>NC_058132.1:138154056-138339680 GCF_016433145.1 Gracilinanus agilis | reverse complement strand
AAAGTGCTTCACATCCATGATCTTATTTGATACACCAACCCTGGAAGGAAGCAACTGTTATCCAATTTTACAGACGAGGAAAGTAAAGCTGAGAAAAGTCGATGGGATTGCCCAAAATTATTTTTTCTCAATTTTTAGTTGAATCAAGCTTTTTATTCAACGTTACAAAAAATATTTAGTCAAACAGATCAAAGTCCGTGGCTAGTGGTCAGGGTGGTAGGATCTGAACCCAGATCTTCCTGAGGCAGCGCTGCCAGAGCACTGGCCCAAATCCTGTCTTTGACCCTTATTATCATGGGCGAATCACTTCACCTTTTTAGGCCTGTTTTCTTGTTGATAAAATGAGGAAAAGGGGCGGCATGATGTGCGATGTCCTTCCAGCCTCAGATCCGGGACGCCCCACTTGGTGCTCTATCCACTCCGCCTTCTAGTTGCAGACGAGGAAACCGGGGCTCGAGTGGGCTGATGTCCGAGAGGGACGTTTGAAGCGGCATCTTCCTGCCTTTACGCCCAGTACTCGAACGCTGCGGCTCTCAATGTCTCTGCCGCCTCAGAGTGAAAGCCGTCCTCGTTTTCTATGCTTTGGGTCTACACTTAGCCCATTACTCAGCCCTTTCCTCACTCCAAATCCTCCAGAGTGACGTAGAGCCCTCACGTGCTCCTGCGTCAATACGCAAATATGGCGGCTCCCACCATCCCGCCCTCCCTCTACACAGGGCTCTCCCCCACCCCTCCTCCCACGTGCTCTTTGAGTTCCCCCTCCCCCCCACCCCGGCTGTGGCTGATCCCACCCCTCCTTCAGCCCTCTTTTTCCTTCTGTGAACCCTAGGACCAGGTGGACACGCTGACGTTCCAGAGCCACTCTCTCCGAGACCGGGCCAAGCGCTTTGAAGAAGCTTTGAGAAGAAACACTGAGGAGCAGCTGGAGGTAAGGGCCTCCCCTGGGGCACCCCCAGGCTGGCGGGGCCTCCCCGCCTCCACCAGCCCCGCTTTTTACTAAAGAAAGAGACCCAGTGGGTTCCTGGTGAAAGTGACAGCAAGCCCCACCCTCTCCAGCCCTCACAACCCACCCGTGCCATTAAGTCTTCAGAACAGGCCAGAGAGTGTTTGGGGAGAGGCCGCTCAGTGGATAGAGAGCCAGGCCTAGAGATGGGAGTTTCAGGAGTCAAATCTGACCTCAGACACTAGCTGTGTGACCCTGAGCAAGTCACTTAACCTCCACTGCCTAGCCCTCATACACAGTATTGATTCTAAAATGAAAAGTAAAAGGGGTTTTAATTTTTTTAATGCAATTGGTATCAATTCTATTTTTTTGTTTTTGTTTTTGTTTTTTTTAAACCCTTGTACTTTGGTGTATTGTCTCATAGGTGGAAGATTGGTAAGGGTGGGCAATGGGGGTCAAGTGACTTGCCCAGGGTCACACAGCTGGGAAGTGGCTGAGGCCTGGTTTGAACCTAGGACCTTCCTGTCTCTAGGCCTGACTCTCACTCCACTGAGCTACCCAGCTGCCCCTCTATTTTTTTTTTTAAACCTTTACCTTCCATCTTAGAAGTAGTGCTGTGTATTGGTTCCCAGACAGAAGAGCAGTAAGGGCTAGGGGATGGGCAGTAAATGACTTGCCCAGGGTCACACAGCTGTGAAGTATCCAAAACTATATTTGAACCTAGAATCTCCCATCTGTAGGCCTGGCTGGCAATCTACTGAGCCACCCAGCTGCCCCTATCAATCCTTTTTTTTTTTAAATATCTCCAGTAGAAATTTTTTTCAAGCTGAATGAATGAATGAATGAACAAATAAATAGATAGATAGATAAATATATAAGTATATAAATAAATAAATTGCAATGAGGAAGTATCTAACAAAATAAATAAAAATGCAATAAAGCATAGATAACCTTGCATTTTAAAATTAAGTCAGTATTCAGCCCAAAGGGATCCCAGTGTATGGATTAGTTTGAGTTTGATAACCACTGCTCTAGGCAGCTTTCTAGTATTACAGCTTCAGAGATGATGCCAGTGCATGTCCATAGAGGGAATTTCATCACTAGAGAATCCCCTCTCCCAGTGACATCACAAGTCTGTTCCATAGCAAGCCCCTCTGGGAAGGCTTCCCATGGAGGGCTGGGATTTGTGGAATCCGTGATGCCGATTCCTACTTCTCAGAACCCTTAACAACCTCATGGTTCCTTTTCCTGGTTTTCCACAGGTCGCGCTGGCTCCCTACCAGCACCTGGAAGAAGACATGAACAGTCTGAAGCAAGTCCTAGAGATGAAGAATCAACAAATCCACCAACAGGAAAAGAAGATTATTGAGCTGGAAAAGCTGGTCAGTTCTTCTGGGAGGGGCTACATATCCTTCTATTCTCATCATCTTCATTGAGATGATCACCTAAGCAGTATTATGCAAAGCTTTCTGGACCTGGCACTGTCCTAAGTAAATTAAAGCTCGTTTGTATAGTGTTTTTCAGCTCTCGGGATCTTCTAGTTTGAAAACCACCTTCAGAAGCGCACCAAAATTGTTTTGAAAGAAATTTAGGGCCTAAGGGGAGCCGTAGACTCTATATGAGTCAGCCTGCTGATGAGGAAGCCACAAAAAAAAAAATGCACTCTGGGGTGACATTAAAAGAGCAGAGCTTCTAGGAAGGGGGAAATACTGATTAGATTGGCTCAGCCCTTATCAGACTTCATATGAAGAAGCATTGTGTTCAGTCCTGGCTGCCACTGGGTAAGAAGGACGGTGATAAGCTGGACAGTGTCCAGAGGAAGGCAAACACAAGGGTAAAGGGCCTTGAGTCTGCCTCAGGAGGATTAGCTGAAGAAGCCAGAGATTTTTAGCCTTGAAAAGAGAAGATGAAGCGAAGGAGGAGAGGAGAGTTGGAGGAGAGTGTGGGAGGATCGCTATTTCAGATAATTCAAGGACCCTCAAGTGGAAGGGGGATTCAATTTTTTGTCTATACCCAGGAGGCAGAACCAGGAGCTAGCAGTGAAAGTTAGAGACAAATCTGGGCCTACCACATCAGAGAAAAGAGAAAGGAGTCTCTTTTACAAAAATTAATCTCATTTGATCCTCACAATCCTGTGAGGGAGGTGCTATTATTCCCATTTTATAGATGATGAAACTGAGGCAAACATCAGGTGATTTGCAACAGTCAAGGGTCACACACCTCATAAGAGTCAGGGTCTGGCTTTGAACCCAGGTCTTCCTACTCCAGGCCTGGCACCCTATCTATAGCACCACCAGCTGCTTCCTGGGGAAAACTTGATAAGAGCTAGAACTGCCCCCAAAGTGGGCTGCTTTGGGAGGCAGAGATTTGTACCCATACCCAACCCTTAAAGGTCTTAAAAACCCAAAATGCTCTTAGAAATTTGATCACTCAAAACTCCCTCTTGGGAAAGGTGTTGTCCATGACAAGTGTGTGCCAGTGACGTCCCCCTTCTAGAAGGAGGCTCTGCCTTAGTTCTTCAGTGATCTGGGTCCCTAAATCTGGCATTGGCAGTTCCACGACAGAGAGAGGAAATCTCCTGTCACCTCATAGGCTCTGTATCACAGGATGTCACTTGTCTTCATGACATTTTTCAGATCCCCTAACAGGTTGCTTTTAAAGAAAGACTCCAATCCAGCCTGAGTTGGGAATATTCTTGACAGTGGCTTGATGGCTGTTTTGGCTACAGAAAACTTTTCTCCACCAATGAAATAAATGATTTCCCTCTGTAATTCAGGACTATTGAGAATCTCAGTAACAGCCTCCACATTTTCTACAATTCTCCCAGCCTGGGACAGAGGGAGGATTACTATAGATCATCAGGGGGAGAGTCCCTTGTGCAGTTCTTCCTTACAGATCCTAGCCTAGACAACCATTTCATTAATGTTATTTAGTGGGATTGCCTTTCCGTCTCCAGGTAGGGCTAGATGGGGACAGTTAGGTGGGACAGTGGATGGAGTACCAGACCTGGGATCAGTAAGACCAGAATTCAAATATGGTCTCAGATCACAGCTGGGTGATCTTGGGCAAGTCACTTAATCCTGTTTGCCTCAGTTTCCTCCTGTGTAGAATAAACTGTGGAGAAGGAAATGGCAAACCACTCCAGTATCTTTTCCAAGAAAACCCCAAATGGGGTCACAAAGAGTTGGACATAGCTCCACAACAACAATAAAAAGAAAGGGCTAGAGAGCCACTGAGCCCTTCCAGTTCTCAGTTCTTTCATTCAGTGATGTTTTTGAAGCCATCTCTGCCCATGGAGAAAATTGTGGTGACTTCAGTTAAAACTAGCTTGATTAAGTAGAAACTGCATTACCCTCCCTAGGTCCCGGAGGGTATGGAGGTCACCCATCTCCATCCCACAAGAAGCTTTTCTAGTCCCTCCCTCAGCCCTGCTTTCTTTAAATCTTGTTTTTTCTACTTGAGCAGAGTCCCTCTATCTCCCTCCTCATGAATAGGCAACAACTTAGCTGCTCCTTGAGCAAATCTTGCTCAGCTCCAAGGCCTTTTCTCCTACTGGGACTTGGAGCCTTTAGTTTCCAGATTTTTTGTGAGTCTCTCTCCCAGGATTCCTGGAAAGCCAGAAGGGAATAAGGGAGCCACAAACATGGAAGCATGTTGGCCAAGCTCAAGAAATAATCACAAGGGGTTTCTCCGACACTGCTGCTGAGCCACAGCAGAAAAGGCTGACTTATTTCTGTGGAGCAGAGAAGACATGGTCAATGAGGCAGCAAATGACAGACAAAGATTCTGTTTCCACCTCACTGGGGTTCTTCCCTTGCACAAACACTCCCGATGGACAGTGTGGAGTAAGCTGAGGCAAATTGGCTCTTAAACCTTTTTTTTTTCTTGCTCTAACAGCTTGTTCCTTGTAAATGACCTTCTCACTTCGAGTTGTGAAGCAGCCTATATTCCTTCCTGGGCGGTGGGTGTATGCCTCTGAGTTATTTGGGTACCTTACAGCCTTACAGACAAGCATCCCCAGCTTCTTACCTTCAATGTGCAGGGGTTCTTAGCTAGCTATCCCAGGGGCCTCTCCTAACACAAGTGGTCCTGGAACCTCAGGCAAGGTCAGGTGACAACCGGAGTTCTCTCACTGAAGACCTGAAAGTCCATTCTCAGACACTCACTAACTGTGTGACCCTGGACAAGTCCCTTAACCCTCTTTGCCTCAGTTTCCTCAATTATAAAATGAAGATAAGCAGAGCACCTATCTTATAAGGTTTTTGTAAAGATCAAATGAGACACTTTTTATAAAAATGCTCAGCACACTGCCTGGCACATAGTAAGTGTTTGATAAATACTTGTTCCCTATTGGGTAGAGGGGACAGTGGGGAGCAATATCACTGAAATGTTTTATCCACATTCTCATGTACTGCTGGTATGGACTTTCAGTGATTCCATCCACACACAAATATCTGTGGTGGAAAGAAATACCTCACACAGGCACATCTGATCCAGTTTGTACTTACTCTATCACACAGCCTTTCCCTTTGGCTGTCTCTTCTTCCAGTCTTTCTACATGTTGCATTAGTCATCTTATTCTTAAATTTTTATGTTCGGGCATACTGGAAAAAGCCTCTGAGACAAGAAACAAAAGAAAACCTTGCAGGAAAAGAAGTTCATTTCATTGCAGCTAATGGAATTGGGAACAAGAAAGCCCAGTGAAAATAGTAAAAAAAGGGGGTAGCTGGGTGACTCAGTGGATTGAGAGCCAGGCCTAGAAATGGGAGGTCCTGGGTTCAAATCTAGCCTCAGACACTTCCTAGCTGGACAAGTCATTTAACTCCCATTTCTTAGCCCTTACCGCTCTTCTGCCTTAGAACCAGTACACAGTATTGATTCTAAGATGGAAGGTAAGGATTTAAAAAAAAAAAAAAGAAAAGAAAGAAAATAGTAAAAAGAATATACAACAGAGCCAAAGGAATTCTTTTGTTTTAAAACAAAAACTGATTTGAAACAGTTCTTTAAGTTTTCGTGCAAACTGACATCTGTTGTTTGTAAATCATTTGTACCAAGAATGTGTTATTAATTTGTTGTTATTAGGCTTAACATATTTGCTAAATGCTTTAGGCAAAGGTTAACCACCGAGATGATGCTGGAAATTTTAGATCTCAATGTTAATGTAAAAACCTCCCAAGTGCTGTCCCATCCCCATATGTTTCTTTCTCTGATACCTTATACCAGTGATGGTGAGCCTATGGCACAGGTGCCAAAGATGGCAAATAGAACGCTCTCTGTGAGCACCCCCCCAGGTTCATTACTAGAAAGGCAGAGGGTCTCGGGCAGAGCTGCTTTCCTCCCCCTCTGCCCAGCAGCCCAATGGGAGTGCAAGGGGGTAAGGTGGGCAGGTCACAAGAGGCAGAGCTGGAGGGGAGCAGAGGGCTTAGACCACTCCCCTCCCCTCTCTACACTCGCTGAGGACATTCCTCACTTCACCCATTCCTCCATCTGGCAGCCCAATGGGAGCGCTTCCTCCCTTCCCTGTGTGGGGTAGGGAGGGGTCAAGGGTATGCCTCATACTTGGTTGTGGGGGAGGAGCATGGCATGAGGTCTCTGGTGGTGGGAATAGCACGTAGTCTCCAAAAGTTTCGCCATCACTGCCTTATACACTATTTCAAAGAACACTGAGCATTTTTACGGTAAGCCTTTAAATTTTAAAAAGTTAGAGTTTTGATCAGATTAAAATGTTCTTAAAAAATTAACTTTGATTCTGATTCCTAAGCCATGTTATAGAAAAGGAAAAGGACGTTTTTCTTTTATAGATGAATGATATTGGTGATTTCATTCCTTTGAGAAAATATTTTTGGTATGGAAATAAGAATTAATAACTCATATCCCTAGATGTTCCTTGCTTATTCATGTATGTATTACCATTCGTTACTACTTCTGCACATGTGATATTCATAGATAGTCCCATCTTTGTTTGCATGTCTGAAACAAAGTATTTTAAAGGATATCTTACTTTATAAAGCACTTTATATCCATCACCTCATTTTATCCTCATAACTCTGTGAAGGAGGTAATGCCATTATTAGCCTCACTTTCCTATTTAACTTATCTGAGAGGGGAAGCTCGGTGTTTTGGGGAATGAGCAGAGAAGGCCTCAAACAAGAAGAGTCTGGCTTCTAAGGTTCAGACAGCCCACAGACTTGGCCACAATCTGGTCTCTTCACTAAACCACACAAGCCCAAGGCTTCAAGAATTAAAGCATCATAGATTTAGAACTAGAACAGTGATGGGCAACCTTTTGAGCTTGGTGTATGTGTCAAAATTCGCCAAAAAAATTGAGCATAACTAGGGTGGTGTGTCACTTCGAGAAAAAAACCATAATTTTGCAATATTTATAGTTTAAATAACAAAAATGTATAAGTGTAATATATAACTGTATTTAATAAACCAAAATAGGTAAATTAATATAGGTAGAATTGTTATCTATAGTGCACAGAGTATCTATACTACACTACAGCAAATGTTTCATCCTCGGTGTGCAGCCCCATACTTCTGCCGCATGTCATCAAAAATGGCTCCTCATGTCAGTGCTGACATGTGTGTCATAGGTTTGCCATCACCAAACAAGAAGGTATCCCAGAGATCAATCCAGTTCAACTCCCTCAGCTATAAATGTGGACATAGAGATCCAGAGAGTTTAAATGATTTGCTGGAGTCTATAAGAAACAAAGCTCGGATTTGAACACAGGCCCTCTGACTCCAAATCAGTGTTCTCTTTTTCCTGTACCATACTGTCTGTATTCGTTGCCATCTTGGAATGTAACTAGTTGAAAATTACGGAATGTTCAGCCTGAAAAGCAACTAGTTGGCCTCATCAACTAGTTGAGAAACTGAAACCCAGGGGAGGTAATGATTTGCCCAAGGTCATACAGTGCTAAAACTGGGGCAAGAATCCAAGTTTTCTGTCTCTAGATGTCCTTTCCACTAGAGTACATTGACCACAAGTCAGATAGGCCTCACACTTACTGAAATACAACATCTGAATTAATGAATGAATTAGATATAATTCAGTGGCAATGTGATGGTGCTATTTTCTGAAAACTTCCCGAAATGGCTTTGGCATCTAGGTATCAATGGTACCTGTTGGTCCAACAGCAGAATTCTGTCTACATTGTAAATGATATCCTCTCCAGTTAGCCCAGAATGGTCAGTTGTCCAGGGTCCTGACAGTGCTCACCTCACTCTTGGGAAATCAAACTGTGTATGTATTTCTAAAGAGAGGAAAAGCCATAGACCTAGGAGAGGCGGTCCTCAAGGTTGGCCTTTGGAATTGTGAGGCTCAAGCCAGGGGACTAAAAATAAGCATCCGGCTCCAATGTCCCAAATGATCCCACCGACCTCTACCCGTGGCCCTACCAAGGTCGTCAGAAGCTTAGCAGAGGGCTGCTTCTGAACTAGAGCTGAGCAGCGAGGCTTGCTGGGATGTCAGGGTCTTAGGACCTAGAGCTCTGGCTACTAAGTAGTCCTGGAAAACACGGGGCCTGGGGAATTGGCCCTGACCTATGCTTTGTGAATTCAAAAACTCTTCTTTCTTTACAGGCTGAAAAGAATATTATCTTAGAAGAAAAAATCCAAGTGCTCCAACAGCAAAACGAAGACCTCAAAGCAAGAATTGACCAGAACACTGTTGTCACAAGGTTTGTATGCTTAAGAACCTCTGATCTCAATGAATGAAAACTCACTTAAGGCAGGAGCCTCTTTGTTTTTTATCTTCCTGTCCCCAGCACACAGTAGGGGCTTAATAAATGCCAATTTAATTAAATCTAGCTGTTCACCAGCTTGCTTCTCCACCTCTTTCAGTTGCCTCCAGAGGTCCCTTCAGAGCTCACAGCTTCCCACTTCAGTCCTACCTGGGCAGGCTGGGAGAATTTCTCCAGGCGGAGGCTATCTCTTTGCCCGGTTCTCATCTTTTCCCATCTGAACATTTTCCATCCTGAGACAGATCTCTAGTCAACCTGAACCAGTGTGCCACTGAAGCTTGTTCTTGAGAAGAAGCCACCAAATAAATATGTCCCTGCCAGCAGAGGGACCCATGGAAAGTCAGTGAGATGAAGGGATTTCTCCATGGAGTGGATGGAGCTCGGCAGAGAGGAATGCAGAGTAAATTGTGTGAGAGACTTAGAAGCTAGGTGGATTTCCTGGAAGGATTAGCTAATGACGATTTTTTCCCTTCCCCAAATTCAGCAAAGATTTATTAGAGCATCACATATATTGAGAGAGATATAGAAACAAGTAAGACACAGTTGTTGCCCTCAACAATGGTCCCAGAAGTATACAACAATAAAAATATACCTATAAGTAAATATACTCATACATGGAGTAAACTGATAGATTTAGAACTGGATGGGGCATCAGAGATCATGTAGTACTATAGACTGAGAGCAAAGGGAGGGCCTCCAAAAGGTGAAACAACTGACCCCAGGTCACACAGCAAGGACCAGTGCTGGGACTTGAACCCTGAGCCTCTTGATTCTAAATCCTTCCCTCTTTCCATTGCGCCAGGTTGTGTTCCCAGATCCAAAGGGTGGATACAGAGCACTTTGAGTATTAGGAGGAGGAATGGAGCATGCCCTGCTGAGGGAAATCAGGGAAAGTTTGCGGCCCTCCGTGCAGGCTAAAGTTAACACTGATTCCAGATTTCTAAAGTGGGGCATTTGGCTGAAGGGCATGGAAACAGGCCTGGCACAAAATTCCTCAGGAGAGGCCTTGGAGCAAGAGGTGGAGGACAAGAATGTTGTTCAATCAGCCTCCTGGCTACTCCCATACTCAAATGAGGCTCTCTGCCTCCAGGACCCAGCAGTCATTTCCTGCTGTTCTCTGCTCTGTCTTTGGCTGGATTGTCCTCCACCCTCTTCCCGACATCCCTGCCCAGCCTGGGTAGCTACAGCAGAGTCCCGCTTCCCGCTGCTCAGCCCTCTGTGTCCCCGTGAGCCAGCCCAGGGTGGCACATCTTCCCAGCCTGGAACTCTGCCCTCCCTTCTCCATACAGACCTCTCCCAACACCAGAGCTCTCTCCCCAGTCCCAAGGACAGCTGCCATCGGGCCGGATCTGTCAGAGCCTTTCGTTGGAGGCTGACAGGAGCCCAAGGCCATGTCCGGTAATGGCTTTTGTATATTCATTCCATACCTAGAGAAACATGGGTTAGGCTCTCTTGGGTGCAGGGTTACCGTCCAGCTGGAAGGCAGTAAGAAGCCACCATGGGCTCTTTCTCCCTCAGAGGTGCCAAGAAACATTTCTGTTTCAAGAAAGAAGGCCAGGGCCATCCTGTCCTCTGCCAGGGCCAACCTGTCCTCTGCCAGGGCCATCCTGTCCTCTGCCAGGGGCTTTGCCCCACACAGGCTCACCTGCAGTCACTTGGCTGGTTCTCAGCAGGCCTTAATATCCCCCTCGATAGGGCCTCTTCCAATCCTGATGATGTGAAAATAAATATAAAGAGCCACAAAAAGCTGCTTGAGCTCTGTTGAGACAATCAACGGAGCCACTGAAAACTGCTATTATTGTCACTAATTAGGTAATGAGGCACCTCCTCTGACTTGGGGAGAAAGATAGTAAATGTTAGGTGAGATCTTAGACTTCATTAACCTACTTTGTCAATAGTTATCGCAAGAGACTTGAGAAGACAAAACAGAAGCTAATATTCCAAGAAAAAGTTTAGCGAATCTGTGGATTTGGATTATCCATTCTTTCCCTTGCCAAGTTCCCCACTTCTGCTTCCTCCTCCTTCCCCTAGCCCAGGTCATCTCAGGTTGGTCTTTGGTTAGATCATTGATGTTCGTGTTAACTTCTTTTGGTCATTATTATTATTGTTGTTGTTTGTCCCATCCAGACAGTTATCAGAGGAAAATGCTAATCTTCAGGAGTACGTGGAAAAAGAAACCAAGGAAAAGAAGCGATTAAGTAGAACCAATGAGGAGCTGCTTTGGAAACTCCAAACTGGGGACCCCACCAGCCCCATTAAACTCTCCCCCACATCTCCCATTTATCGCTCTTCCTCCGGGCCTCCTTCGCCAGCCAAGATGAGTACTGCTCCAAGATGACACCACCGCGCAGCCTTCAGATGCCCCCCAGCTTCTTGGATCCCCTGAGGGTTTTCATCCCGAGAGTATTAACAAGAGTAGGTGATCCCTGAGATCTGCTACTGCCTGCATGCTTGGTAGCAGCATACCTGTGTCCTAGACGGCATACTCTTCTAATTCCAGTGTAAGAAGTCTTTGGTCTTGGCGCTCTGATGTCCTAGAAAAGTGTAACCCTCGTAGTCTGGCGTGCAAACTTTTTTTTACCATAGTTAGAGCCAAAAGACAGAAAGCTCTGATGACTGATTGTCTTTCTAAGGTGAACTTTCACTGCAATATTTCAGGTTAGTACAAACGGTTCGATTTGGAATAGACCCTCATGTATGTACCACACCAACACGTGTGTATCTCTTGACCTGTATACGGATGTCCTTGCAGCAGTTCTGAATTGCATTTTTTTATAACGCTAAGTGCTGATATATTTTAATGATAGTCAGCAGTTTTCTAACTTGTGCCTAAGAATTATAACTAAATTAGATGCATTTCTGTCTAGCCTCCCAGGAATATTTCTACCCAAAATAGAAAAAGAAAAAAAAAAAAAAAGAAGCGCCTTCAGCCAACCACCAAGTGGTAACCCTATTTAACGTGAACACCAGCGATTTGTGATATGGTAACTGCCTTCACAACAATCAGCTTCTTATTCCACTTGTCATGAGGTCACTCTTATTCCATTTGCAAATTTTAATTATTAGTATCCTTGCTGTGTGAGTCGATGAGGGACAGCTGCAAGAGACCCTGAGGGGGGCAGCCGTTTCTCATGTTTTTCATGACGGTGACTGGTTATGTGTTCTCCTGAACCACAAGTCTTTGCTTTGTTCCTAAATGACATTTCAGACGCAGCCGGCAAGCTAGCACGCGTTCAGAGGAACGCGGTGGTCCTTCCAGAATGAAGAGGAGGGCCACAGCCGGGACCAAGACGCTTTTGGCCCCCGTCTCAAAAAACCTCTCCCAGAAGCAACAATTCTCCTCAACACAGAGTGCCCAGGCTGGGCCCCAGCCTTTTGGTTTGATTTGTTGGAGCTTCCCATAATCCTCTGGAGAAATATGGAAAATGGATAAATGCATAAATAAATACGTAATGCCACTTTAGGGCCCTCCCCATTAAAGGCCACTAGCTCTTCAGCTTGACCTTGCTATCTTAACTCCCCACGTGTGGACTGCCACTGGCAAAGGGACGTCGGCCCCTTCCCGAGAACTGGCTAGTCCACATGGACGGAGCCCCGGGCTTCGCTCGATCATCACGTGGGAGCCCTTGTCCAGTGATGAGCCTGCGAAGCAGCTGAGGGTCGTTGCCCGTGTGGCCCGGCCAGTTCTCCCAGGGGCGCCTGGATGACACAGACCAGCGGAGGTCACCCTCGGTTCTGTCGTTGGCTGCGGGGGGCCAGATCGGGCCCCCGCCTGCCCCACGCCTTGTATCTGGGATGCTAGAATTAGGACGTGAAAGATGTTGTGGTGGCGCGGCAGACTAACAGCTCGGCTCACAAAAGGAGAAAAAAATTAGTTTTGAAAGCTGCGATGATGACGGTGGCGGTCACAAGGATGCCGTGACTTCACATTTGTGGCGAGGACCCCGCGTACCGCCCCGCTTCCTGACGTCTCCTCCCCACACCAAGGCCTGAGCAAGCTGCAGACGAGAGCACCCGGGCCCGAGCGTGCAGGGAGGCTCTCCTGGCAGGACTCCGGGGTGCATGTTGCCCCCGGGCACAGCTAGTTTCCAGCAGATGCCGAGTGTCTCTTGCCCACTCCAGGACATGAAAATTAGGTTAAGGTTTAAGGAACATTTACTTTTTCTTTAGTGGCTTTGCATGATGCTGTGGTATTGAGTATGTTGGGCATTCCGTTAGAATAGATCATGCCATATTGACTAAGAGTTTTGAAATACACAATTAGATGTAATTTAACTTAGCAAGTATGACCTGCAGGGACACACACGTCCCCAAGCATAGTTCCTTATTACAGCAACTTCCACTTTGCACTCGCTGAATGCAGCTTCCCCAGCAGCAGTCCCTATTTGTGTTACGTTAGGTTCCGTGATGATGCCGTGTGTTAGAACGTTACAGTAAGAGTGGTAGCCACGTTAGAACCAAATCCCTTACTGGACTGACCCGAGCCTCCTTCCCACCGGACTTTGGCCAGCGGAGTGAGCCGCCCGGGCCCTGGCTTTATCTGGGCTTTGCTGCCCCCTTCAGTTGTGGCCCCTTCATCTCGCCCCTCACCTCCATCGAAAGACATGTCAGCAAGAGCTGTTCCCCCTCCTCCCCACAGAGAACTCAGGCCCCCCCCGAAAATGACTCTTCTTTCCCTCTTTTCATCTCCCCAGAACTCTTCATTCCCTGCCCTGTGTGAGGCAGCCTGGCGGATATAAGGGCAGCTTCTGCTTCCAGTCTGTCTGTCCATCTCTGAAATGCTCCACAGAAGGTCTTGCTCAGCATCCCCAGGCCCATTTCTGGTGGTCTGTCCTGTCCCCCAATCAGACCTGAGCTTGGACTGAGCAGTGCAATCGCCAACAAAAACTTGGTCCCAAGAAAAGGGTGTGTGCGGGCGTGCGGGCCTTTGTCATGTTTGTGACCTCCTGGTCCTGTTGGCCTTTACAGCACCGCCCCATCTTTCCTAAAAGTCCTCCCTGATGTGTGAAGTGAATTGAAACTGCCCAGTGGGGATCTTGGGACCCCCCTGGAGTCAGAGGCCCTCCCCAACTGGTGTTATAAAACGAATCTAGAGAAAGTGTTTTAGAAATAAGGAGCTATTTTTGCCTGGGAGCTCTTACTGTTTCTACCAACTTATTTCCCCAATTAGCCCCTGATCACCCCCTGCCTCTGCAGGATACGGTTTCTAAGTCTTCTTTCTCATTGTGGCCATGGATTCCTCTGAAGCCAGCTCACGATCCTCTGGAGAACAGGGTGGTTCTGCTCAGGGAAGTCAGTGGTGGGCCATGTCCTGGCCATGTCAGAGGGAGAGAAACTGCACACCAATAAAAAAGAACCAACTGGAGATTCATGACCAATTTCTGCAGTCCTATTTTTAACACCATTTGTTTTCCAATCAAACCTTACTGGGTCCACCTTCGGCAGGCAGACCACCCACCCGTGCCCCTCCATTCACTCTGAGCAGACTTTGCCTTGGATTCCTGAAGGTTCCCAGGCCACAGGCCAAGCAAGATGCTGGTTTATGGGCAGCCGCCCCCTTCCTCTGGCAAAGGGAGTGGCGTGACATAACATAAGACAGGGGGCCCCGGGAGAGCTTGAAGGACTACCGTGCACTCCACAACTACAGGTCTAAGTCATAGCTTAGCACTTCCCTCCAGGTAAGAAAGCTTCACCACATGCAAGATGGGAGGCCAATTCCTGCCACAAACATCATCGGTGAACCCAGAAGGCTCATCTTTATTTTTGCTTACCTCCAAAGGCTTTGCCCATCTCCCAAACTCTGGAGTGGAGAAGAAAGACTCAAGGCCAGCAGATAGGTCTTAAGTCTTCTAGAACATGTTTAAGAACTCCTTTTTTTTTGTTGTTTTTGCAAGGCTATGGGTTTACAGGGGGCTACTTTTATTTTTTTTTTTTTTTAATTTTTAAACCCTTCTGTGTATTGGCTCCTTGGTGGAAGAGTGATAAGGGTGGGCAATGGGGGTCAAGTGACTTGCCCAGGGTCACACAGCTGGGAAGTGTCTGAGGCCAGATTTGAACCTAGGACCTCCCATCTCTAGGCCTGACTCTCAATCCACTGAGCTACCCAGCTGCCCCCTTTTATATTACTTTTTAAGGAAAACCTATTTCCTTAGGGCAGGTTTGGTAACAGGGCAAAGGAGGTGACCTTTCAGGACTCCTTAAATGAATCCATTAGTCAGTAGCTTTCTTCTGGATTCCTGAAGGCTTATCTGACCCTCTCATCTATTTGGATAAAAAGAATAACACTATGACCAGCATGAAAAAGTAGAGGCAGGACTGCATCTATTGGTAAGATCAACCCTGGACTATCCTTAATGGGAAATTTGGCTTTCCATTTGATTGACAGTTCCTTAATTACTTAAGTGCTCTAAAGACAACCTAGACAATTTATTGATCCACAGCCACTCTTCTTTTTGGAGTCCTCTTGAACATAGAGCCTCTAGATCCTCTGGGAATCACACGCTCCATCATCTCCCCAATAAGGGCTAAAAAGACTGGCAGCGTGCATTTGTTCAGAGAGAAGATGGTCAGCCTCCAGATGGGGGAATTGCATAGGAATTGAGAACAGTTTAGGTTGGGACAACTGAACAGATTCCCAGATGCTTTTTCACATGTTTACTGTTGTTCCATTGTTTTCATCGAAGTCCCTTCTGAAAACTCGTTACATTATTGCTGTAACCAAGACGAGTACCCAAATATTCCCAAGCCACACGTGAATACTTGGGGAATCATCCCATGCTTTGGACTATACACCCCTCCCTTGTCTTCCATGACAAAAAGTTGACTCCACCTTCCAAAGGGCTTTGGGAAATGCTGAGAAGACCCCCTGGAAAGTTCTTAAACCCAACCATTGACTTTTCTGATCTGTAGCTTCCCCCTCCTCCCCTTCTTATGTCATGTTAAATCTGAAAGGTCAAAACAGGACACGGAGGGAGGGCCCTAGCCATCACGCAGCCCGACTTGTTTGACCCACTAGGCCAGTGTTTGTGACCCTACAATAATGGGCTCAGGGATTCCCAGGACATCTTTGCAATATGGAAGGCTCCTGATATTCGTGAAGCCCAAGCACGCCACTGTCGTTTCCTGACATTAAAGTGCATTCCATCCCATTAGGCGAGGGCAGTGATACAAACTGAAAACCAAAACCTTTACACGTATGTTTTAACCGTCTCCGTTTTATTTCCATGTCTTGGCTGCCGGCGTGGACTGGCTGGTCTTTGCTTAGCCGCTCCCAGGTTCACAGTACGTTTAGAAAGGGAAAATACAAATACCTGTGAGAAGGGACGGGCATACAGTTCTCTTCCTCGTTAATAAAAACAGTTCAGGCACTCGGACCCCTGCAAAGCCTCCAGTCTAGTTGGGTCAGTCCGGCTCGTAGCAGTGAGGAGGCGTGTGTGATTTCCTGCAGGTGTCCAGGTGGCCCCCTCGAGGCTTCGCCAGCCATTTAGACACGAGTAGACAGCACTGACCTACCCCGCCCCCGTTCCTCACCGAGTGCTGCTGAACTAGCAGTGGGGGGGGGCGGGTGGGGGGGCACCCTTGGGCCCAGAACCCGTAAGAGTCCATGAAGGGCCCCATCGTCGGAGCTCTTGTTCATCTTTGGGGATAGCTCAAAGCAGCTTTGAAACGTGACCTCCAAATGAAGGGCTGAACACTAGCTGATGACTCCCTCCACCAGCGGGCCAGGTTTTGGGGTGTTCGTCCCCATCAGGCTCGAGGCTGCCTGGAAAGGGAAGGGTCACAACCCACTCGGGCCACTGGATGGCACTGCTGTCTATAGGATTGCCGCCCCCTGCTGCCAGGCTCCGGGGTCAGAGATCACCGCAGGCCCCCCAGCCATCCCTTCCACCCCCTCATCAGCGGCCGTCTTCCTCGGAGAGAATCCAGCGTAGTCCCGAGTCCTGGGACGGTTTAGGAACTAACAGTCACATCCCCGGCGGCAGGGGCGTGGGGTGGAGAGTCTTCCTCCTCCGATTTCCTCACTCACTGGCTCAGTGGGCTGCAAGACGCTGCAGACAGAGCCCTTTGGGTGGGTTGGTTGGTTTTAGCCGAGTTTTAGGTACAAATAGTTCCTGCCTTTCCCACGAAGCTCAGGGGCGTGTGGAAATAATCCGTCTCACTCGGGGGCTGGGGGAGAGCGTGAACATGAAAATCAGGTATTTGATGTCTCTGCACTGAATGCATTTGTGTCCCGTGGACACACTGCACGTCCCCACGGAAAGGGTTGGGGCTTTTCCACACCAACCGAGTTTCTCAGTCTGATTAATACGTAGTTGACGAATTACACCAAGAGTTTGTATCGAGTCCTGATGTACAGATAAGTGTAATATATTCCTGATAATAAAGACATGCTTCAGTGCCAAAGGGACGGGAGCATGCAAACGGCTGGCTTGCTGATCTCTGCTTTCTCCAGTCTCTCGGAGTGTCTGTGCGTCTGTGTGTGTCTGTCTGTCTGTCTACAGCTCCACCGGACAACTCACAAAACACAATGACAACTTCCCGCCGCCAGGCAGCAGACCTTTGGGAGTCATTAAATCCCTACAATTTCCATCTTTTATAGTCTGACGGAATTTGGCTTTTACACGAGATAGGACTCCCTTCTCGCGAGGGAGGAATAAAAGGATTCCCATTCACCCCACGCCCCAACCACGCACACAGCCGTGCTCTGACAAATGTCGGCAAATGGGGGGAGACGTGTTCCACGGCAAGGGGCTAACCTAACATGGAATCAAAACAACGGAATTTAGTGCTGGTAGTTCATGTCAAGAACTGAATTTGATCCTCAGAACAACTTTATATAAAGGCACCCGGCACTACTACCCCTTAAGAAAAAAGAACACACAAAGCATTTATTAAATACTTGTATTTATTAAATATTTATATTTATCAAATACATACTCCATGCCAGGCACCGTACTAAGCACTGGGGGTAGAAATGAAAGCGATAGAACGCCGACCCTCGAGGAACCTACCTTCTAGTGGTAGAGAAACATGGGGCGGTGGATGCCGGGGCGGCGCTCTGACCCGTTCCTAGGGAACCAAAGGCCAGAGTCCAAGGTTCTGGTGGGAGAGAATGAGGAGGCTCACCGGGGAGCAGAAGGCAGGGTGCGCAGGCCTTGGGAAAGTGCCCCTCAAGTGGCTGAACAAACGGAGACTTGAAATCTCAGACGTCCTGGTTCCCCACATTTACTTCCACGTTCATTGGAATCAACATGCCCAGCTTTGGAAAAGACATTTTTGCTGGGGAAAGTGCTGCGAAGGTCCGGAGCAGGCCACACACAGCCCTTGAGGCAGACTCCTATTTGGGGAGGAAATGTTCAGCTCCCCGAGGATCAGGGGCAGGAAGAGGGCCAGCGGGCTTGGGGAGAGGCAGTGTTTGAACCCCCCAGTTTAGTCTTTCCCACTGCATGAATGCTGCCTGCCTGTCTACTTGATGGAGATCCGCGCAGTAGTGTAGCTAAAGCCCCTTGGGGGGAGGAAAGGCTCCCATCGGCTTCCCTCTGCCTTGGGCTCAAACCACAGGCACAGGCCAATTTTACACCGTAAATGACAGGCGGTGACCTCGTAATCGTCCTTTTCTAGAGGCAGGCACAGGAATGGGGACATTTTTATTGATTTCAAAGATGGGTAATTGGGCAATTAGCATTAACCTCGATCAAGAATTCAATGTAGACGAAGCTTCAGCTGGAAATGTCAAATGAATCTCCCTCCCAGGGATGGGAAACCTAAGCAGGGCATGTTTCAATGATTCAGAAATAGAAGGAGGATGGGCGGGCTATTAATAAAAAAGTTAGCATTTATTTAGTGCTTTAAAGTTCTGCAGATTTTGTGGTGGTCTTTACTTAGTGCTTAGGAAGTTATCATTTTATCCTCACAATGACCCTGGGAGGTAGGTGCCGATATTATACCTATTTTTTTATAGATGAGTGAAACTGAGGCAGACAGGTCAAGTGGCTTATCAAGGTCACACTAGTGAGCTGGTGTCTTGAAGCCAAATCTGAACTCAGGTCTTCCTGACTCTAGGTCCAAGGCTCTATCCACTAGGTCATCTAAACATCTACCTATAACACATGCCTGTCATTTGGGCATCATATCCCAAGGCCATCTGGCCTTTGTCAGGGGGAGTCTACTTGTGCCCAATAATAAAACCGTTTCTTTTACGTATAACGCCTAAGGATCTCCCCAGATAATGGCCAGCGTGGGCCCAAGTTTTATAAATGCTGTTATATTTTTTAGGCTCACATTAACCAGAGGGAAAAATACAAGTAAAACAACCACCATCATTTATTAGCATTTATTAGCATTAAAGCTGTGCCACAAGAATTGGATTTTACAAAGCAAGGGAAGATAACAGGTAAGAAGAGTATTCTTTCTATGCAAAGTGTTGTCACTGTGAAAGGTTGACACCAGCTCCAGAAGGGCCAGTTTTCACATTTTTTTTTAAAGTGATGAGACACATTGAGTTTTTAAAAAACCGACTAGACTAGCTAAAGAGCAAACCAAGACCAACTTGATTTGCATTTAGCATTAGGATTAAACTCTTGTCACAATTATAAGAAATTATTAGAAAAATAGGACATTGAACAGCAAAAAAAATATATACATTTTACATAATTAAAACAAACTCTGATGGCTCCACTCCTTCTGATGAAGCCAGGTATTTTTACTTTTGGTTTGATAATAAACCAATCCTCACTATTGTCATCCTTTGTGCTCCTTAAAAGTCTTCAAGCTATAAAAGGCACAACTTAGGCAGAAAACTTTGTAACTCTAAATCCAGATTTTTAATTTCTCCAGAAATAATAAGTCTCAACTTAAAATTCTTAGTCATCAAGGAAACAAATCCAGACGGAAGTCCGAATGTTTCTTAAACTTGCCCTGCTTCCGGGTGGCTAAGCAAAGTGCTAATACCCTGAGGAAATTTTGCTTGGACTTTTTAATTGGCCTTTTATCATGTTGGTTTTTCCCAGACTGGCTAGCTTTGAAACTACCAGTTCCACAGAAAACCAATCAAAGATGGAGGATTCCGGTTCCTGGGAAACAAGGGAGGTAGCATCATTTAGATATCCAAAGCCATGGCAGGAAAACCTTGATGATAAATGCCTTCTAGCTTTTTTGCCTGATGTGATTGCCACTCACAAGTAATGAGCCATCTCTTCCCTGAAGATCCTTGAATTTTAGTGACAACTCAGTTGACCTTTTTTTTTTTTTTTGCCTTAAAAGTCCAATAGGCATCATGTCTGTAGTGTTGAGATACAGAGGTATGGTTTCTTGCACCATTGGATCAATAAAGCAGGTAAAGAAAAAAATTAAAAACAAAAATCCAGCAACAACTCAGGTAAAATGCACAATTCCTTCTCCCCATCAAGTGCCTTCTACCAAAATGCCCCTTTTCCTGCAGCAAATGCACAATTTTATTTATAATATATATTTATATTCCATTTTAAGTAGCAATTTTCTACATCACTTACATACACCAATAATATACACAACCTATACATAACTCATTTCATCTTCATAGGAGCTTAAGTGAGACTGAAGGGCACACTGTTCCTATTGCCCATAAATACTAACTACAACTCCTCCCACTTGCCCTAAAAAAAAAAAAATAATAGAAAGTATCTCACAGTGGCTCACATCCTCGGGCTCCGTAACACCTGTCAGGGGAGGGGTGGCGCTAGTTTTTTTATAGATTGTGAATAACGATGCTTCGGTGCCCCACCCCAAACGTTTGAAGTGAAGAAAACTAGCCCTTCCATGGGGTCATCAGCAGATTATCTTCCAGAGCAAGCCTCGCACCCAGCTAGCAAGGCCTCTAATCTCTGATTCGGGCCTCCAGTCCCGAGGCCACGTGGCCCCATTTGTCAGGATGAGTCTACCTGTGCTCGGCCATAAGGCCAATTCTTAGGCTCTGCTTGGCTTCAAAGTATCCAACACTGTGAATGCTAAGATCATTTCGTCACGTGTCAAACCCCGGCTCAGTGGCAGGCTCTACACTAATCTCCGGGGGACACCAATAACGAAAATAAGGAAGCATTCCCTGTCTTCAAGGGGCACAGACTCTCCATTCTCCACGGAGCGGCCAAGTGTCTGCCTGGGCTGCTCTTCTGTCACTGTCAGGGAGGGCATCTATTTGTTGTTCTTTAAATGAATGACTTCAGATCTTCAGTAAAGCATGAGTAGCAGTGGGTCAGGCTGGGGATCAGGGAAGGAAGCATTTCTTACCACTCTAGATGGATGTTTCCAAAGTACTCAATAGGGACTGGAACACAAGCATTGGCTACACACACTGATGAAGACATACATATTGTTCCCCAAGGGAGCTGTCTACTACAGTAAAAGGCTAAATTAAGGAGGAAAAGAACGACTAAGCAATGCATAAAGTACTAAAATTCCTGTGGAAAGAGATTCAAGATATTTTTAAATGATTGTTTTCATGGTCCCTTCACCAATGAGAAAATATTGGGAGGATGGGAAACTGAAAAAAGGAGACCTATTTCTGGACAATCCAAGGTACACTTTTTAAAAAGTTCCTCATTCCTTACCATACACTGAAAAGCTCAAGCAGCTAGCCATACAAAATATTCCCTTAAAAAAAATGTACAAGGACCGTTTTATTTACAGGGTGAGTCTTCTGGAGGGAAAGCGGTAATCGGTGTAATGAGGGTCCTTTCTTTCTCTCTGAGCCACTGCATATTTCTGTCTAAGACATTAAGGCACAGGGAAGGAAAGAACGAGTAATCCACAGAGAACTTATTCTCCAAGAAAATCTGGGGGGAAATAAAATAGGCTTTCTCACTTTTTGAAATGTGGGGACAGTGAGCATTCTCAAGAGAGAAATGGATTATCAACTCTAAATAGAGCTGACAAGAGCGGGACCTGCAGTAAAATGTCTGCCGAAAGAGAAATGGAAGTCAAGTTTTTTTCGTCTTACTGCTTCCATTTTGTCTGTCACCAAGACATTATGAGTAAATGAAACTTTTGATCAGTTCTAAAGAGACAGCAGATATTAAATATATCCAACAAAAAAGTTAACATTTATCAAAATTATTTTATAGCACCAGATCTACATAAATTTAAATTTTTTTCTTTGGAAATCTAAGATATGCTCAAGAAACATTCACAAATATTTATCTCAATATGAACAATGTAATAGCAAAAGGGAAGGGAAGTCTCCATTTATTTCACTTTGTGGAATTTGAGGGCAGATCCATTAGCTAGGCAAGACAACCACCATAGGGGTTTGTCACCTTCCATATTTATATACACCAAAGACCAAAGGATGGAGGCCAAGTCTCCGTAATTCAAGGTCCCTTGCTGCTTCTTTCTGGCCATCTAGCCTTGTAAAATGGTTCCTGGAGGGAAATGGAAGGAGGAAAGGAGGAAAGGAGGAAAAACTTGATAAATTAAAGTATGACCTCAAAGCCAGGAAGCTATTGTTGTTCAGTTATTTTTCAGTCACGTCCAACTCTTCATGACCCGCTTCGGCGTTTTCTTGGCAAAGATACTGGAGCTGTTTGCTATTTCCTTCTCCATCTCAATTTTTAGATAAGAAAACTGAGGCAACAGTGAAGTGACTCGTCCAGGTCACAAAGCTAGTAATTGTCTAAGGCCAGATTTGAACTCAGGAAGGTGAGTCTTCCTGAATCCAGGTCTAGTCTTCTACTCACTGTCCTCTGACACATATTGGTTGACTAATCCTGAGCAAGTCACTTATCATCCTGGCGCTTGGGGCAAATTACTAAGTTTCAGAGAAAATGTTGAGGAAATCCCTCTTCTAGGACTTGCCTGTAATCAATGAAATTACAGGACTAGTTCTCACCCTACACAGCGGAGAATCTATCAGAAGGGGAGAACCTGAAACGAAGGGTTTTCTGACTTTCTGTGTTGCCTGGCTGTGCCAGTAACACAAATGGCTAACTTGATTTTGCCTCTTTAAGGTAAATACACTGAACAGTCCCTGGCATCCCAGTTATACTGAAGGTGCTGCCTGCGCACCTGCCTGAACACCCACCATCAAGGGGGAGAGACTCTCTGTGGTCAAGAGTGTGGAAGGAGCCCTAGGCGAGAGCTAGAGCCCAGGCCCAGGAGGGGGGGCGCATTCCTCTGAGGAATGTGAATCTGGTCTAAGGTCCCCACTAAGCAGGGAGAGCAGTGCTGCCACAGCCAGTCTGACTCTTAGAATGGAGATGCAGCATCCCTAAGAGAAAGCAAACCGAATCTGCACCTCCAGGGGCTCAGGGCTAAGTTAAGCCTTGACACAGCCCAGACCACCCCCAACAGCACAGAAAAGTACATAACTTTCAACTCTGGGGCCGTCTCCCAAGGAGGGCCTGTCTGGGATAGCCACCTTTATGGGGTGCACCACAGAAGTTAACAATTCATCCTAGAAATCTGGCCTCAGACACTTCCTATCTGTGTGGCCCTGGGAAAGTCCATTAGCGCAGATGGCCTGATCCCAGCCGCTCCTCCGCCTTAAGACAGATGGCAAGGGTTAAAAAAAATTCATTACAGACTGAAGGGTCAAGTAAATAAAAATGGGGATCCCAAAGGGTGAGTTCGTGTGAGCACAGCCATGCTGGATCCTCACCTTCATCTAAGTCTCATAGCCTTTCATTCTAATAAATAGGATAAAATTATAAATGGAAGTTGTCAAATTTCTTTAAATCAAAATCTTAATACTCTTAAAAATCAATACAACCAACGGGTTCTTACAACAAAATATTGAGAGAAATTTGGGTGAACAGTCAAGTATCATCTCCCCTACCCCGCCCCAAAAAGGTGAGCTGTATTACTTTGGAGCTGCGCGCCTCAGATTCCACGTGCGTCCCAGAGACCCGGGGCTCGCAGCCATCCAAGCCCAACAGAAGCCGGCAGCATGGCTGCGGGGCTCTGAGCCTCCCTGCTTCGGGCACACAGCCTCAGCCTCAGCCAGGAGCACCCCTACAGGACACTTGAGGCCAGCCCCAGGCAGGGAGAGGCAGGTCCAATGATAACTTTCCCTTTGGGGTAAAATTCACAGCCTCCGCAGCTCCCCGTACACAGTGGGAATGGTGACTGCCATGGTCCCCACCCGGGACAGAAGCACAAAGGGGCACAAAATGGGGCCTGGACTGGAGGGGGTTCAGCTCTTTCTTGAAGAAACAGGGAGGAGAGAAAGGGGAAGTGGGTCACAAAAAGCAAATCGCACTTCCTAAATCAATGGCTATCGTTTAGCTGGGCAGGACCGACCCGTTTCTGGGGGGGGGGGGGGTAAAAGCCCTTCCTGGGAAGCAGTACGTAGCCCACAGCCAACATCTCAAGCACAAAACGGGGCGCTTTCAAATTCAGGGCTGGGAGCTGAGGTGAAGTCAAAGGAAGGGCCTCGAGGCTGCCCCGAGTCGTGGTCGCCCGGACTGCAGAGCAGATGCGGAGGGGCTTTCTTTTGGCATGAAGGAAGAAGGGAGAGAAGGAACAAAAGAGCATCCACCTAAGTGGCCCAGGCAGTGAGTGTGCCCGGGGGACTAAGGCCTCTTGGACTCCTGGGGTCTCTAAGGAAGAGGGGGCTGCATCTCAAGTCCTTTCATCCTGGGGCGGGGAGGAGGGGGGTGGCACACTTGGATATTTTTTCTTGTTTCACTAAAGGAAAGAGTTCAAGCGGTTCCGAGTCATGGAGGCAAAAGCTGTTTTTCTCTGAAGGGGGTGGCTGTCCTCACCACAGAGCAGGGCTACGTGGATCATTTGCAGTGGTCCGAACTGTTGTCCGGGGTTCTTGCTGTACCGGCCGCCAAGGATGCCTCTTCGCTGTGCCACAGACCATAACCAAAGTAAATGAAGAAACCTGTTGAGGAGTGAGGATGAAGGAGAAGGGGGAGAGAAACTCAGCATGAACACGGCAACTTGGGAGCTGGTCCCTGGCCCTTGCACGTACAGACAACAGGGGCATCATGGCGACGGGAGCGAAGGGTTACGCCGCTGCTAAGCGTTCCACGTGGCCAAGGTCAACCAGGCATGGCTTACTATACTTGGAAAAATAAATGTCATTTCATTTTTAATCTCAGGGACAAGAGGAAGCTAAGGGTATAGGAGGGGAGGCTATATTTGGAAAGGAATTTGATATGAAAACAAAGGCACCCATTAAACTAAAAGAGGAAAAATCAATGTTCCAATAGGGACACTGACAGGCCCAACGACTTAGGACTTCTTTGGTTTAAATCAGACTCAAAGCACTTGGGTGCATCATAGTACTAAGATGTGAACCCCAAGATTAGCCAGTCAACACACTTATCAGCCATTACGCTACATAAGGCACTGTGTGACAAACACAATGACGCTTGGGTGCAATTTATCAAGCATTTCTTATGGGCCTCCTGTGTTCGGCACTGATAAATGTAAGGCAAAGCTGCCCCTGCCCTGGCCCTGGATGGGCGGGCGGCTGAATGGGCCTGTCAGTCAGAGCAGGTCGTCCGACCTCATGCAATTCTTCCTACACCACCGCCGTAGTAGCTGCTTGACTTCAGAGGGGCTAGAAATGTGTTTAGGGCCACTGATAGAGGATAAAAGGGCCCCTTATAAGAAACGCACGGGCCTGGGAACAGGAGGCATTTAACCTTGCGGTAGAGAGAAGCCAGTGCTTTTGCTTTTGGGGCTGGGGGACCCCAAGTATTTTAAATCACAATTTTGCTCAAGACACTCCAAAGAGACCTTTATCTAAGCAACTTTTCAGAGAGGGGTAAATGGTGGGGCAGGGCAAGGTGTGGATTTGATGATTTCACATAATGAACTTCTGGTATAAAAACTCTCTACCCTTGCAAATCAAAACTCTGAAACCTGCAGAGTTGCCTAGGACACTATGAAGTTAAGTGACTTTCCAAGTCAACGTTTCAGAGTGGGACTTGCCTACTTCATTCACTTGGGGAATTGCAGCTATTCCAATTTATGAGGAAAATACTGAATGGCTCTCCTGACCCGGTGACTGCTAGGCCAGACTGAAAACAGATTGCCCCTTGCTAAAATCAAGCTGGAAATAAGTTCTCCTCTAGGGTCCATATTCTAGGCTAAGAGAGATGATCAAGAAATTTGCCTTCTGTCACAAGCACAGAGAACAGAGTAAATGATAAAAAAGAACCTGATTTTTAAATTGTATTAACTAAAATTACCCACTCCTAAAGACCTCAGAAACCATCTCTCGTCTCCTAATAAGACATCTAACAAGTTTAGGAGCTCATGGCACCAAACATTAACGAATGAAGGAGAAAACACCTAGACCCAGTACTAAGTGCTGGCGGGAGACATTTTTCTAAAACGAGAAAGGTCTTGCCTTTAGAGAACTAATATATATAATATAATAGGACAACAGCTATAGAAGAGAGATGACCGGAGAGGGTAGTTTTGTAGGAGAACGTTCAAACTGCAGTGTGTGTAGTGGGGGACAATTTAGATGACTAAATCCCGTTACAGGTATACTGGCGCTTCTTTGTAATAGTATCACTGACTGACAGCAGCTTCTCAAGCAAATGGCTGAATAGCTAAGCTGTGACTTCACCCATGGTCGGGCAGGGAAGGGGGATACCCCAGGACAACCAGACCCAAAGTAGACCAACATCGGCACCACTTTATAGCACCTCACATGAGGTGATCATGTTTATTCCCCAACAGGAAGGACCTGGCACTCAGCTTCCTCCCTCCATTCTAGGACTGATGATGGAGTTTGTAACAAATTATCAAGTTTCTCATAAATTCTTTGTGGCACACAACCCACATTTGTCAAATAAGCTGGTTCTGAGTACAGTTTCATAGAAATGTTTCTTTTCTAAGTGAAACACCAATTCGTAATGTAGTTCAGGCTCATAACCTTGGCCTCATTAACAACTAAGATAAGTGGCCTGGGTTATTAAAATGCAAGGTATCCCATAAGAAAAGAAAAACCCACTAGAAATTCATTTTCTTTAGAGGAAATTGCTGAATGAATCTTTTTTAATTTTATTCTGAAATATGGGAAGTGGAAAGTCTCTAATAAATCAAGGTTCTAGCTAACTATAGCAGAGGATAGAAATAGCAATGTAACATTAAGAGGTCTGATCTCGGGACAAAGAAGCAGAGTATTCAAGAGGCTGTGGCTGCCTGAAAGAGGGAGCAGGGAAATAAAAATGTTTAACATAATAAAAAGGAAGACTATCTCCAAGGTCAGATAGCAGAGAAGAGACCCAGGACTCCCACCTACCTATCAGCATCCACACAGCAAAGCGGACCCAGGTACCACCGTCCAGCTGCATCATAAGATAGACATTCACAAAAATACTCAGAATGGGAAGTAATGGCAAGAAGGGCACCTGTAAAGAAACAAAGTTGGGTTAAAATATGGACTCTGCTGAACACCTCTAAAGGGCCAACACATTCCCAAGGGAGCTACCTACAAAAGGAACCTTCTAGAACTGTGAGAAGGGAAAATTCTCCTCTTCTTCTACAGAGGTAGATTTTCAATAGGGTGATGATGCCACAACTAACAAATTGGCCCTCTGCCTTCATGTTAACTCTGAGCCTCAATTCCCACACTTGCTGCACTGTTGCCAAAAGAAAGGGGCTAGCCATCATTCCACTGGCAAATGGTGCCCATCTCGAACATCATCTTCCAAAACTGAGACACGTAATAACAGCCTGAGAAAGAAAGCAATTGTCCCATAGCATTCTGCCCAGGTCGGACCATCTCTACAGACATTTCATCTCAAGTCTGAAGGACACTGATAAGACAATCATTAGAGGCTTAAAGAGTCTATCATATAAGCAACTGCAGATTCTTAGCTTGAAGAAGAGAAGCCTGGGATAGAGGTTAGGGTGGGGAATAGATGAACTATCGTTCGCCCTGAGATTGGCTGCCAGTGGCCACCAGAGCTGAAAGTACTTTACTCCTAGAAGAGTACACAGGGCAGAAGGTAGAATGCAATACCATGGGCTAATGTTCCAAATAGTTGTTCTCCAGAACACATGTGCAAAGGAGTGCTTACCTTAAATGAAAGTTTGGTTTTGCTCTCAGGCTGTCTCCAAATCAGGATGGTGATAACAAAGCAGAGGAAGACTGACCCTAAGAGGACAGCGATCACCCATGGGGTCCCCTGTTCAAGTTCCTTTTTAGCAAGGACAGTGACAATGCAGAAGATGATAATATGAATCCCTGAAGAGAACAAAACAGGAGGCAGGCACTTAACCATCAGCTCAGCTCTCAAAGACTAACATCAGACATTCTCAACCTCTCCTCAGAAGAAATGCTTATTTCCAATAGTTACGGTGTACTTTTTTCCATTTTGTTTTCTTAACATAACTATTAACTCTTGCTCCAAAAGAAACCATTCAATGACAAAAGATGGGTCACAAGGGCCAACGAGACTTCCTGAGAATCAGAATGGTGCTGGGGTGGTGTGTGTGTGTGTGTGTGTGTGTGTGTGTGTGTGTGTGTAAAATGGACTCGGGGTCAGAAAACTTAGGTTCAAGTGTCCAGTCTGACACTTAGTAGTTGTGTGGACACAGATAAGCTACTTCATCTCTCAGCCTGAATTTCTAGAAAATCCTGCACTAGCCCCCTCAGAGGAGAGGCTCACTGCAAGCCTGGAGAAACAGGTTATCATGATCTACTCCAACTACACAACCATGGTGCCTTATGTAAAGAGATTACCTATGAGGCTGGTTGAGACATTCACAATAAATCCCGAGAGTTTAGAAGGCTCTTTGTTCTTCGGACATAATATGGCTCTTAGAGAACATTTCTCCATTTCTGGCAAAAAGCCTGTTTGAGAATCACTGGTGCTCACTATTTCGTTTTGATCCACAAGATCAAGCTGCTCATCTGTTGTTCTGGCCATCTGGTATACCAAGTTAGGCTGCTCTGGTTGGTACCTACAAAAGAATAATGCTGTTAACACATCATTATTGTCACTCTTTTCCCCTTATTTGAAAGTACCAGTCAGCTGGGAAAGCATATAACACTTTCTCTCTGTCATTAGGTCAAAGGGAGAAAATTAGTTTTACCTCTTCAATTCCTAAAATGCCACAAAATTACTCTCCTAGCTATTGAAACCAAGCTGTGAGATGATGCACTGGACAGAATCTAGATACATATGAAGTCAGGAAAATAGGTTCAAAGCCTCAACTCTTGTTGTGACTCTGGGGCAGGCACTTGACCTCTCAGCCTCAGTTTCTTCATCTAAATAAATATATGCAACACATAAATCTGAGATAGAAATTAGGCTTAGACTAATGCCTTACACCAGTGATGGGTAAACTTTTTAAAGAGGGGGGCCAAAGGAAATGCTCATCTGTCAGTCTGATTCTAAGGCAGATCTTTCGGAAGTTTTATTGTATTGTATCTCCTCCTCATTGTACTTGTCAGATTAGGAATAATGTTGCACGGTCAGATACAACATTTCAGGGGGCCACATCTGGCCCAAGGGCTGTAGTTTGCCCATCACTGTCTTACACTATTATTTTCTATCTATCTATGTATCTATCTAGCAGCTAGGTGGTTCAGTGGATAAAGTGCCAGGCCTGAGTCAGGGAGACTCATCTTCCCGAGTTCATATATTACCTCAGATATTCACTAGCTATATGATCCTGGGCAAGACACTTCCCCCTATTTGCCTCAGTTTCCTCATCTGTCAAATGAGCTGGAGAAAGAAATGACAAACTACTCCAGTATCTCTGCCAAGAAAACTGTAAATGAGGTAATAGTCTGACCTAACTGAAAAACTGAACAATACCTTATAGTATTTCCTACCTTAATAATGAAGGCATTATATCTTCTATTCTATACCATAAAAATGAGCATGCTACAAAAAAGTTTAAGAGAAACAGATCCGAAAAAAGGGAAGGAGACAGCTAGGTGGCAAAATGGATTGAGAACCAGGCCTCAAGACCAGAGGTCCTGGGTTTGAATCTGATCGCAGACATTTCCTGGCTGTGTGACTTGAGCAAGTCACTTAACCCCCACTACCTAGCCCTTACTGCTCTTTTGCCTTGGAACTAATATTTAGTATGAATTCGAAGATGGAAGATAAGAGTTTAAAAATAAAATAAGAGAAGTAGATCATACACAGCTATGAATATGAAATGCATTTCTAACAAAACAAGGAACAAAGTCAATTACTAAATTACAAATTTAAAAAACAGATAAATTTGATTACGTGGAACTGAAAAGTTTCTGGTCAAAGTGTCTCTCTCTCTCTCTCCCTGTCCATATATATACATTAGCTAGGCCTTAAGAACCCTGATCCAGGATCCCACTGCTCCTTGCTAGACTAGAAATCCCATCTCCTCTCTGACCTGCCTGCTTCTGTTACACTCTCTCCATGGTTCAAAGCATGGGGAAAACGTGGTAATGAAGGTAAGCTACACGGCTTCCTTTTATATTTTCAGGTAAATCTTGCCAAGAGACTTTCCTGCTAAAGCTTTTCTTTTCAAAGGGGACAATTTAACACCACAGTCCTAATAAGAGCCATTTCAGAATGCTCAGGCAGATCTGCTTTCTCACTAATGTGAACTTGACCCCAGTGACGTGGCTCACAAGTCAAACATGTGTGCCTACTCTGGACCTTTTATCTATGCTCTCTAAGCTTGCCATAACATTTTACCCAAAGTTCTTCACTTTTCCTTGACATAAAGAGAATGCTGGTGGAGACCGTGGCCAACTCTCCAGCATTCTTGCCACATAACTAGGATTCTTACTCTTCCTAAAAAGCTTGGGATCAGGCTGTCTTCATTTGTTCCATGGGTGACAGTAATCAGTACATAAAAAAAGCAAAAAGAGAAAATCCATACCGTAAGACCAACACGCAAGCTGCCACCAAAGAATATGCCAGGAGGGTTCCAATGGACATTAAGTCAACCAAGTCTTTCAGGTCAAAAAGAAAGGCCATCACAGCTAGAAGGGAAGTAGAAACCAGCATCTGATGAAGTCAGGAATATGGATTGTTAGAACTACCCCACCAGGCTCCACATACCACCACTGTAAAATTTAACTACACAAAGAACTCAAATGGGACAGAACATGTTTCCTCCCTCTGTGAGCTGTTTTTAGAACAATAAATAATGACCAGAAAGACTTTAGAAGCCCTATTTACAAACTGCCAGACTAAAAAGCAACCCATGGTGCAGGATAATCACTGGGCATGATTTTTACCTAAGGAAAGACTAAAGTCATGTAGTGCCACCATCAGTTTCTTCAATAATATCCTTTCTAGTCCTTCAACTGCAAAAGAGAGTTGATGAACAGTCTATGTGCTCCACTAAGGTAGACGTACTTATTCTATCGGGAAACGGAAGAAGGTCCCCCAGAATGTTGAGTGGACCCTCCCCCTTCTAGTAAAAAAAAAGAAGCCAAGGACATGAATTGCAAATTGTAGGAATGGATCACTGATGAGAACATAGATTTACTGAGTATAAGTACATAGTTCCCTAAAACTTTGGGGATGAAAGGTTCCAAATTAAATCTTCTGTGTATTTCTAGAAGTTCTCAGATCTTTAGGAGGGCTCGGCTTAGGAGAATACTCAAATAGGTCTAACATGTCAATATGGATATTCCCGAGGATCTAGATCAAATCCAGTCTATGCCTGTCCATCTTGTGCAGCTCTTGTCTATGTCCTCTGGTGTGGGAAGCCGTTCGATATATTAAAGCCTTTGGAGAAATAGGATCAAATTTAGGGCCTGTTATCTGGATTCCCTACGTGACCAATCCAGACTGAGGCGGTCTTTGTGTTTGGTTCTGGTCACCTGAGCCCCGAAAAGCTCTGGTACCAGCAGGTAGGTTAATCCAAAATCAACTTGATCCCTCCAAGAGGCTATTAGGAGTCATTTAGGGAAACAGAGTCTATAATAGATATTTTATCTGGATCCCATTACAAAATCACCGGCAAGTAAAACTGTGTGTATGATTTTTCTGCACTGCATGTCAGGAATGCAGACAGAATGGACCATCTAAGATAAAAATCTGAGGCTCCTCTTTTGACTCAGTTTTGATCCCCACCTTTCTTAGAACTCCTATTGGAAAACTTTGAAGTGGCAGTCCAGCATCTACTGAGTTAATGATTCCTCTCCTTGATAATTAAGAAGCCTGAACCCTAACAAACATTACTTAAGATAAGTCTGCATACTTAGATAAGTATGGTGCTTTTAGTCTTGACTTTATTTGTCCAGGTGCCTATAATCCTGGAAGACAGAACTCAATAAGTGAGCATCTCCATAAAAATATTTCCACTCCCAGAATTATCCCTACTAATTGATGGTTGGAATTTGGCCATTGTCTTCGTACTTATACCTTTACTCTTTGGACTTTAATGGGTTATGTATGATCTGTTACCCCTTCATAGCTGTGTTCTTTGTTTGAAATCCATATATAATAAACTCCCAAGCCCACAGAATTTGGAACAGCATGGCCTAACCTCTAGTCTAGTTGTTCTCATTTTCTTTCTCCTGCTTTAACCATCCTATGCAACCACGCCGCTCAGGACCCCAAAAAATCATATAGAGGCATGGCCCCCTATACTCTGGTGTTCACTGTGTTCTCGGCTCCCTGCAGGGGGTATGCCCAACCTCTATTTCCCTCGACATCTTGAGGATACTAGTGGAACCCTTGGGCAGTCACCCCCTGACATCTTCTGAAGAGCTGCATTGCTCAAATCTGGCAGCCTGGTCATACCCTTCCTGTCTGTAACTGTGACATACATTTTCAATTCTTTGGAGACTTGTGTTTAATGCCTTCATTAACAACACTGACAAAATATTGAGAATATAGATGTTCAGATGAAAAACCAAATTTCTAATAATGGCTATAAACTTTCCGAATTTTATTTTAAAAGAATAGGCCTACAGCTATTTGAAATATTGTGTGTGTATATTTACAATTTTAGTTATACAAACATATATTTTAAATAGTATGCATATTTTTAAAATGGGTATTATAGTTTAATTTCATTTAAAGCAACTACAAATCGCCCAAGTTAAAACATAAAACTAAACCCTTTTCAACAAGTTTTCTTAATCAACTTGCCAAAAATAGTAAATTGTAGATCGGGAAAGCACCTTGGTAGTCTCTCGGTTCAATATATTCATTTTACAGAGAAGGAAACTGAGGCCTGGTGAAATAAATTGATTTAACAACAGAGACATGAGTAGGATTTAGAGTCAGTGGTTCCCTAAGTTAAATAGTAGAGCTTGGTACCAGTAGCAACAAAAGAACAACAAAATAGCCTTCTATGATGTTAAAATTCTCACCAAATTAAATGTACTACAAATTCCTACTCCAGAAACTATCGGATCAATAAATACTGACCAGAAAAACCAGAATGACATCATTGTTTTAGTGACTGGTATGTTTTACAACCTCCCAATAAAACTTTTCCCTTTCCACAATAAGGAAATTAAACCTGATCCAAAAAAATAGTACGTATAATTACATACTCTCCAAATTAAGCAAAATAGTAATGCCTCCTCCATTTCTAATCCATTATGTAAGTTAACTGGTAGGCCCCTCTATCTACCTCATCCATATTTTTAATCTATTCCCAAAGATCCAGGTCTGCCCACTAACAAAGGAATTACAAAGAATAAGATCAAGTTGTTAATTGCATCATAAACAAGTTTTCTTTTATTAAATACCTTAAATGCTGAAAAACCAGCAGACATACCAGTGCTGACAATACTTAGTAAGTAACTCATTCAGTTAAAGGTTTTATGTAGCCTATTACTAATCATTACAATTGCAGGCATTACCATTTTCAAATTCTGCATAAAACTGATGTGATTGAGACTAGTTAGAAGAATCTGAAGTCAGAATTCCAGATTTCCCATCCTCTTGGATCTGTCAAGTTTCCTTCCTGTTTTGACTTAGATTCTTCTTGATGGGGTCTGCAATTACCTTACATGCTCTGAGCCAAAACAATTTCAATAGTGATACTTCCTTAAACCAAAATGACCTCTTACTATCCACTTCCCCAGGGATACACTTGGCACCTATTACAAAACAACAATTCCAAAAGGGAAATATCTTTTTCTTCAGGGAGTTCAGTCTATAATATGCATAAACCAAATGTCTGGCTTTTATAATTAAAGAGGAAGTCACCTGGTCAGAAGCTCAACATGGAATCAGCTGACTAAGGGTAGAGACAAATGGTTTCAGAGAAAGAAAATGTGATTTGGGTTCTCCTGATTAAATAATGAAAAAGCCAACACTGATGAATCTCACAAAAGAACATCAGTTTCAACTATAAAAGTATTTCTGCCTGACCATGAAGTACAAGTTGTTTCTTTTGAAAATAACCATGTCACTGGTATCTGTTCCCTTGCAGATCTTGTTCTAATTCTTACCAGCAATGGCACCAGAAGTTATTGTTGCTATCATTGGAGTTTTGGTCCTTTCACTGACTTTGGCTAAAAATTTAAACAGTAGTCCATCTTCAGCCATCGCATAAATGACTCGAGGCATTGGAAACATAGAACCTAGAAGACTAGACATTGGGGGGAAGGGAGAGGCAAAATTCATCAGACTATAATCATAGAGTTCATCAAAATAAAACAACAGAAATATAAGCAAAGACAAAGAACATGGCCCTAAAAATTGATCCATTTACCTCCTACCATCTCTTTGATTAAATCAGTGATTCCCAAAGTGGGCGCTACCGCCCCCTGGTGGGTGCTGCAGTGATCCAGGAGAGTGGTGATGGCCACAGGTGCATTTCTTTCCTATTCATTGCTATTAAAATTTTTAAAAAATTAATTTCCAGGGGGCTAAGTAATATTTTTTTCTGGAAAGGGGAAAATAGGCCAAAAAAGTTTGGGAACCACTGGATTAAATTAACTTATGTATTTCATTGGGGTTTTCCCCCCCCATAAAACCACCTCCTTGTCTTATTTGTCAGTTCATTGGTTTTCTTTCTTTCAATGTTATTAATGTCTCCTTTGCTTTTCTGGATTTTTAATTGGCTATTTAATTGGGGATTTTAAATTTGTTCCTTTTCTAGTTGTTTTAGTTGCATGCCCAATTCATTGATGTGCTATTTCCCTATTTTACTGATATAAGCATTTAGAGACAAATTGTTCCCTAAGTACTCCTTTGGACCTCCCACCATCTCTTAACCTCCACCTCCCAGTCATAAGACATTCTCGTTCTTTTTTTCTATTTATTTAATGTAAGTCAAAAAAAAGAAGTCAACAAAATAGATCAGTACTCCCATATTTCACATTCATTATTTCATCACTGCGAGTACTCCTTCTGAAGCATTCTGCAGCACTTCTCAAAAGGGTCTTTAAGTTATGGTCAAGGCATTTAGCACTCTGAAGCCAACTTGCTGATGGCTGTCTCCAAACTCAGCTAGGCTAGACCAGTCTCATATTCTCATTTCCTAATGTTTGATGCCTTCTGCTTGATACAACTTTTGAGAACAGTCAAACAACAATCACTGTTGAATCGTTGGAATTATGTGACATCAACTAGCATTCGATTTAAATGAAATTTTCACTGAAAGACGTGTGTGTGTGTGTGTGTGTGTGTGTGTGTGTGTGTGTGTGTGTGTGTTTGTTAAAACCCTTCCCTTCTGTCCTAGAACCCTATGTATTGGTTCCGGGGCAGAAGAGAACTAAGGACTAGGCAATGGGGTTGAGTGACTTGCCCAGGGTCACACAGCTAGGAAGTGTCTGAGGCCAGATCTGAGTGTAGGATCGCCTATATCCAAGAATGGCTAAGCCCCCAGATGCCCTTTCATTTGTTTTGTTTTTTTTAAACATTTTTAACTAAATCAAAACTCACCTGGTAGAAAGAGCACAGAGGGAGCCAACAGATACAGCATACTTTGCCCCTTCCCAGCCTACATGCTTAAATGCATCAGGCAATGGACTATTCACATCCAGGCAGAAGTAAGGCGTCATGAGTGTAAGAGCGGCGGACACCCCAAAGTAGGCCACAAAGCAGATCAAGAGGGATGCCACAATTCCCACAGGGATAGCTTTCTGGGGATTCTTTACTTCTTCACCTATTAAAAAAAAATTAAGAAATTTGCCACACAATAAAGTAAATCAAAGATGCATCAAATAACAACTCACACATTTGTAGGCTATTTATAAAAGTTCACAAAATATATTCCTCATAATCCAGTGAAGAGGGCATCATCCAAATTTTACTGGTGTTCTCCAAATTTTTAAGGGGGTAAACTGAGGCTCAGAAAGGGTCACTGACAATGATAAGACTTAGAGCCAGAGGGAACCTTACCTATTGATCATTTAATTGGCCCCTTCATTTTATAGGGTCAGAATCTAACACAGGTTAGCCAACTTTCCCACATTCACCCAGACTGCAAGATTGGAATCGACTCTCCGAATCCGCATGCACAGTCCTTTCTACAGTACAAGTGGCCCGGCTGTGTCAGAGGCGAGCCTGAGACCAGGCTTCCTAACTCAGGCTCAGCATGTGCCCTGCTTCCCTAGGGCCATTCAACTGCATTCATGAAAACAGGCAGGCAAGTCTGCCAAAGATGGATACTGAAAACACGTGAAGTCTTTCTGGCTCTTCCTGTGACTTCACCGGTCTGGGAAACTCCCTTCAAACTCCCTTCACTGACACAGATTTACAACTGCTCAGCAACTGACAATCAAATACTACAGGACTGTAGTGTGACAAAATACTACAGGAGTGTAGTGAAATGATCTGGCTGGAATCCGTAGGGGTCAAGGGCAGGGCTTGAACCTCTAACTTCCTGGCGGTGGATGGCTTTCCATTAATCAGGCCTTCATAAGGCTTTCAAATATGAATAAGATATGGGAAGGGCTGCTAGTGAGACAGTGGAGATAGAGTCCAGCTAAGAGCTGGGAGGACCTGGATTCAAATCTGGCCTCAGTCTTCTAAGCTGTGACTCTGGGCAAGTCATTTAATCCATTTGCCCAGCCCATGCCCTTCTGTCTCAGAGTTGCTACTCAGAAAGTAATATTTTTTTAAGGGGTGAGAGAAGAGGAAGAGAAATTTGATATATATGCTGGAGGACTACACTAAGAAGTCCCTACCTACAAATAGGCAATGAGGTGGCAAGTAGATGGAGTGCAAGGGCTGGAGGCAGGAAGACCCGAGTACATATCTAGCCTCAGACACTTACTGTGTGACTTTTGTCTGTTCCCTCATTTGTAAAATGAGCTGGAAAAGGAAATGACAAACCACTTCAGTGTCTTTGCCAAGAAAACCCCCAAAGGTGTCATAAAACGATGGTCACACCTGAAAACAACTAAACAACCTATAAACAGATGCTATGACACCACAATCATTATCTTTTTATACCTTGTAAACTGGTTTCTACTTTTGTCATCTGAAACTGCTCTTTGAATTTCCCCATTTGCCAAACCCAATGGACTTCTCAGCATTTATCCTTCCCTGATGTCCATCCATGCGCTTCTTCAGAGTCCAAAGGGCACCAAAAATGAGCTGAGAGGACCCAAGTGCGGTGCTGCTAAGTCCACGTGACCTAGGAAAGCTATGCCATCTCTCAAAGTCCCAGGTTCATCGTCTGCACTACCTGACGGATAACAGCTCTACAGCTCTGCCTCTGGGATCCTCTCTTAGCCACATCCTTCTCATCTGCCTCTTCTCTCCATTCCTCTGTGCTCCAGTAAGATTGCACATCTTCTCCCTCCCACTAACACATTTTTGGCTCCTTCCTTTCAAGGTATAATCTCTTCCAAGTAGCCTGCATGGCTTCAATAAATAACTCTAGACATCGATTCCAAAATCCAACAACTTGAATTCTAGCCTTCCTCATGAGCTTTAGGAACAGTCTCCAACTGCTCATTGGAACTCTCCAAATGGATGTCCTCAAAGCCTCTCCGATTAAACCTCATTCTTTCCTCCAATGGATTTTTCTTTTTCTTTTTAAAAACCCTTACCTTCTGTCTTAGAATCGATACCAAGGATCAGTGCCAAGGCAGAAGAGCAGTAAGGGCTAGGCCATTGGATCTTGCCCAGGTCACACAGCAACAAAGGGTCTGAATCTAGATTTCAACCCAGACCCTCTCATCTCCGGGCCTGGCTCTCCATCCACGGAGCCACCCTGCTGCCCCCCTAAACCCTCTTACCTTTCATAAATCCTACCAGAAGCAACTAGTGTGCTGGATTGGACCTCTGGACAAACCACATGACACCTGTCTGCCTTAGGTTCTATAACTAAAATGAGGAAAAAACAGCACCTATATCCTTCATAAAATACCCTACTTGGCACATAGTAGATACCTAATAACTACTTCCTTCCTTCCTTCACCCCACATTTTTCATGAAGATCATACCTATCTCTCTTTTGGTTTTTGTTATCCTGTCATGCCTGATTCTTTGGGACCCCATTTGGGTTTTTTTTTTTACCATTTCCTTTTCCAGCTCATTTTACAAATGAGGGAACTGAGGCAAACAGGGTGAAATGCCTTACCTATAGAGCCACACTGCTAGTAAGTGTCTGAGGCTACATTTGAACTCTGGTCTTTCTGACTCCGGGCCCAGTACTCTATCCAGGGTACTAGCTAGCTGCCCCAACTACTCTAGTACTTCCTGTGTAGATAGGAATGTCTACATTCTGGCTTTGCAGTATTATGATCTCCAACTAGACTATACGGGTAGGAATTGGCTCCACGTTTCTTTGCATTTCAAGCACCTACCTTTTCTAACCCCACAATGCCCATCATGAGGGCAGGTACTCAGTGTCTGTTGAAGAAATATGCCTTTCGTGTTAGTTGAAATTTGTTAATAATTGAGTTTCTATTTCATGAGTTTAAAATCTTATACTTGAGAATGAAAATATTAAGAAAAAAAATCTCAGCTGAGGCCTTTAGTACCAATAATATGATTTTTCCCCCTGGAATTTTAGGAACCCAAAGACAAATAGTAAGAAAAAATATAAAGTCTTCAGAAGCATGTTGTGGCTTCCACATCTGCAGTGAGTAAGCAGCAATCAGGCCAGAAAAGGAAGAGTGTTATAAGCTTTTGTGGAAGAAAGCATATGAAACTGGTTATACTTCTAGTGAATAAGATCTAAGTGCTCCATACTCATAGGTATCAGGAGTCACGATCAGACTACAGAACTGACTTTTCAGTATCATTAGTTTTGCTAAGGATAAGGTTTTCCTTTTGTAAGCTAGACTAGTGACCAAGGAAAGAAACAAATACCAAACTATAACTTTAAAATGTATTTAGGTATTAAGAGAAGTTTTAAATCTGTTAAATGAGAGATGAATTATGATTCAGGTGTGAAATTAGCCCAGAAATTAGCCCAGCCATATCATAGTAACCATTGGTCCCCGAAACAGCCCACGGCTACAATGTCCAGGCCCATTTGCTTACCTGTGGTTGCGATGCAGTCAAATCCCACAAAAGCATAAAAGCAAGTGGCTGCCCCTGATAGGACGCCACTGAATCCAAAGGGCATAAACCCACCAGCACCAATGGTGCTGTTACTAAATGTTTCACTGGGGGGGGGAAAAAAGACAAATATTATTCAAGTTTCTGTCTACATGTTTCCCCTACTATAAAAGCAACACCCCAGAATAATTATATCAAACTCAACTGCCAAAAGTTAAATAATAATACAGACTGTTTCGAAGGGGCAGTAAGAATCAGAGGTGAGAGAGAGAAAGCAGGGGCTATGTAATCAAGTCATAGCACAATGGAAGAGGGAAGACCCCAGGGCATACGCTTCATCCCCACGGCTCTCCTATTCTCTTCAGCTTGCTGCTCGTACTTTGGAGTTGGCAGCACATGCTGATGCTAGGAGCAGACTAGTCAGCCTAACTTCAGCCAGACCCCCAGATCTCCTTTAAGGACATCTACAAAATGTTTTCTGTCTAAGTAATAAGCCAAGTGAAGCTTAAGTCTAGCCACGTGTGTTTTGCCTAGAACAACTTCCAGATTGAAAATGGGTATCCAATTCTGTCTAGACTTCATTTTCTTTTCTTATTGTATTGTCTGGAGGAAGACTCCAGGATGCCCTCCTGTTTTATCTGACCTCTCTCATTTGCCTGAGGCATGGTCAATGGCCAGTAATTCTTCACCTGCTTTTGTTCCAAGCTTGCACTGGGATAGTCTTTAGAAGACTTGGGGCTTCCACTCCACCAGTGTTTTGCTCCTTTCGCCATCCAGAAACAGACTAATTTTGCTTTGGGGTGGGGAGGAAGGGAAGGGTCTTTTGATCTTGCTTCACAATGGTTCAAATAAACACCTAATCTGGTTCCACATTACAGTCTCGGTAGACACAGGTCAAGTATCTTGGGGACCAGTTTCCACAGTCATCGTATCCCCTTTTCAGCTGGTCAGTAAGTCAACTAGCATTTAAGTGCCTTCTATGTGCCAGGCACTGGACTAAGTGCTGAGGATAAAAAGAAAGGCAAAAACATCATTCTTGCCCTCTCAGAGTTCACATTCTAACGAGGGAGATAGTATGAAAATGATTAGGTACATGCAAACTACCTACAATGTAAATGGAAGTTAATCTCAAATAGTGCCTGATCTCAAGAGAATATCTTTGAGGACAGTTAACTATCATAAGAAAAAGGGTCATTTAATCATATAACACAATACTCTGAACATAGTAAGAGCCACAATCCACACAATTTTATAAGCCTTGTTTTTGGTGAGACTAATAAACTGGCTTTAAAGGATTCCTCTGAATTAGGAGGCTTTACTAGTGGTATCTAAACTGCCCTTTGGATTCTTTTTTTTGGATACCTACATCCACAAAGGAACAGTCTTTTAAATAGCCTTTAAGGTACTAGAATTTGGGGTCAAATTTTACAAATTTGAGCATTTTTCTCCAGTTCTATTCAATTCAAACCTTTATGAATCACTGATTACATATCATTTAACTTCAAACCAATTGGGAACACTGAGATGTGCCTATGTGGTGGCTATAGAGGAGACCATTTCATTCAAAGTTGACCTTACACAGGATTAGGACTGAAATAAGTAGGTGACCCCACAAGTTGACTCTGGCAAAAACTGAATTGAATCGAGAGAAGGGAAGCTAGAGATTATGATCAAATCTGGCACTAGGTTGAATTTGGGGCTAAGGAAGAGTGAGTGCCATGGGATACTCAGAACCAGAGAATATGTAAGCAAGACCACACAGCAGGGGGTGGGAGTGCCTCAGCCAACATATACACACTTCCTCAGACCTACAGGCTAGGCCTCAACTGTCTTGACACACCCTAGGTGTGCACAAAAGGCTGAGGAATGCACACCCCGGGAGTGCTGGATTCCATTACAAAATAACCTAAGATAAAGACAAAGACAAGATGGCTAAACAATTTAAAAAAAAAAAATCAAACACAGGATTTTGCCCGGGACAATAGCTCAGGAATGAGAGCATGGGAAGACAAAAGGAAGAGGGGACTTAGAAATTCAAGAGGCATTTCTGTGAAGTCTCCCTAAAGGAGACTTATAACTTCCTATACATATATATATATAGACAGAAATGATGAGACTATAGGAAAATCTATTAAACAAAGGATCTCTGTGCTCCAAGGTTCCCATGATTTCCAAGTCAGGCTGGGGACAAGAGCTACAAAAATGCTCAGTAATGCCACCCTTCTTTTCTTCCACTGTGCTTTTGATGGGTTTGGTATAAATGTTCTCAAGGCAAAAAAAAAAAAAAAAAAAAAAAAAAAAAAAACACAACCCAACAGAGTTCTCAGACTTTTATCTTCATTGAAAAGAACAAGAGGCCTAAGAATATTAAATGAGGAAGAAGAAAAGAAATATTCAAGGACAAAAGTGCTTTAAGTTCCAAGATGTTGCCATCTTGAAAATGCAAGGTCCCTTAAACTTTTGTGTCAGAAAACACATCATAGGCCTGGTCAAACTTCTCAGAATATTTTTTAAATGCATAAAATAAAATACATAGGATTACAAAGGAAAGCAGTCACATTGAAATAGTTATCAAAAAAAAGTTTTTAAAACAAAGACTCCTGCAAGAAAATCTGTCGTTTTGAGGAAGATCAAAGCATGGGAAAGGGATGGGTACAGGAAATTAGCACCAAGCCTGGAAGCTGAAGTAAAAGGAATTTCATTAGGCTTCACTCTGGGTGGTCAGGTGGTTGACATGCTAAAAGAAAAGGAGAAAAAGAAGAAAGAGATCCAAGAATGTGTTTGATATGTTGGTCAGGAAGGGCTTCCAGGGTGAATTAAGGTCTAGGAAACACAGGAGTCTCCTTCTCCCTTCCCACCCTCAACCCCAGGACTTAACAGCATCCAACTAGTGAAGAATCTCCTCTCAATCAACAATTCTGTTCCTTCAAGGAAATCATGCTGTGACAGTAGGAGAAATCTGGCATACTGTTACATTCCCCACTAAGGAAGAGCTGTCACTATAAAGTTATAAGACTGGCTCAACAAGAAACACAAAAAGCCATCTCATGACTAGTCTCAACATGGTATCAAATGCTTTTAAGAGTTCATAACCTGGAGTCTGTATTTGGTTGTGTTCTTTTTTTTAATCCCAGAAATTCTCTCAATTTGGTTTAATTTGAAAGAAACCACATCAAGTCTGAAGGAAAAGTGCTGTCCTCAGGAAAGAGAAACCTTGTTTATTTTCTGGATGGGCATTTATCTTAACTTGGACATCTTTGCCATGGTTGCCCTAGAGTCTAGTAAAGCCTATGGATGAATTCTCAAAATCATATTTTTAAATGCAAGAATAAAATACATGGGATGCAAGAGGAAACCAATTATAATGAAAGTTATCAAATTGTTTTGTTTTTTAAAACAAGCTCACAGACCCCAATTCTGTTTCTATTTTGGGGGGCTCTTCTGTTCTCTCAGAGGGAAAGAGAGAAAATGATTTATTTAGTAAGATTTGGTTTCTTTAACCACTAAGAGCTCCCCTAAGAATGGCCTGTTGTGTTCCTACCTTCCAGAAACCATTGAAAGATAATGGGGTGGGGGGCCCTGGGTAGCTCAGTGGATAGAGAGCCAGGTCTAGAGACTGGGTTCAAATCTGGCCTCAGACAATTCCTAGCTGTGACCCTAAGCAAGTCACTTGACCCCCATTGCCTCTCCTTAACCCTCTTCTGCCTTGGAGCCAATACACAGTATTGACTCCAAGAGGGAAGGTAAAGGTTTTAAAAAAAAAAAAGAAAGAAAGATAAAGGGGTGAAGCCTGTTCCACCCTTGGATTCCCTCAGCTTATACCTGTTTCTAAATCTCACTGAAGTTGGTAGTACCCTTCCCCCTATCTCAAATTCAAAGAAGGAGGGGCAGCACGGTTATATAATTCAAGGCCTGCTAGTCTCATACTCCAGGCACATCACTCAATCAACAAGGCAGGCACTTCCAAAAAAATGCAAAAATAGTCCTTGCCCTCAAGGAGCTCACCTTCTACAGAGAAAGAGGATGGTACATACAAGATTATGCCAAGTTTACAGAAGATAAGCTTAGAAGGAAAGGGTGGAGGAGTGAAAGGAGAGAGAGAGAAGAGACATCAGAAAAGTCTGTTTCATAGGATAGCATCTAAAGCCAGTCTTGAAAAATCCAAGAATTCTAAGAAGTGAGGGCAATAGTATTCTGAGCCTGTGGCACATGGAATGTTCACGGAATAGCAAGAAGAGATAAGAAAGTGTATCTCTAGCTTATCATAGGCAAAGGTGTGAAACCTGGTATATAGTATCAGAATCCACTGGGGCAATTTTGTTGAATTGTATCTCTCGACCAATGCCTTTCCTCTTTTGTTTCAAAGGAAGCTAGCTGAAGAGAATAGAAGGAAGGAATCTATTCGAAAATGAGCATAATATAAAAAGAAATGGAGAAAAGTGTGTAGAGTGGGGAAATGTGGGATAAAAGCATAATAAAGCTGTAGAGCAATTGTAGCAATCTTCTAGGTGAATTCTTTAATCCAGGGAGAGTAAGTCTTCAGGAAAACATCATCAATAAAACACAAACCTCATTAAGCATCCAACTTTGTTCTAAAGCTTCTGTAACTCATTTGATTTGAGGTTAACTTAAAACTGTCATGTAATTTAGGGCAGTACTGAATAAGGGAGGGGGGGAAGATTTTGCTATATGGCTAGAAAAATTATAATACATAGTGCTGGTAAATCTTGAAATTATGACACACTAGAACTACCTTTAATAAGGTGGTTTCATCTGAGTATCTGGTAGAAATATAGCCAGAAGGAAATAGGGACCCTTGGACATCACAGAAATGCCAAAATTTGACAAATGCTTCCCTTATCCAATTAGCCAGTCTAATATTGATCAATGTCGGAACAATAAGTGCAAGAATGACTGATGAAAATGAAACATTAATTGGAATGCATTTTCCTGTGCTAGTGAATCACAGTGAACGAGGCTGTGCTGAATGATGAAAAGATTCAGTCTAAACTCTTGATTATGATAAGTGTAATAATATCATGCAAACTGACAGTCCCAAGCTAACTCCAGCATTTAAAGTTTTAACACCTAAAGACACAGGAAACAAATAAAGAGCAAGTCATTTCTTGACAGCTTAGTCATTTCCTTTAACAGCGGCACAATGCATAGAGTGCCAGGCCAGGAATAGAAAGGTTTGAGTTCAAATCTGGGCTCAAAACACTAATTAGCTGTGTGACCCTGGGGAAGTCACATAAACCTGTTTATCACAGTTCCCTCATTAATAATATGAGCTAGAGAAGGAAATGGCAAACCACTCCTGTACCTCTGCCAAGAAAACCTGAATGGGGTCACCAAGAGTCAGACATGGCTATGCAACAATAAAAATCTCCTGACAGGTACAAGTCAGTCAGTAGAGGCAATGGTGATCACAAGACGCTTCTCACTGCACTCCTTCCTGTGGATATCAAGTGGAAATCACTTAACCTCCAATTGCCTAGACCTTACCACTCCCTTCTGCCTTGGATACTTAGTATCAATTCAAAGACAGAAGGTAAAGATTCAAAAATAAAAATGTATTATATGTGCAAGGCATTCTCCTAAGTGCTAGGCTATAATTTTGCTTTGGAAAAAGTTGGATGAAAAATGGTGTTTCCAATATCAAGGAAGTTCTCCCTCTTCTCTTCCCCCACCCCCCACCCCTCACCCCTCACCCCATACCCTCCCACCCCTGCCCCCACTATCTCAAACTGGAAGGCATCTATAATGGAGCAGGGTTCTACCTTGCTATCAAACAGAAAAAAGTGTCGGAAATTAAAAACTGCATTTAAGGTTGAAATAATTATGGCAGACGTTTAAAAGGGAATAGAGGTCACTTGGCAAACCTGCACGATATTAGAATTTAAAGAGGGAATTAACTCTCCAAATACCACTGTGTGAAATCACAATTTTAATGAAAAATATACATCAACAAATGCATTCCAACCATTATGAAAAATACCCTTGGACTACTTCATTATGGAAAATACTGNACACACACACACACACACACACACACACACACACACACACACACACACACACACACACTCCCTTTCATTATCTCACTTGCTCGTCACAACAATCCTCTAAGTCAGTTCACAAATTCAGAGCTGCACAGGACCTTGAATCCTTGTCTAATCCTCTTATTTTACAGATAAACTCAGGCCAGTGAGAGTTTAATTGACTTGCTCAAGAGCGCCCAGCTAACAAAAACAGGCCCCCTTTGACCTCAAATCCAGGACTCTTCCCAATGTTTCAAGTTTTTCTCTTACGATTATCCTCCCTTTTATGGAGGAAAAAGAGATTTAGAATTGGTAAGCATCTGGCCCCTGATTCTAGAGCCAGTAAGTTACCAGGCCGGGACGTGACATGGACACTAACAATAATCATTTAAGCCAGTGTAGAAGGATAACTGGATGTCCTGTGCCTCTCGTCCACTTCACTGAATGTTGAAGTATCCCTCAACATTTTTTAGGTTTTCAAAATTTAGTCACCTCTATATAATTTAAATATGCAAAGCGGGCATGGAATAGATCCCCATGGAGATGAAAAATGTTGTCATATTATTATATTTGATATAATATTATGCATTATATTATTATAGGTAGAACTTATATAACTCCTACCATGTATCAGGCATTGTATTTTACAAATATCTCATTTTTATGCTCAGAATAACCCTGAGAGTTAGATACTATGAGTATTCTTCAATGCAATGTTTTTATTTAATGTCAATTCCCTCTTACATTTACAAGGGTAAAATCAAAATCAGAGGGTGTGACTGAGTGGCTCATCCAGAGAGCCAGGCCCAGAGACAGGAGGTCCTGGTTTCAAATCTGGCCTTAAGTCCTAGCTGTGACTCTGGACAAGTCACTTAACTCCCAATGCCTAACCTTTACTGCTCTTCTGCCTTGGAACCAATATACAATATTGATTCCATGATGGAAGGTAAGGCTTTAAAAAAAAATAACTATCTCACAATCTCCAATTTTTTAAGACTTGGGACTGATATATTAGCCAAGGCAGAAATACCAGTGAAAACAGCCCATGTCAAATGACATTCAAAACAGTTTTTGGTGGTTGATTTTTAAAACCCATCTAATGCTTTGGGAATCTCAAATGAGACCTGTTGTGCCTTCTGACTAGCATTTAGATCCCATAATACAGTTTTCAAATCTTCCCTTTTCTCAGGTAACCCACAGAGATGGAAGAGATGAAAAATCTCCCATGTTGGTGTTTAAGATGTTGGAAGATTTTATATGCCAGACAGGCTGTTTTCCAGAAATATTTTTTAAAATTCTGTGACCAAGACTAATATTTAGCACATTTCTTCTTTTTAAAGATATGTTTTGATAGTTGTTGGGCACAAAACAAACAAATATTTCCATTAAATAAATAGGCACCACAGTTCTCCCATACTGCTCCACATTTTGCTGGCTGGCAAACTCTCAACTGGCAGGATCACCAGGCTTGACAACTTCACTTACCAGGCAGAGTTCTACTAAGCAGTTTGTATCCCATTTCTGTGATCTAAACAAAAACGTTTGCTCTAGAAATCTTACTCCTCAGAGAGCTTCAAACACTTAAATTCTCATCTCGCATGAGGGATTGTAAAGAGAAAGCAGTGGCATGAGATGGGGATTCGGGAGAGCTGGGTTCTAATCCGGACCCTGACCCGTAACTAGCTGAATGGCCAGAGGGCAAATGACTCAGCTTCTGAGGCCTCTGCTCACCAATAAAACGAGGGGCTTACACCAACACAGCGCACAAATCGACTCTGCAGCTATTAAACAGCTAAGTCCTCTGTTTACAATTAACCTAAAATCTTTAATGAATTAGGAGCCCAGCCCAAAATAAGTGGAATTATTTCTGCTACAATAATGAATGTAACAGATACTGTTACATAAACAGCAACCCAAGATCATTATTTTTTAATGTAGACATTTACCTGTTAGAATTAGAATGATAATTACAGAAAATATGTCTGGGTATTGAGCGAGCCCAGGAGTATCCAGAGACATATGCATTCGGGAGAAGTCTCCAATGGGTTTGCCTATGAGTTCATCAAATGTGGCACTCCATGCTCTTGCTACACTTGAGGTACCTGCGGGAGACATAATCACCAAAGCATGTTCACAGAAAATAGCACACTTCAGAAGCATTCATCTGTGAGCACAACGCAGGGAATGCAGCGATGCCATGAAATGCACCCTTTAAATGGCAGGCAAAGGCCAGCCAGAGAACACTGACAGGGAAGAGCAGAGCTTCCAGCACATGGTTCTAAGGCTACTGTCTGTCTTGGAGCCCATAGGAACAGCCTCCACTGCCTGGGTCTGCTGGATGCCAATGTCACACCTCTCACTTGTGAGATGTATCCATAATGCAAACCCTGACCTGTAGAACAAAGAGAAGGGCAAGGTCACCCATCCAAAGGCCTCAGCCTTGCCCAGCGAGGCCGGCCCATTGTCTTCAGAGATCTACAACAGCGTTCTGAGCACTAACAAGTTGCTTTATTCATAAAAGGTCTTAGATGCTGCTCACCCCGTGAAACTGAAGAGAGGCATACATATCAGTTCTAAACATGAGGCTTAGGATGTGCTGAAGGCTACCCAGACAGCCTTCTTTTACCACTTCACAATAACAAAAGACATATAAATGGAGGCAGGATCGGATACCAAATAAATACAAAAAGTTTTCTTCCCCCATGCCCACCAATGGATTCTTTGTTGGGTTTTTTCTTTTTCTTTCTTTTTCTTAGGAGGGAGGGTGGGAGTGGGAGGTGAGAGTTTAAAACTCTTACCTTCTGTCCTGATAAAAATTCTGGCTCAGCAAATGGGGCTAAATGGCTTGTCCAGGATCACACAGCTAGGAAATATCTGAGAACAGATTTGAACCCAGGTCCTCTGGACTCCAGGCCAGGCCCTATCCACAGTGCTCCCTAGTTGCCTCTATTGTTGTTTTTTCTAAAGGAAGATTCTCTAAATTAAAATATTAACCCAGAGTGTCTTTCATTTTTCAAAGGTAGCTCTAATGATAACCACTTGAATTAAAAGAATTGTGCAAGTGAGCAAATTACCACTCAGTTGCTTAATGTTTTTATGATTTTAACTATAAACTTCATTATACTTTGGACCCATGAAGAGTTCATTACAAATACTCTCTTTCAAAGTCATACCCCAACTAAATAATATCTCCCACATATATATATATACACACACACACAAGTTGTGCGATCCTGGGCAAGTCATTTAACCACTTCAGTGTCCTGTAAGGCTAAGTTGCAAAAAAAGATGTGGACCTGTATTGGTGGACAGAATTTCCTCACCTGGAAATAACCTATCAATGAAGTCCTAAGTCTTTTTCTGAATGTTACATCTTGCTGTTTTTAATAGCTGAGGCTGAGAGTTTTTCTAATATTAGTCAAGAACAAGCAGACGCTTTACAATAAATATTTTTCTTACCTTGCCCCCGTCCCCCCAAAACCCCTCTGGAAATGTAATGGTCCAAACCATGTTTATAAACTCCAGCATAGTAGATTTATTTATTTATGGCAATAAATTTTTAATGTTTAACTTTTTAAAAATATCCTCCATCACTAGTTTTCATTTTAGACTTAGACGAATAAGCTGTGTTTTGGCTATCAACAGGTGCTGAAATGATGTATTAAGCCTCATCCCACTGACCTCTCCAGCAGCTGGGCCCTTGTTCACACAGCAGAGTCCTCTCTCATGGACAGAGAGGAGGTGCTGAATTCCAGCGGTTAAGTCCTAGCCTCTTCTGCCCCGCCACCACTGGGGAGGCAAACTAAACAAAGTGTGCTATCCCAAGATGAGATGAATTCCTAAACCATCTGGGATCCATCCAGCCCTCCACTAGATATTTTCATTTTAAAAGGATCAGGAAGAAAACAAAAAGGTCCAATTTATACTGGTCAGTCACATGAGCAAATCTCAAATTCTCTTTAGCAGATCAGTTACCCCAAAGTTTTCTGGGGCTGCTGTGCATCTGGGAAGGTGTAAGACAACACGGCTTGTCCTGCGGTGGTTTCCATCTTCTCCAACTCTAACACTTTCATAGTCAAAATTAAAGACAGGGTAGATTCCAATCGGAGCGTAGGGAAGGTGGGATTTTGGTAGTGGAAGAAGAGCTGGGGCTCTGGTTTTAAACACAACCCTGAAGGCAGCTCCGGTCCTAAAACTACTTACCAATGATGTAGGAGAGAATTAAGTTCCAGCCGGTGATGAAAGCCCAGAGCTCGCCCACAGTGACATAGCTGTAGAGGTAGGCGGAACCAGTCTTTGGAACCCTAGCACCAAACTCTCCATAACACAGTCCTGCCAACACGGAGGCCAAGGCAGCAATGAGGAAAGAGATAACGATGGCGGGGCCGGCATTTTTCCGGGCCACGGCTCCAGCCAGCACGTAGACACCTGCCCCAAGTGTGCTTCCTACACCGAGAGCTACTAAATCAAAAGTATTCAAGCAGCGGGACAGCCGACTCTCCTCTCGGTTGCAGTCAACAACTTTTCGCCGCAGCAGCTGCTGTCCAAAATTGAGGAATACTTTGCACCCCATGGTACTGTTCCAATCTAGTCAAAAAAGAGAAAAGGACACATTATCATGGACACTTCCACATGACGGTTAGGCCGCTCCCCATAACAAGGAGCCTCGGCGGCCCACATAGCTAGGCTGGCACGCGTCCGCTCCCTCGGGTCGCTCCTCTCTGGTTCTAGACCATCACTCCCAGCTTTCCCCAGCTCGGGCTCTCTCGTCCTATCTCGTCCTAGGCTAAGTTGAGGCGAGTGGCTCTCTGCACTGGGCTAAAAGGCGTTTCCTCACTCCAAGCTCCTGCACCCGTGCAATCCCCAGTCCTCACCTGAACTGGATGATTAACAGACTTCCATCCCGTCCCAGGGATTCAAAATGGCATGGCTCAAACCCAACGCCGTCCCACTGACAGAGTCCTTATTGCCAGCCCTCTCCACTCGGTCCCCTACAACAGCCCTTCCACTGAGCGTTCTCCACAGTGCCTGCTCTCTTACCATGGAGAACAAATGCATGTTTCCTTCCTCACATTCTCCATCTTGTTGCCTCCCTCTCGATGATCGTCTTCCCTAGCTAACTCTTCTAGCATTCACTGCCACTCCAGGCGCTCCCTGACTGCTCAGCCACCTCTCTTCCTCGGAGGGTCCTTCCATCCATCGGCATCACCCAGTCACATTCTGGTGGCTACCTTCTGCTGACCTCTAGAATGATGTCCTTCCTTCCTCAGTGACTTCCGTGCTTGTCTCAGCCCCTCGTCCACCAGGGGACAATACACATTTATAACCTGACCCTGCAGTTCCGCAATCCTCTCATTTCCTCTGACCAACTCTTCTACCCCTCCTGAATGGTCACAGGGCAATATAAAATATAAACTCTATGTGGATCAATGGCACTTTGATTCATTGGGATGGATACATAGAGACAGACAAAGAGAGATAGACTGACAGAAAGACAGATAGATGACAGGAAGCTCTTTACAGTCCATAAAGCATTCTATAAATGGTAGCTATTACTATGTCTTGCACAATTCCTACCAAAACATATGAAATGGGAAAGCCTTAAATTGTTTTTCCATTGCTGAAAAAAGGGTATGTCTGTAGATAATATAAACTAAACACACACAAAAATGGCTCTTTCAAAGATAATGGGAAGAAAAGCATTCTTTGGTAAGTCAGCCATGACCACACAGATGCAGTCCATTTCTCTTTAATAGGTACACAGTATTCCATTCAATCCAGGAACAGTCCTTAAAAGTACAAATCAGAAAATATACTATGACACAAGAACTCTGTAAAATGGACTCATTATAAGTATCAGACTAGGAAGTTGGTCAATCTGGATTCTAGGCCGGACTCTGCCATTTTCCATCTTAGGCAAATCCTCCGTAAGTGAAATGGAAATGACTGTCCTGCCTACTATACAAAGCTGCTGGTAAGGATCAAATGAGATATAAAAGCACCTTGAAAAAATATTATCTAAAGAAAAGTTTTATTATAGTGTTATCTTGAAGGCAGGTAGATAAATTAATTTTAGTCTATATTTTATTACTCTTCTTATAATACATGGACCTTGAGCAGGGTAAATGTAATAACGGAAAGAGGACTGAACTTGTAAACAAGAGAAATGAATGGATTTGAAGTCTAGCTGATTTGATATCGCTTCGCCTCAGTTATTTCCTCCGGTTAAATAGAAGAGGAGAAATCATATCTATCTACCTTACAGAATTGTTTGGAGGAAAACGTTTTGTCAAACATAAAGGGGTCAACTTGGTGGCACAATGCATAAAGTGCCAGGGCTAGAGTCAAGAGGCTCAAATCTGGCCTCAGACACACAGTTGTGTGACCCTAGGCAAGTCATTTAACCCCATTTGCCTAGCCCTTGTCTCTATGTCCTAGAGTGGTTACTAAGAAAGGAAGAGAGGGAAATGGGAGGGGAGGGGGGCAGGGGGGAAGGGGGAAAAAAGACAAAGAGAGAAAGAGAGGGAGAGAGAGAGAGCGAGCACCTATAATTAGGATATCTTGGTCCCAAAGAAGAGATGAGAAAATATAACCTCTCTGACCATTTTGAAGAGATGGGCGTAAAACACTGTACATATCAGATTTGATTGGCAGGTTGGCTAATTTTGTTTAACTTCTTTATTCTTTGTGACAATGAATGCTGGAGGAGACAGAGGGGTATATGTAGAAATGAAGGTAAAGACAAAAGACAATCAAAACATTTTTTCATTGTTCAAAGCACCATGTAAAGGTTAGTTTTTATTGACAAATTTCACCTCTAATTTTGCCCATCAAAGTAACAGATTAGATAGACAGGCAGATAGACCAGCAGATAGACAGATAATAGTACATATTACCATGCAAATTTGCATTATAACAAATAGTAAAATTATGATAAATTCCAGCAAGGCTGTCCATTATGGGTTGTCTAAAGAATTAAAGTACTTTAACCTAAAGTAGGGTTAAAAGGCTAAGAGCTAAGTATTTATTTCTGTCTTTCATAATAGAGAAAAGAGCTAAAAACAAATTATCTTCCTTGGAGAAAAATATTATGATCATGTTATTGAAAATTTAATGTCCACAGTAAGTTTGTCTCATTATGTCAAGTATACAGGACGACTTATTCCTCTTATGGCTTTAGAGAGAAAGTTTCCAAAACATTTTGAAAGCATTATCTAAAAAATTATTGCTGAAAAGAATTTGCACAATTGTATAGACTTCATATTTCTTCCTTTCTTATTTCTGCTAATTTCAAAACCAATTATTTTGCCTTTAATCAATTTTTTTTCCTATAATCATTTATCAATAGGAGACTGAAGGGTTCAGAAGAAAGATAACATGATTGGGATAGAGATCTTGGGATCCAATCTCAGGTACTACAATAACAATACTATTTGCAATTGTAAGCAATCCCAAATTCGGTGACCTCTAAGGTCCAAGAATAGCTCTAAGGCTATGATCTTATAAACTTTAAGCCTATCCTTTTCCCTGAAGCTATAACATTATAGTAGTTCTGTTCATGGGATGATATCAACAGTACAGATCCATTCTTGATTCCTTCCTTGTTTTATTCCCAGAAGGAAAAAAAAAACCTCCTCTGAAATTAGAGTGAATAAATGCTTGCCAGAAGAGAACATCCTAAAATCTTCTTCATAAGCTTCTAATTCAAAGTGCACCTAAGTTCCACTATCAAGCTGAAAAAAGGAATAAAAGAAAATAAAGCAACCTCCTGCTCAAGATTTCAAAGGCAAAACCCTATCTCATTTGTCCAGTTTTAAAAGCTCCCTATAAAAGTGGTGTTGAAAATAGAATTGGAATGATGAAAGCCACTCCACCTTGTAATAATATCAAATAATATGAATTTTGCATTAGTAACTTTTATCTTCCCTTTCCTCACTGTCATATATGAATGAATGATAGCTGGGGCTCTGACACTAAAATAATTTTTCTTTTAACTTATTATATATTTATAACAGATTATCTATATTATGTTATATTGTTATATAAATTAACACTATATTAATATAAGTGCTATTGTATTGTTATATAAAAAAAGCAAAAAAATTGTAACAAAAAATAAAATTAAAAAGAGGGTACTGCCCTTAACAGCGTATCAGAGAAAAAAGTTATTAGTTTGTAAATGCCTTTTTTAAAAACATGTAGAAAACAATGCTTCACTTTAAAGAGTTGATTTTTAGTGGGCAGAAGCTACTAAGTAATTGGGTTTAGGAATGCACCAGGTAGCTGATGGCCTGCTTTTACCCCTCACCTGGCAGATGCCTTCTCCGAACTTCTCCAATTTAAAATTGTGATCATTCCAGCAGAAACCAGAATGCTCTTCAGAATATCTTTTTTGAGCACTAAATTTTTTTATTCTATTATGGTGTGAGCTAACCCCTTCTTTTCCAACTCGAATGTAATTCCTTCCAATTAGACTCAAACTCTGAAAGCAGAAAGTCTGTCTTCTTCTTCTTTGTATGCTCTACAAATGTTTAAAAAGGAATCAAAATGGTCCACCAATGTAGTAGGTATAAAAATAGAAGCTAATGATCAAGGGGAAAAATTTCAGCATTCACCAACTCTCTGAAAAAGGTCGAATATGCAACACATAGGAAAGAAACACAGATCTGTAAGAAGATCCATTCCTCAATGGGTAAGTCATCAAAAGACATGAAAACAGTTCAAGGGAAAACTGCAAAATATGAAAAATTGCTCTAATTTCCTAATTTTTTAAAAATACACAAAGTAACTGAGATTCATTCTCCTATCCAGCAAACTGGCAAAGATGGAAATAGTCAATGCAGGAAATACTGTAGAAATACAGACATTGTTGGTGAACCTGTGAATCGGTCCTAAACATTCTGGAAAGCAACTTGGAATTACTTGGCATTTGGATTTATACTAATAATGTGACCCCATCACCCAAGGAATTCCACCGCTACCAAATGTCCCAAGGAGACATAAGACAGACAAGATCTCACATACACCAAAATATAACAAAAATATAATCAAGTGAATGCTCCTCCATTACACAACTAAATAAACTGTGATATAAAATTAAACTGAATATTATTCTAAGAAATCATGAAGATAAAGAAATCAGAAAAACACAAGTGGTACCATGAAATAAGCAGACCAAGGAAAGCAATGTGTACAATGACCAGAACCAGGGGGAAAGGGGACATAAAAGGAAACAATGCTTTGTATTGTTGTGGATGAGTTTGAATCCCAAGAAAAGAGAAAATGCATCTTCCTCTCTTCTTTCCAGAGACAGGAGAGTATGGGGTGTGGAATACTGCACATTACTATTTCGAGGCTTTTCCTTCTTTCTTCTTTCCTCTGTGTCACAATGTCATGGGCTTAAAGTGGCCTTTGGAATTGCTCTAGGTGAGCCTTTCACAAACCTACCATCATGGTGGGGAGAGAATGATCAATGATGATTCTGGGCAGACTCATATTCAACAAAATGACTTGTTCCTTAGCAAATTTAGAAAATGTTTGGGTAAGTACTAGATGTACTAGGCCAAGCTGGAATGTAGGGGTCAGAGTTTCAAGTGTCTTGGGTGGCCATGGCAAACCTTTCCCCAAAGAAGGATCTTGTTTTAGGTAGCTATAAATATATTTATGTACTCTGACATATATGTCCCTCTTGGCAAGTTACCTCGTGCAACTCTGAGGCTATGTATAAGTTGCAGAGCAGGTGCCACGCTGCGTGGATTTCTTTCCTCTTTAGGAATTTATTCCAGGGAAATCAAAGCTCCAATCTGAAAAAACAGACACAAACTCATTCGTTCGCTCGCTCTCCCTTTCTTTCTCCTAATGGTTGCGCAGAGGTAACATTTTGTAATTTTCTTCTAAATAATTAATGGTAATGATGATTGAAATGCTCCTCCCATGACTAAGAATCCAATATGCCTAAAGGTCCTGATTCTGAAGACTACTTCTCCCTGCCTAGTACTGTAGACCTAGGAGGAAGCAGAATGACGGTTGGGCTATTTCCAGACTGCACATTGTTTTGTTCATGCCACCTCCCATTATTGTTTTTGGCATTTGCCTCTTGCTCAAAACAGCAGAAGAGCACAGACAAAAGATTCTACTTAGCTGAAGAGAATGAGGAGTTCCCGGGTGACCCCAATGATAAAATCTGCCTCAACATCCCTCAACACATCACAGCATCTGCTGCACTGAGTTTCAATGAAACAAAGCTTTGCTGACCTCACACCACCACAAAGATGCTTTAGCATTTTCTGTGTAGACTCTAGGCCTCACACAATCACACAAGCTAGACCTTACTCACAAAAATGAGAAGGTGCCTACTTCTCGGCACAAACACCTAAAGATAAAACCCAAACCCACTTCCCATGACCATTTATATAGCCTGTACTCAGAAACAGAAATGTGATGAGGTAGTGGAGGCAATATATACACACACACACACACACACATATATATATATATATACACACACACACACACACACACACATATATTTATTTATTTACTTACTTAAGTCTAGATTTGGTTGATTCTTGGGTCTAAATCTTGACTTTGGAAAAAATTGCTTAAAAAAAAAAACAAAAACAAAAAAAAACACACCTGACCTCTTTGGGCATTGGTTGGTCCTATTTTGAAAATTAAAGGGCTGGGATTTGACAGCCTCTCAGCTCCCTTCTAGCTCTCATTATAGAGCTCAACAGGGACTACAATTTTAAACACTACAGAGTCATTAAGGACCCTTCCATCTCTTAACCTATGGACCCAAGATCACTCCTGAACAGCTGAGAGATCTTCAGATAGGAGGAGATAGAAATACTTGCGTGAATGAAAGAAAAAGGTTGTTTTACGTGCTATTTAAACTTCCAAGTTCCTATCTTTTGAATATATTGAGCTTTTTAAGGCACATTACCAAGAAAACTCACACCATGTTTTAACAGGTTCCTAAAATGCCTTGATTTAAGGTCTTGAAGTCCAACTCAAAAAAGGTAATCAGTAAACAGCAATGGCAAAATCAAAGATGGCATATCCCAATTTCCTTTCAAATACAATTTAACTGAGTAGAACATCAAAAAAGCGAGATTATCCTAAGAAATGTTTTCACAAGTAAGCTCTCTACTGCATGTGAAGGTTAGATTGGACAATCTAAAACTTTACTGAATCAACTGCTAATAGGTCTGTTTTCACAGAATCTCAAAATTGGAGGAGACCTCAGAAGTCATTTATTGCAAATTCCATCCTAAGAGGAATCTACTTTTTAAACACCCAGAACACCTTTGAAGACCTCAAAGGATGGGCAACCTTGCTTCCTAGTGAATATTTTAAAGACTTGATAACTTTTAAAAGTTACCATGTCAGAACATGAATCATGTAACCATGGAAAAATTTTTTAAATTAAAAAAAGGATTGGAGATATTATTGGGGATGTAGATGCTAAACAATCACCCTAGTGCAACTATCAATAACACGGAATTAGGTCTTGATCAATGATACATGTAAAACCCAGTGGAAATGCGTGTCAGCTATGGGGGGGGGGGGGGTTTTCAGGGAGAGGGAAAGAACATGAATCATGGAACCATGGAAAAATATTTTAAATAAAAAAATAAAACAAAAAAAAAGTTTCCATGTCAGTACTCAGCAAGATGAACAGTCATATGAAAAGAGAATTGATCATTCAAAAATCTTTTCATAACATTCACCAACACTTGATGTTAATTCACTTTAATTTATTGAGCAGTTCCTAACTTAAAAGCATCCAACTTAACAGTTCCTAAAGTCCCGGGCTCTTCCCACCTCTCTCATCCCTGAAAATTCTTGGGAGCTTTTCATGAATCTGTGAATTCATAAGCAAAAGTGGGAAGATACTTTAAAAATCAAAAGCTAGAACAGGGAACAGGCCAAAAGATAACACTACCAAGCAAGACAACCCCTTTGCTGCAGAAACAGCTGCAGAGCCCATCCACTGCCCCCCTTTCTCATTTGGTTTCACAATGGTGTTTTGGCATTCAGACTACTAATTTGGATTAAAAACCATAGCTAGAGAAATATAGATACCTCCAAGAAAGCTAAATCCATTATAAGTCTAACAGTACAAATGTTTAATTATAGATTGCTTTCCTCCTAAAACCTCTCCGTGATCTGTTTCACTATGGAAATCAAGAGTTTTGTTGAGGAGAGGGTGGTAGGTAGCTGGAGAAGTATAGGTAATTTTTCAATGTTAAGCACTTGGGATTTAAGGCAAGCCTAGGGAACTTAGTGAAAGGAGTAAAATAAAGCATGGGAGGCCTGAGATGGGTCAAGAATAATCTACAATGGAAGCCTGCCTCTCAAAAAGCCTAAATCTAGCCTGTTAGCCTAGGAGCAAGGGAAGAAACTATAGAACCCAAAATTCATTCTATACTAGTAGGGCTATTTATTTTGCAATCTAGGATATTAACAATAACATCTGACATTTTTATAGATTTGTTTATAAGGTTGCAAAACCCTTTTTGATATGGCATTTCATTTAAGCAGATTGCTTACTCTATGATACTGCCCCTAGTGGAAAATGTGTTATATATTCTAAACAAATGAGTCCCAAACCCAGTCTTGGAACACCATTCACACACCAAGGTCTGTCTTTATTTTTTTTTTAATTGATAACTTAGTATGAGTGCGGTACTATGCTGCATGGTGCAGGGTTGGGGGGAGAGATGGATAAGGGAAGGAGGTACAAATATAATGATAAGATACACTTTGTTCTTGCTCCACACTCTTTGCTCTTACAATGTGGTTGGCGAGATAAGGCACACATAAAAATAACTCTAGACCATGAGTGGTTATATAGGCAATAAAGGAGGAAAGAGGGCTCACTTCCTGCTGGGGTGATCAAGGAAAGCTTCACAGATGTGATAGGGCTTGAAGCAAGGTCTTGGAAGAAAGAAGAGCAAGGGGGCTGACTGGAAAAGGCAGGAAAAGGCGCTGGATTTATTAGACAAATGGGAGAAAGGAGCGAAACATAGGAGCAGTTGTTCCTCCTCCTTCAGCCTATTTTCCATAGATTCAACATAGGGTATCTCTGAACCCCAAATGCTAGGGGACTCCTGAGTATCCTTCACATTGCAAGTATGCCAGGGGAACACACAAGATGTGTACATCATTCCCCCTTGCTCTTGTCAGATGACTGGTCTGTTTTCTTTCAAAATCACATATTTCTTAACAACATCTTTTATTCTGTATCTTCCACATTCCTTGTCTGTTGTGCCTTGCTGACTTCTCAGGCCTTCTTCACTGTCTTTCTGGGTGATTTTCCACTTTCAATTTTTAGGTGACTGGTACGTTTCATGACTCAAAAGCTACACATCACCATCAGAAGAAAACACTATGGACTTTTGTTTCAGCTTATTATATTATATGTTATTTGGGCCACATTGACTTTCGCTGCCATTCAGCTCCTGGGCATGCTCTGCACCTGCATCGTGTTGTGCCGGAGGAGTCAAGATCCCGCCTATGAGCTTCTCATCATGGGAGGCACCTACGTCTAGACAACGAGCTCTTCAGTTTTGTTTCCTTCCCTGGAAGGCAGATTGAGCGCGGCTTCCTGCAGTCACTTTCCTGTCTCTGTAGACTTAGCTAATGCTCATCCTGCACAAAGAGAAACAGCTCCAATGGACACTGGTGACGGGCCCAGAAACAAGGCTTTCCATCACCCTGCTAGCACCCCCAAAACCGTCCCCCACAAAGCTCCGTGTGTTTTTTTAACTAGGTTAGGAAACATTCAGAATGCAGAATCATCTGCCAGTTGGGAAGTTTGCTTGGCTTTCAAGCGCCTCCCGACAGGCCCACCATCTTCGAGGGCTTCCCTCGGTGGGGCTCGTGCCAAGGAGGACAAGCTAGCCGCCTGCCCGAGGGGACCAGAGGGTTGCCTTTCACCGGTGTCCACTTTTAAACCTGTATATTGTAGTCTGGTCTGGTTGGAATTATACAAATTGACTCAAACTAGAGTCCTCCAGCATCTATCTTGGTTCTCCATTTGAAGGCATCTTCCAAACTTTAGTGTTTTTAAACAAAATCTGGCTTTTCAGGAGTATAATGTATGTACTACTGTTCTACACTGCTATGTGCGTGTGGTTTTTTATGTGTAGGTCTCAAATTTGTAAATAATGTACCAGTGTAGGCTAGCAAGACACTATGTAAAAGTGATCTCAGTTGTAAATAGTAAATCCAATTAAATAAAGGCTGTGTATCCTCCCTCCAAAAAAAATAATAATAATAATTTTAATTAAATTAAATTTATTTATAATAAATAATAAATAAAATCATTTAAATAAATTTACTTAAATTCTGTGTATGGGTGGAGTGGAGGAGTGGAAATCCTTAAAGCTGTGCCTTGTGAGAAGCTCAATGGGCCTTCTTTTAAGTAAAATGTTTTTAATTTACTCATTTAAGAAAAATACTGCTACATGGCACATTTTCCTATGACTTTTTTCCTGTCTATGTTATTCTATCAAATTAGCCTTGAGATATACGTAACACACACCCAGAGTTACCATGGAAATTATCTATGTGGCTTATGTCATGCAGGTTAGACTCAAAATAACACTCATAAATAATCCTGAAATTTTATCCTCACAAGCAGGAAATACCACATTTTAGGGCAGATGCTCCCTATTTTTAGAATTATCTTTTACGGATATCCCCAAAAGTCAGAAATTTGTCCAAACATAAGACATTTAAATTTAATTCCATTGACTTTCTTAGCTTAAATTTGAAAATGATATCGTCATTCAAATGATATAATCAATTCAAATACACAATGAACAAACAGAACCACTCATATGCTTTCTTTATAAGAGCTGTAAAGTGTAAAGAACATTGGTTGTGGATCTAGATTGGAAATCTAACAATAATACCTGGCATTAATTTACAATGCTTTCTTTACAACTATAACTCATTTGGGAAGTAAGGACTATAACTATCTCCATTTTATAGATAAGAAAACTGCAAGGGTTAGAGGTTAAGTGATTCATAGCTAGTAAGTGTCTAGGCAGGATTTGAACTCAAATCTTTCTGACTCCAAGTCCAGCACTCTACCTATTGTGTCACCTACCTGCCTAGTTTTATTTTATATCTAGGATAGAATCCTTTCTAATCAATTACTCTGTGACCATGAAAAAGTGACAGATTTTTCAAAGCTCCCAATTCTTCATCTGTATCATCAGTATAATTATTATCACCAACTTCACAAGGTAAAAAGAAAATTCTTACATTAACCTTACGGAACTATAAGTTTGAGTTAATGTTATAATAAATTATGACTTATTTCTCTTAATACATAAAAGCCTTTCTTTTTGTTTCTATGGTATCATTTGTATTGCTTTTTTCCTGGTAAAATATATTATGCAGATGAGCAATTGCATTTACCTGAATTCTTGAAATTCCTCTGGGGAATTTGAAGAGCATGGTTAATTAAGTCACTATCTGATCACTGAATGGCTGATCACAAGAAAGAACAGACTAACATCTCCTATGTATAATAAGACAGAAATTCCAAAGGCATAAAAAGTCAGCTTGGTACAAATTCTTGAGCATTTTTATGTAACAGATTGAAGTTGGGTGGTGGCAGACTGAGAGGGCTAGTTTTAATGAGACAATTTTTTAAAAAGTACTTTCATGAGACTTGAGTAGACTGTAAATCTCTGTTTCAAAAAAAAGGTGTTAACACAAAAACATCGCAATATTTCAAAAAAGAAAACTAGAAGCCACCAGAACCTAAATCCTGAAGGCAGTCATTTCCAGATTAGTTAAGTTTTGCTGGAAATAAAGAGTATACTATATAGAGCTAAAATCAGGACTGAAAACTAGCTTTGGAGTTCATTTATCTATATTCTCTTTGTGGCTCTTAATCAGAAAGTCAAGTACGTTGTCTATGTTGCTCTTTTCTCTTTTTTAAATCACATTGACAAGAAGAGAAAATGGAGGCAGCATGCATAACCAAGCAGAGTATAAGTCGAGATGGATCTGGTGTTTTAATAATAGCTAATTCAGGGTACTTCATAGGTGATCTGAGAAAAGGGTTAACCCTGGTCTTTATGTTTCAAAAATAAGATACTTGGCTCTTTGGGGCAACATAAACATCAAGGCAATGGAATCTTCACATAATATCCCTTTTATCACTTCTTCCCCCTTAGCCCCAAAAGCTCAACCACTTGTTTTTTTTTTTAATAAGGTTACTTACACATGAGGAATGCTTCTAGAGTTGTATAATGTAACTCTTTAGCTCATTTGTGAATAAATTAATTTCTAAAACTTTTAAAAAAAGGGCAAGTCTATACATTGGAGAACTTGGTGCTTTAAAGCATGCACCTAAGCAACTTATTAATAATAGCAGTCAGCTAGGTAGTACAGTGGACAGAGTGCTTGACCTGAAATAGAAATCACTCATGGTAATAAGTAGGTTTCATCTGCTTGCCTTTAGCATACAGGAGGGCTTTAGGAAGTGAAATAATTTGTAATTACTAGAATTTGAGGAGTCAAGAAGACCTGAATTTGAATCAGACCCTGAGCAAATCACTTAACCTGTTTACCTGAAGTTCTTCAATTATAAAATGTGGATAATAGCCAGGTCACTGGAGTTGCTGTGGGAATCAAATATTATAATATATGTGAAGTGTTTCTTAATCTTAAAGCACTATATAAATGAAAATGGGTCAGTTAACTACCCAAAATCCTGAAAGGAACTGAAGGAGCCATCAAAATGAGTAGTAATTAGTCCCCTGCTTTTCCTTAATCCAGGAATGTTCAACTGATTTATTCTAATTCCTTAGATCTCCACAATTATTCTATAAGGGCAGAGTAATGAAAACCTGGGAAGTTCTTTTAATTTTCTCCAAAATATAATGAATGGTTATGCTCAAACAGCTCTCCAACTGAATTCTTTGCCTTCCAGGTTCAAAAGCTTTACCTTCATCCAAATTATAGTACTAATTCTGCCTCTTTTCTTGGCCTCAGTAAGTAATAAATTAAGAACGAGAACAAAGTACTTTCTCTCTTGGACAATAAAAAAGGACAAATTCAATGGAAAGAGCATGGGATCTAGAAAGAGAATACCTATGTTCCAATCCTTTACTACCTGAGTGACTTCAAACAAATCATTTGTTTGGGCCTGAGTTTCCTTGATCTACAAAATAAATTAAGTCAATTCCAACTCTAAACATAAGATAAAAGGATAAATCCAGTGGGGTGTGCTGTGGCAAATTTTAAAACTAATTTCACTAGTATAACATAGAAAAGTGGAAGGTAAACACACAGCCAAGAAAAATAGGGCATATCAGAATGCAAATGCAGCTCTTATTTTGTTACTGTCTGTTTTCCAAGGCCAGCACAATGAGAGATACACAGATACATAGGTATATAGATACATAAGCAGATCTTTGTGTATAAAATATATTATATAGATAGCATAATAATAAATTAACTACACAATTACCATTATAATAATCATATCTGGGGGAAAGAGAGAGAGTGAGTGAGAGAAAGAGATTGAGAGAAAGAGAGAGAGAGATTACAAATAACTGCCTCAAATTTTTGGTTATAGGGTGGAAAGGGTGAAGTTACAAGATAGGAGGATCCTAATGTGTGGGTGAAGATAGCACTGTAGTTCCAAGGGAGGTGCAAAATAGAGAAAGAGAAGCATAAACAGAAGAAAAATAAGATGGAGGGAAACAGTCAGTTAATAGTCATGCCTGAAAATGTCATGGCAGGGTGAAGGGAGGTAAGAAACACAAAACCTTTCAATAACACATGGGAATGGAAATACATTCAAGCACCAAGACAAGTAGCACAGACAAAAATTGTAGAAGTACTTCGGAGGACAAGATTGTGCTTTGGGGCTAGAGTATCAATGAAGAACTTTGCTAGAATGGAGAAAGCATGTTAAGCCTTGCATATAGTACTCAATAAATATTTGAATGGAAAATAACCAAAGGAGCCTAGAGGATGCCATGGGCACAACGTGTTCACAGGACTTGAGGAAATCAGCCTAGCACAAAAGTGTTGGTATAGATAAGTGCTAGGACCTTAAGTTGAAAGATTCTTTGAAGGCAGCTAGTCTTTTCCAATTCGGCAGATAACACCTTACATCTCCTAGCTCCCGCGTGATTTCCCCCCCAAAGTATTATTTTAGTATACTGTTGCATCATGGTGTCAAATAGAAATGAAGACCACTAAACCATACATAAGGATTCCTACAGGCCACATGTTGACTTAGAAAACCACATTCAGTATTAACATTATCTATGTCCTACTGCAATTTTATTTATTTTGTTAAATTGTCCCCAAATACATTTTAATCTGGGTGGGTTGCTGCCCACACTCAATGGCTGCTAGTTTGACAACTCTGCTTATACCACACTGGACTTCCTAGTCCTCAACCAGTATATAGAAGAATTTTGAAAAGCATTTCCTAAAGAGAAATGTGGACCAAGAGGACAGAAATGTTAACCAATCCACCAACCATATGCTTAAAGAAGAAAATAAAGATATTTTAAATTCCCCTTCCCAAACACAAAAGGCTCTAAGAGTTTGATGACAGCTGTCATATATATATATTCCTGGCTTTTTCTTGCCAATTCCAACTTCTGTGCTTTCTTCTCTAGAAACAATCCATCTCATCTTTATTTATTATTCTTAAACCACAACTCACTCACAAAAGATCCCCAGCATAAAAAGGTTCTAGTATTAAAACACCTTTATTATTTTCCAAAATATTAAGCATTAAGTATTTAATTAGAGAAACATGGAATAAGCACCTAAACCTGGCAAATGGCACACAATAAGCATTTGTAAATGCTTGTTGACTAGCATTGCATTAACTGATTTTCAGAAAACATCTGTACTATTTCACATCGTTTTGGAAATTTACTAATTTATTCCATGAGGAAACCTAACCTCATTACTTCTAATAGAACCACAATAAATAATACTGGTAAAGCCTTAAGTTTAAAAGCTTCTTTACAATTTCTCCCTCAATTTATTCATTCAACAAACATTAAGTTTGCAGAGCATTGAGGTAAAGACAAATTTCAGCTAAAACCCAATTCTAACCTTATTAACTCCCTAGCAATTCTTTAAAAGGATAGAATTGTGAACTTCTACTGGGGACAGAGGCTAGGGAAAAAGGAAAGACCTACAACTACCATGAAAATAAATTTGAAATTAATGTGGTTTATCCAGTTCTTCGGATAATACAAAGGGTTCAAGCCTCCCACTAATTCAAATGGTATGGCTATAGGCAAGTCCTAGAAGCTCTCCAAAACCCAGTTTCATCATCTGTAAAATAGTGATAATGCTTGAAAAAAGAACAAATAAATAATTGCATTTTGGACATTAATTTATAACTATAAGCTTATTATCTTGACCATTATTAATCCACTATACCAGAAAATTTCAGGGTACAGACTGAAAGTAAGAATTAATTTTGGCTTCTGAAAATGAAAAGTTTTGAATTTGCCTACAGGGCTCCCTTCCTGACTTCCTATGTCCTATGTTCTCAACCGAGGTTGAAAAAAAGAATGCTAGACACAGAAGGTTGCTTTCTTCTTCAACCCAAGGACCCACTAGCCCACAAAGCTATATTATTTGTTTAACTAAACTGTGTATACATTGAGGAAATGTTTATTTCCCATGTACCATTTTATGTCTTTAGAAACAAATGATTAAAGAATAATTTCAAGGTCTGGTTTTTTTTTTCTGTTGTCCTTAGTCATATTTCCTGCCTTTTAACTTAAATTTTTGCCTATTTTTCTTTTAATCTTCTCTGTTGGCCTTGACACATACAATCTCTCTGCAGGAAAAAAAAATTTACAAAGTAAAGGTCAAATTTTAATGTCATCTAAAAAGGGGAGGTGGCCCAGCGGCCAATGTCAAGTATAGCTACTGAAGTCTCTCTGAGTTGACTGTGTTATCTACTTGATGACACGCCACTAAGAGGCAGAAGAAATATCCCCAAACTTGTAAGGCCTTTAAGAACACAATCCCAGGCTAACCTGTTCAGTACGTGACTCAGACAGAAGAGGGGTAGTCCAAAGAAACTGACCTGTGCCAGGGCCCCCAAAAAAGACACTCAATAAATAGTTGCTGAGCATCCAAGGCATTGTGTTTATACAAAGAAGACCCAGTCTTTACTCCTAAGGAACTGATAATCTATACAGAAAAGGGAGGGGAAGCCATCTACTTAATTACATATAGCTTAACCTGCAATAATGCTTTGAAGGATATGAAATAGAAGTTCTAAGGTTTCCCCCACCTGAATACCCCTGATATTAACTACCAATATACTAACTGTATATGTAATACAGTGAGGCATCACATAATTCTGGGGAAAGCTCAGAAAAAAAAAAGTTTCTCTTGGCTAGAGAAATATTTCATGAAGAAAATGCCCTTGAGCAAAGGTGGATGGATAGTGGGATTTCCACAGAGACCGGAGAAAACATTTCAGGCAAAAGGGATGGGCCTAAGCAAAGACAGAAAGGGGAGAAATGAAAAGGCATTTAGGAGACAAGCAAATGTCCCCAGTGTGGTTGGGATATGGTATGGTTCACCAAGAGAAACTGTGGGACAGAGAACTGGAAGGAAAGTGGGGGCTCATCAACTCGAGAATGGCTAACAACTTGTGGTATATGAACATAATAGAATATTTTCATGAACCTTGAAAAGAGAAATGAAAAAAAATTACAGAAGAATGGTCTTGCAGAAAAAGGTATAGTGCAGAGCAATCCAAACCAGGAAAACAACTTAATACTATGGCCAAGACATCACTAATGGACACCTTTGATCAAAGCACTGATCAAATTTGCCTTCAGAGGTGGAGGAACATGCTTACTGTCTCTTGCCAGAGAGGTAATGAACTACGTGAGGTGAGGAATGAGGCATATGTTTTCAGAAATAGCCAACATGATTTGTTTTGCTTAACTGAACTTACAAGGGAAGCTTTTATATCGGGGGAGGAGGGGAAGGGGGCGCAATTATTGGAATGAAACAGTGATAAAAAGATCAATAGAACTTTTTAGAATTAGGACAACCATGGAACTCTCCTTCATTTCCCAACCAGGCAACTTTCTGGATCCATCATCTTCCAAAATTCATCATTCAGTGAGATGACATCAACTTGAAAACCCACCCCCTCTCCTTGGGTCTCTTCCCCTCTCTCTGGTTGGAATGGGTAGGAAGTGGACATCTGAGAGCTCCTCTTTGATATTTCGGAGGGAGCTATGTGTTTAAGATTTAGACCTCTGATTTCACTGGTTTAAGGAACTCCTCATATGGATGGAAATTCTCTAATGAAGTACATCAGCAACTGCCCAAAAGTTTTCTGGAACAATGAGCTGCCCATGGTGTCACACAGGTGTATACTGCAAAGGCAGGAGGTAAGCCCAGATCTTCTGGTTGCCAAAGTCAGCCATGTACTCATTTTTCCAGTTATCTTATCTCATACAAATGGAACTCTGAAGACATCCTCAATTCAGATGGTTGCCCTGTCCTACTTTCTACCTATGCTTTCTTTTTCTTGGTCTAAAAGATTTAATTGTGTGATCGATTTTACGTACTTCACCAAACCATCATCAGGAGAATGGACATGTGATCGTGTTAAACTACTTTCCTCTTTAAATCAGTTTTCAAGATCAATCCATCAGGCTTACGCCAAAGGAACAAATGAAAGTCACCTATTCTTCCAACATCAAACACATGACACGTCAGTGAACAAAACTGAGAATTGCTCACACTGCTTTATACAAGACTTTATGATTTACAAAGCACGGTGCAGATAACATCTCATTTGACCCTGGCAATGGCGTGAGGTAAATTAAGGATTACTGTGTCTGTTGAAGAAACTGAGCCTCAGACGTTAAAGTTGATGCAGGCAGTTTGGCAAGGTTGATAACACATTGCCACTGGAAAGACCCAGATTCAAATCTTTCCTCTTACATACTGGGTGATTACCATAAGCAAGTCCATTAATGGCTCGGACTCAGTTTCCTCATCTGTAAAATGGATAAAAATGGATAAAAATAGTTGTAGTACTCCATAAGGTTGTTTCAAGGCTCCTGAGAAAATGTACATTCACAACAATATGATTGCCACAAGAAAGACACCACAGAAAACTAAATCCAGATCAAAAATCATTTAAGTGCCCACGTGTGCAGACACAGTTTCCATTTCATTGCAGAGCTCTAAATCAAACAAACATCTATGAATACAATGATTTTCTTTTTATACATACAATTATTATTCAACCCTGTGCCAATTTCCTTTGATCTGTCCTGGAAAAAATCCCAGGGCCATCTTATCACAACAATAGTTAACTTTGAAAATGAAAAGATATTTTTGAAAAAAGCCTACATTCTCTAAAAGGGGGGGAGATGAAGGAAATGGGGAACACCATATTCATCTAAGTAGCTTTTTTTTTAAAGCGCACCTGCATCCATGTGTCTGCAAAGCAGAAACTTCTCCATTCTGCAGAAAAAGCTCCAATCTTAGATTGCCTAGAGGGGAAAAGCCCACTAAACTGAAAACTAACTGAAATGTCCTCATTAAGGAACTCACCCAAGAAAGGGAGGGACAAGTAACCCATCTGAATTAAGAAATGCTCCAAGGACTTAACAAGGAATCCAGCTCTCCAAGCACAGACCTCCCCAAACCTTGACTGACAGGATGTATGAAGTAATGGACAGAAACTGATGCTGGTCCTAGATCTGCTACAGGTATAACCGAGACAAATGGTTATCCATCTTGACCTCAGTTTCCTAAACTCTAATCACAACAATAAGCCTTCAAAGTTCCCCTGCAATTCATCTGAGCCTCTAACAACTCCATCAGATTGGTTTCTCATGGCAGAGATACTGGAGTGGTTTGCCATTTTCTTCTCCACCTCATTTTACAGAGGAACTGTGGCAAACAGGTTAAGTGACTTGCCCACGGTCACATAGTTATTAAGTGTCTGAGACCAGACTGGAACTCGGAAAGTTGAGTCTTCCCAACTTCAGGCCTAGTACTTTTTGCACTGTACCACCTACCTGCCCTAAACTAGTTTTTCCATTTTTCAAATATGGAACTGAAGTTCAGAGGTTAAGTGACTTTCTCATGACCTGTGACTGGTCAGTGCCAGATATAAGATAAGACAATAATGATCTCTGAAATGTAAAGGACAAAACAAGTATTGCTAATAAGCAGTTAATAGCCAACACGGGGAAATAGTAGGAAGGAGCCTACCTGACCTAGATGAGCTCAAACTAGCCAGGCCCAGAAAAACTAAATACTAGGAATTATTAATAAACGCCTAGAAAAGGAAGTAATGGTTAGAAAGAGTCAGCGTGATTTCAACCACAATTCTTATTTCCTTTTGTCAGGCTTGCTAGAATGATAGAACAAGGGACTGCTCTCCAAGGTTCAAACGCAGCTGGTGGCTCAACGGGTAGAGAACCGGGCCTGGAGTCAGGAAGAGAGTTCAAACCTAGCCTTAGACACTTACTAGCTGGGTGATTCTTGGCAAGTCAATTAACCTTTGCCTTAATCCATTGATGAAAGAAACGGCAAACCTCTCCAGCAACTTTGCAGAGGACCTCACAAACAGTACTGGGGTGCTATGGCCCGGTGTCAAGGAGTCAAACACAACTGAACAACAATACCAAGTTTAACTCGGATCTTGCCAAAGTGTTGGACAGATAGAGAACAGTTAGATAATAGTGCAATTAGTGGCCTTGGTACTGGTTGAATGGCCAGCTCCAAAGAGTAGTTGCACCATCAACTTGGAAGGAGTTCTCTTGTGGAGCACCCTAGGGATCTCTGCCTGTCCTAAACTAACATTTTTGGCCATGGTTTGGATAAAGGCATAGATTGCATGCTTATCAAAGTTTGGAAGGATACACTGAGGAACTGAGTAAGATTCAATTTTTTGACAGATTAGACCCTTTGGGATAACTTAAAAAATGTAATGGAGAACAAATGTAGTTTTAAATTTGGATTCAAAATATTAAGCTCCAAAAAGAAAGAAAGCTCCCTAACAGTAAGTGATCCAATGCAGGAATCAGCCGAGTCAGAAGTCAGGTCTAGGTGATTTCTTATTCCGGAATGGCTTGGGCTACAGTCGACCTCTCAGATCCCTGCCAACAGTGACATGTTCTGTGTCATACCTATAGACTAGAAGTTTCTACTATTGTAATAAAACCCTTACCTGATTTTCTGCATAGATAGTAGATTTGATGTTTTATTAAAAGCTGAAAACTCAAAGCTATTTTACAGATTTTCCTTGTCTTCTGGCAAAAAGTTTACATAAATTCAGTAATTTTGTACTACTTACAACATAAATTATATTGTATGTGTGTATGCTGAGTTGCATATAGCACATTTCCAAATATACGATACATCCCCAAATGAAGGGGGAAAAAAAAGGCATTCTCAGGGAAAAATATCAATTGGCAACATTCAAATGTTTAATGGAAAAACTTATAATCATTACATATTTATACGGGCTTTAAAGTCATAGGACAACCTTTGGAGTCTATCTTTTACTAAATTATTCAAAGGATTTTGACTATTTTGTCTGGAAAATTAAGAGGTTGGCCTAAATCACCTTTAAAGTTCGTGTTATTCAATGCTTTTTAGTCATATACAAACCTTTGTTGGTCCCATCTGGAGTTCTCTTGGCAAAAATACTAGAATGGTTGGCAATTTCTTTCCCAAGCTCATTTCACAGATGAGAAAAATGAGTTAAAAAAACAGACTTAAGTGACTTACCCAGGGTCACAAAGCTAGTAAGTGTCTGAGGCCAGAAATATTCATTTCTTTCTGACTCCAGGCCTAATATTCTATCCACTGTATCACCAAGCTATCCCTTTCAAGTTCCTATTAGCTTTAAAATCTAAGATCATGGGGCAGGTGGGTAGCTCAGTGGATTGAGATGGGAGGTCCTAGGTTCAAATCCGGACACTTCCCAGCTGTGCGACCCTGGGCAAGTCACTTGACCCCCATTGCCTAGCCCTTGCCACTCTTCTGCCTTGGAGCCAATACATAGAATTGACTCTGGGAAGGAAAGTAAGGGTTTAAAAAGTAATAAAATAAATCTATGATAATCCACAAACACAAACACATTCACCACATCCAGAAGCAGTAGCATGGGAAGGGAGAGAGATGGGAAATTATGAAATAAGGTGCTAGCCTGGAATAAGAAAGACCCAAGTTCAAGTCCCTCTTCTGACAATTCTGACTGTTGGGACTTTGAGCAAATCACTAACCCTGTTACCCAGACAACTTTCTAAAATTATATATGAAGAATAAGTGTTCATCTACAATGGCAGGGATGTTCTCTAATCCACTCAAATCAGAGGAGTGGTCCAAATAAAAATATCAATTCAGATTTTTTTCCCCTTTGTTTCTTGGGGTTGTGATAGGAATTGGTCAAGAGAGCACTCAAGTCAATGAAATCAAGGATCTATCGTGGCATGGGAGTATTCACACACCTTCGAATGCAGGTACAGGTACATACACACACATAGGACATACATAAAATGAAAACCCCAATGTGTTATTTCCAGAATTATGCTATGAGGGGCAAAGCTACAGAATCTGAGGAAAGAATCCCTTCCCTGGGGATAACATGCTGACTAAGTTTCAAGGCCAACGTATCTTCTCTGACAGTCATTTCTGCCCTTGAGTGTCCTTTGAAGTCCGATGAGCATTTCTGCAAATGAGGGAGTTCCGGGAAGGGGAGCAGAAATCAAAAATCAGAACTCGGCACATAGTCTGTTCTGTCCTGTTATCCCTTGCTAAAAAGGACACGGCAGCCTATTATTTAGATGGCAAAGTGTGCCTGTTGGCATTCAACGCCTATGGACACTGCATCAATATTAAAAGAAAACGGCCCTTCAATGAACAAAAACAGCCCTACCATCAGGTACCTGGCACCAATTACAATCCGAACTTAGAGCCTGTTCCTGTATCTGGATGAAAGGCTGCCTTTCACAACCTATGCTTTTTGCCTCAAGAGCAATAAAAAGGTCAACTGTAAGCCCTGTCCTACCCATGGGGCAGCTGGTAGCAGTCAAGGAAACAGATCTTTTACCCTTAACATTTCTGTTATCTGATTAGGGAAAAGGGTGTCTGTGCACAGTGCAGAGGGCAAGGCCAAGGAAAGAATAAAAACATTTGAAGCCAACACTTCAAAACAGAAGACAGCTGCTCTTTCCAAATATCACAATACACAGCTTCAATTGTCCTTTACTATGGCTGATGTTTTCCCCTTAAATTCAAGCTACCATAGACAATACCTTATTCTTTTTTCCTTTGATAAGGCTTGTATACATTTTGATGTGTGTGTTGGATAGTCCAGTTGAAAAAATAACCTCTCCCAAGCTTCCTCCCTGGTGAGATCATTTTGATGCCAAAACTTCTCTCATAACTATCCCAAGATACTAACACCTTCAGAAGAGAGACACTACACACCAGGACGCTGCTTCCACCATGCTTAACAGTAGGAAACAGGCATTCCTTTTTAAATATGTCTCTTTCCCTTCTCTGTGGACAAACATTTCCACTGGAGTGGAACATGCCCATGTGTTTCAGCAGACTATAAAATGATGCCAAAAAATGCTCATCCTTCTATAAGTCACATTAAGCAGATATAATGCAGAAGGGCACCGATTTATCCTGCAGTTCTAGGCACTCGTTGGTGCCTTTCTTTTTTGTTAACAGGTGGTTCTACTCCAGACACTCCTTAATTTTCTTTTGTTTCTGTGCTGAGATCAACAAATGTAGAGTTCTTAATGAATATGTCTGTAATTAGCCAAACTAATGTAGACCAAGTGAATACTATTTCATCCTAAGATACAACAAATGCAGAATTCTTAGAAACTTGGAAAGACATTTAAGAAATCAGAATGAAACAAAGAAAAAACAATCAAGTAACCCAATAATTCAAAGGAAAACAACATGAAAACCAGTATGGAGATTAAGGCAGCAATCTTGACTAGAGAAATAATGATGTCTCCCTTCACTGATCTCCAAAAATTGATCAATAATCAATCATTATTTCTTAAGTGCTTACTATACTTTGGGGAGAGAAAAAGAGGCAAAAAACATTCTGTCCTCAAGGAGCTTACAGTCTAATGAAGGAGCTCTCTGTACATATGCTGTTATGGCTCCTTGAGGCATGAGACTTCCTTTTGTCTTCACATGCTTGGGATAGGATAACTAAATATAGATAGATAGACAGACAGATAGAAGACCTGAGTTCAAATCTAGCCTCAGACACTTACTAGCTTAACAGTGTGCCTTGATCAAGTCACTTACCCCTGTTTGCTTTGGTTTCCTCAACTATAAAATGGGCCAGGGAAGGAAACGGCAAATCACTCCAGTGTCTTTGTCAAGAAAACCCCAAAAGAGGTCACAGAAAGATTGTTGTTGAGCAACAACAATAACACATGTAATGAGGAGCATGTGTTCAGTTATGGCAAATGTCCTTTTGTTTCCTTAATTGTACTAATGAAAAGGGGGAGGTATTTATTGGGCATGATATCAGCAGAAAAATAAATCACAAAAAGTATCAATAAAACATTTCTTTAAAATAATAAAGTAAATAAAATAAAAATAGTTGCCAAGTTTCTCCCCATACAGCTTGCTGCTCTGTGGTAACTCTTCTAACTAAAGGATAGACTCACAGACCTTAGAAATGAAAGAGACTTCCCAGTTACATCCAAATTCCTTCATTTTGTTGGTAAGGAATCAGTGGTTCAAAGAAGGCAGAGGTGGAAATGAGCAAGTCAAGTGCAGAGCTAGATAATGGCTAAGGCCTGAAATCCAAGCCTCTTGACTCCAAATAGTGTTGTAAAATGGCTCACACCTCCCTGTGCCACTAATTTGTTTCAGTGTTCCTTGTGCTGAAAAAAATATTCTGCTCCTTTGGCCACAGATTACCCTTTTACACAGCCAAACCAACTTAGCCCTTCCTCCGGCTGTGACATGTGCTTCTCCATAAATATTTTACATAATTTTAAATGCATGTTCCTTTACCCATCTGTCTGCATCACCAAACAGCTGACAGGTATCTGCTTGCTGCAAGCTTTGCTTTCCTCCTTTGCTAAAGTGATGAGTGCTTATCATGTTTCTAGAACTAGACTTCCAACAAGAGAATTAGAACATTCCATACCAGGGATTTACAATTCATCTTCATGCAAATATAAAAATGTTGAGTATGGGTAGTTCTCACATTCAATACAGGTTCATTCCTGGTAAAGGGACTGTAGAATTTTCAAAATGAGATGGAGCCTCATAGGCTGATACAATGTTAACAATGGACCTTAGTAATAATCTAGTCTAAAATATCTGATTTTTTTTGAAAGCAATATTTTGTTTACTTGTTTGTTTGTTTGTTTTTAAGGTATTATATAGGGTTAAGTGACTTGCCTTAGGAAGTGTGAGGTCACATTGGAACCCAGGTCCTCACATCCCCAGGCTTGGCACTATCCACTATGCCAGTGAGCTGCCTCCCCCAGCCCTCCACTCCCATATTCTCCAGAGTGGAATAGGCGCCCAACATTCTACAGAAACAAACACCACTGTCAGTTATTTGATTACAGTTAATATAAGTGTACAATGTATAGTGCATGGCACAGAGTAGGGCCTTAATACTTACTTGCTGATTGATTTCATCAACATATTAAAAAAGGTAAAGTTAGTAATCACATTAAAACTGCATTTACAGCCCCACTTTGTAATTCCTGCCTTATTTTCGCTGCCAAATCAGAAGGTGAAGAAACAATCACAGGTGTTCCTATGAATTAGACAGTTTAATTTGGAAAGAAGCAAAAGGTTTATCTGCCCCATAACATCTTATAAAAATGCACATGCATCTGAAGTAAGGCTGGTCTTTCTGCTGTTTTAGATCAATACTTCTTTTCTTCTTTCTGGACCAGGGAGGTCTTCTTATCAAAACTCAGCAGCTTCACTTCACACCCTGATGTTATACAAGGCAAACTTGCCTTTAAAATGCAATAACAGGAACACCCTTCCTCACACTTACAGATTCTTTCAGTTTCTGATCCCTCCTCCTCCGGGTCTAAGCTTTGACCTAAAAGGTAGTGAAGTTTAAAGGCACTCCCATGTTAGTCAATAAAAATTTAATGGCCTACTGCATATGAGGTACAGTCAGAGCCCAGTGCCGCCACAAACCAGACTGGAGCTGGGAGGGCTCTGAGCTCAGCTTACCTTTCTGAAAACCTGCCTTCGCACTGTCGGGCACTGGTGCTCTAAAAATCCAATTGATAAGCGTTTCTAATTGAATATCATGTTAAAGACGTGGTGCCCAGTGCTGAGGATTCAAAAATGAGCAACAATAGTTCCCAGCCTCCAGGAGCTTGGCACCAAAGAGCTGTGATGCTGGGGATGGGGGAGGACTAGTAAGATAGCTAGAGGCAGACAGAGAGAGGCAAAGGAAATATGCAAAATGTTCTAAGGTCAAGGAGACATCCTCAGGGAGGAAGAGAAGGTGCTTGGGGGGGAGATAAATTCTGCTCTAAAAACCATGGGATGGTTCCCCTACAGAGGCTTGGGGCTGGAGCAAAGAGTCTGAAAGCAAATGCTAGCAGTCCAAAGATAGACTTGCCCAACCATATTATCAGAGCATTGGAATTGGAAGAGCCTAAGAGGCCATCGAATTCAAGCCCCTCGTTTTACATACAAATGAGGAAGCTGGGAAGGCAGAGAGAAGTTATGGGTGGCACTGCCAAGAAGTGTCTGAATTGGAATTGGAACCCAGGTCTTCAACTCCAAAGTCCAATGCTCTACCCATAGAAAATTCCTTTATTTTTGGTTCATCCACTCTGCATTTCTCCATTATTATTTTTTGGATTATCTACACATAATGCTCCTGAGAAGTCAGAGAATCAAAAAAACTTTGCTACAATATCCCATGGATAACTAATCAACAAGCTTGTACTTATTGTCTCCTATGTATAGAATACTATCGATACAAAAAAGTCCACAAGGAACTTATGTTCTATAGGGGTAGAGAATATGCACAAATAGAATCAGAGAAGTTGGTAATAATGAAGGTAATTAAATAAAAAGGGCATCCTAAGTAATGCTGAATCTTATCTAAAAGTCAAACATCTATCATCTATACTATAGACAATGTCAGCATTACTTTAAAAGGAGATTCTATCTTTTTAAAACTTAATAAAGCATTTCTGGATAACTGAAATAATTTCAAGACAATGACTTTTAAGGAGTGTATCATTCCCTCTCTCAGAGAAACAAGGCTTTCTCTGCTACAGGAAGAAAAAAGAAAAAGGTTCTGAAATCTTCCTGGCTCTAGACCCTCATAAAGTTACACTCTGGTCTATCCTCCCCATCTACCACCCCCACCCAGGATTACCCTACCCTAACCAAACAGCTTTGGAACAAAGTTGAATTTATGGAAAGAGAGCCAACAGGCCCATGATGCTACTGGTGGTCTATGAAATAAAGCACCTTCTGGCTGAGGACATCAGGAATCTGACTAGTGTGAGACAAAGGATCTGCACCATTTCTAAATGTTTATAGGCAGAGCACTCAAAAAGGAGATGATGGGTTTGCTCCAAGTAGCCTCCAAAGCTCTTCACTGAGTTTTAAAATGCAACTGTAGTTGCTCTAAACTGCTAAAACTATGAAGTCCAGGATTTCTAGGAAAAGAGGGTCATTATGAGCCACTCGATTCAAACAATAGTAAGGTATTTCTATCATGTTTGGCTAAAATCTTGTTCATTATGGGAGTGCTGAGAGAAGTGTGACAGAATTCTCACAATGAATCACTATTTTTCCAAAGAAAAGGACATTGTTTCAGTGAGCTAAGCAATTTATCCTTTGTTCTTCTTCTACATAGTGTCACTGAGCCCTTGTTCATTAAAGATTATTCCCATATGATTTACCAATAAAGATGCTCACTAAGATGTATTTTATCAAGTAAAACAAAGCCTGGCTCACTAAATGCTACCCGGAACAACGAAGTCTTCAACTTGCTAGAACCCTCATTACTTAAGCACCTTTTAAAATAACAACATAAAGAATGTCCCAAAAGTCTGAGTGTAATTTTAAGCTTTTAAAGCTTGCCTTTTGGATTAATAATAGCTTAATAAATTACACCAAGACAAAATTTTAAAACAACCTAAAGGTAAGTGCTTTAATTAATTATTTAATTAAGAGCTAAAGCTAAAGGGGTAGCTAGGTGACTCAGTGGTTTGAGTCAGGTGTAAAGACCAGAGGTCCTAGATTCAAATCTGGCCTCAGACACTTCCTAGCTGGGTGACCTTAGGCCAGTTACCTAACCCCAATCCCTAGCCCTTACTGCTCTTCTGTCTTACAATTGTTAGTAAGATTGAAAATATGGGTTTTAGAACAAAACAATTACAAGTTAACTGATCAAATGTTAATCTAGTTTGAAGATTCTACCAATTGGTATTGTTTTAGTGCTTCCTTTCTTGTAATTCCTTCCCCAAAAGAAATGGACATTGAGACTGATTCCACCTCCATCTAAATTGAGAGAATTATGGCAACAAGAGTCACCTGAAATTAATATGTAGAAGCTCAGAATCTCAAAACCAAGCGTCTGACCAATGATGTCAGTGTAGAACAGGGTAAACCAAGGTCAGACGTTGGTCAGGTAGGGCATGCCATGGAAGCTGATAGCATTCATGGAAATAATTACTGATTTAAGTAGATAATGGGGAGGTTAAGTTGTAGCAAAGATTGTGGCTGAAAATCACAAAACATTTATCTGAGAATTCTCACCCTGAGTAGAACCTCTAAAGAACAAAAACTCCCATAAAAGGGAGGCAACGTGGCACAATATAGAACACAGGAGCCAGAGTCAGACAATCTGGACTGAAATCTGATTCTTCCACCCTTGGGACTATGGGCAAGTCACTTAACCTTGATGGGCCTCAGTTTCCTTATCTATAAAAAGTGGGGGCTGACAAGGATAGTCTCTTCTCTAGTCTATAGTCAGCCTGCCAACTGACTTCTCTATCTGAACTCTCTGCTCAAGCCTAGCCCTGGCAGTGAATTAATTATTCATTTGTAAGTTGTGGCAAGTGCACTCAGTGAATAATTTTGAAAGTTTGGGCAGGTGCTAGTGCACGGCACATACCCTCCAAACAAGACTATATAGTAACGGGCAGATACACCCCTGAAAATGCTTCTGGTAATATTATTATAATGCTGACCCAAGAATATGGGGCAGTTAGAGAGAATCATAAACTTTGCTACAGTACCTCACCAACAACCATTCAACAAGCTTGAACTTATGTAGAAAGTATCATAGATACAAAAAAGCCCACAAGGAGCTTACATTTTATAGGGGCAGAGAATATGCACAAATACAATCAGGAATGGCATCCTAAGTAATGCTGAATCTATCTAAAAATCAAATATTTATCTATATTAAACATTTTGTCACAAAGTTGGCACTATTTGAAACAGATTTCAACTTTTTAAAACTTAATAAAGTATTCCTAGTTAACCAAAATAATTTCAAGGCAATCACTTTTAATGAGTATATCATTCCCTCTCTCATAATATAAAAAAATAAAATATGATGTTCTGTTGCTAAAAAGAAAAGTCTGGACAGACCATTGAGACTGATCTTTGTGTGAACAGATTGGGCAGCAGTCCCACCGGACTACGAACTATCAGCAGGTGATCCAAGTTTAAATCTGATTTCTTCTGTTAATGCATCTGCCCAAGGAAAGTTCCTTGGCCCTCTTGGAACCAAATGTCACTCTCTCTCACGGACATTACCACCTCAAAAGGACACAGTAAGTATTCATTGATTTTACAATGTATTTCATTAACCAAAGCACAGAATTAATACCAAAGGAAGACATACAAAATAACATTAATAAAAAGTCAAGCAGATTATTATTATCATCCCTGGGAAGGCATTACTATTGGCTTAAACATTTTTCCTAAACATACATTAAAAAATTAAAAACCAGAGGCTAGAATCAATTAGATAAAGTGTTAGATATAATCAAACTCAGTGATCTAACAGCACGGCCCAATATCTGAAGTCAAAATACACTCTCACCAGAGACTCGGAGATCCCAATATGTTCCTCCAGATCTGTGGATTTTGGGTCAGTCACACCTATTTCAAGGCCGAAATCTTGACTGTCCATTTATAAGTGCCTTTGATCCAAGAGCACATTGTCTCTACGGAACAAGAAGTTTTATTTTCAATTTCCCTTCTTTTCAGGAAAGGAAATGTTTGCACTTCAAAGAGTTTCTTTGAAGAAAGTCCCAACATACACGTGTCCCTTCCAGGTTAAGAGCTGTATGGCCCAGTAGGGTGTACGGATTCTGGGAGGCCGCTCAAGGTGCCTGGATCAGGCCAATTCATTCAAGGTAAGGTGTAACGCGTGAGAGAAGAAAAGAAGCAACATCACAGCTTTTTTTGCTTTTGATCCATGGCTCTAGAAGCATTTCCCACACATGAGGAGTTGCAGCAAAGGAAACAGAAGCATCAAAGATGGGGGGAAAAAAGCCTTAAGCTGCAATTCCTTGCAGCCTCTAAGAACTGATCTTCTGATAATATACATCCCCTAATCCACTAACCAAACTGATTAATCCAAAGATCCATCATATTGGCATCAAGAAGAGTCTGGTGGATTGGGTTGTTCTGTTTTGTGGGGAAAGGGGAGGAAAATTAATTTTCCAACCTGTGATTTAATAAGTATGGATAACTCAATGTAAAAACTCCCTCTACCAATACAAGATCAGCCTTAAAGAGCTGCCTAGGGACTCTGAGAGATTAAGTGGTTTGCCAGGGAGTCACACAGCTAGTACAGCAGAAGCAGAATTTGAATCTGTGTGTTTCTGATACAATTTTTGATTATCCAAGATATATACGTAGTTAGCATTAATATAGAGCTTTAAGGTTTGCAAAACACTTTATACACTCCACTAGTTGGATAGTCACTCAAATGATTTTTCTCCATCCTCCTATTTCATATCTGTTTCATATTCTAAGAAAGGATAAAGGGTCGCAAAAACAAACAAGAGAACTTGTAACATTTTGAAGATCTTTAGAAGTACTAGAACCTCTAAAAAGATACTAGCATTTCCCAAAATGCATTTCAGATGCTGGGAATAGGGATCCCAAGAGAAAATGTCAATTAGTGGGAATTTCCCCTTCAAACTGTTAAATTACTTATTAAATTATTAAAGAGTAAAGATATTATAGTGCTATTTTTTTCCACTCTGAAAATAGATAAGTTCCTGCTTTTCTCTTTAAATTTCTCCAGGTCCATTTTATCCTCAATGGCTCCCCCTAGACCAGCATGCATGGATTCCATCAAAATATTTCAAAACTGGGGCAGCCAAGCAGCACAGTGGAAAAGGAGGATTTGGGAGGACCCTAGGTTCAAATAGACTCTTGGACATTTTCTAGCTGTGTGACTCTGCTTCAAATCTGGCCTCAGACACTTCCTAGCAATGTGACCCTGGGCAAGTCACTTATCCCTTGTTTGCCTTTCTGCCTTAAGAGTTGTTACTAAGGCAGAAAGTAAAGAGTTTTTAAACACACACACACACACACACACACACACGCACGCACGCACACACACACACACACATTTTCAAAGTTAGAAAGGCTCAAAGGTCTGTCATATGCCAACTAGGTGACCCTAGTTAAGTTACAAATTCCTTATGATTCCTAAATTACAGAGAAAGTGCTAACCAGCCTTGGAATTGAAACCAATTCCTCCTCAAGCAGCTCCTATACCAACAAAAATCTCTGGTCAAAATCCTATCTGTATCCCTATCAAAATATTTCAAGCCCAAGAATTCCATGGAATAATTCACTTGGAAAATGTTGATCTACACATTTCCTCCCCTGAAAGTAGAGAGTGAGAAATGTGCAGCAAAGGCTAGCTGCGTTGCTCATTTGGTGAGCAGAAAGAGAGAAAACTACAGATTAGGGAAACTGTCACCATAAAGTATAAAACAAAACAAGGCCCCTCTCTGTGTTCCTGGGACCAAAGCAAGGACTCTAGGGAAGACAACTCTTCTCATCTTTCATGGAGCATTTCAGGTGGCCGAGTGCTGTATTTAGCATAGTAGGGAAAGCACTGGATTTAGTGAGAGAACCCAAGTTTGAACACAGACATCACTACCTTCTGCCTTGTGACATCAGACAAGTCATTTGATTTCTTTCTCTGGGCTCCAGGTTCCTGGTCTATAAAATGAGAAGCCTGGTCTGGATGCTGTGGAAGGCTCCTGCTAGCTCTGAATCCTGAGTCAGCTCTAACTGTTCTGCTTTCCAAAGACACACTGCGCATGTTCACTGGTTAATGCCAGTCAGCCAAGCTCTGTTTGCAAAAGTCCCTCTGTCACAGGAGTACCTGGGAGGGACTTTTTGAGACAGACTGTCAGTTCCGACTACAGGGACTTGTATTCACTGGTTCTAACACACTCCTAAGGTTCCAAACCACACGCTGTCCAATGACGACGCCTCACCGGGCTTCTCAGAAGGGTAGTGTTGGCTTCAAAAGGTGACGATGGCTTAAAAGTCAAAAGACCTGAGTTTGAATTTTGGATCCAGCACCTACCTGAATGATCATGAACAATTCACTTATCCTCTCAGGTTCCTTATCTGTAAAATGAGGATAATACCTGCTTATGCTATGGGGAAATTTCTTAAGTCAATATACACAATATGTTGTTTCTTAGAAGGCTACAAATGGATAAATTTAGAGTTATCTAGCATATTTAATAATGATGTCAGATTAGAGAATAAAAGAAGGAAATTAGTTTTTCTCATAACAGTGACTCTATATCACTTTAAGTGTCTCACAAAGCGGGGACGACCAAGTGGCTCAGTGGACTGGGTTCAAATCTGGCTTCAGACTCTTCCTAGCTGGGTGACCCTGAGCAAAGTCACTTCATCCCCATTGCCTAGCCTTTACCATTCTTCTGCCTGGAACCAATACTTAGTATTGATTCTAAGACAGAATAAGGGTTTAAAAGACACTGACAAAGCACTTTCATTAGAAGTCCCTATGAGAGTACCCAAATTAATGAAATCAAAGATCTTCCATGGTATTAGAGCAGTGGTTCCCAAACTTTTTTGGTATACCGCCCCCTTTCCAAAAAAAATATTACTTAGCACCCCCTGTCACATACTATCACCGCCCCCTTACAGTTATTCACCGCCCCCAAATGCACCTGTGGACATCACTGCTGCCCCTGGATCGCTGCAGCACCCACCAGGGGGTGGTGGCGCCCACTTTGGGAATCACTGTATTAAAGTAAACATGCAGCTATAGATATTTAACATGTATATATCTATATGTACACACGCATATAAAATTTTAGTTTGAAAATGACTAGTGAAGAGACTCTACAACCTTTATGCATAGAAGCAAATCCCTTGACAAACACTATTGCAAGGTCCCCATTGTTCCATAGGCACAAGCATACCTGATTAATGGAGGTGATCCCAGTGTGTATGTCCTGGACCCCTCTCAGAATCTCTGGAAACCTAAAGAATACTGTTTTCAAATAACTAAAGGAAATTCCCATTTGAATTAGAGGTTAGTAGGGAAAAAAAAACAAACCCTTGAAATGCATCTATGGATCCTCATGGCTCCCATGTGTGCCTAGTTAATAACCTCTCCCATAAAGGATGGCTTAATCAGCCTTATTTATTGTTAATAATATTAGAGTGAAGTATGCGTCAAATACCATTGGAATCAAGAAACATTACTGTTAATGTCAGTCATCTGGCCAATTAACCACTGATAAAACCGTTCTTATGAACATGTGATTGTCTTACCTAATGATGTTAATATAATAAGAAATAAAAAGAACCCACTAACAAACAGTATTAGGTGAAATATGCCTAACATGGCCATCCAAAAAAACCTGCAATCCTACAGAATCCATGGGCCTATTTAATAGTGACAAAGTTAAGATTAATTTTTTTTTTCCTTTCCAACTCATGGGATTAATATCCTCTGCCACCCTACCCAGTAGGTAATGGATCCTTTAAAGTTAGGAGAAAATAAGCCATGGCTTTATGACTAAATGTAGCAGAGAACCATTTCCCCAGTCTACACAGCCATCAGCTCCAGACATTCTTGACTCAGCTCACAAAATCATATACCTGTCCACGGGAACCACTGCAGAAAAACCAGATTAACAGCCTGGTGTTGGTTCACACTGTAAATCAGTCACCTGGCAAGTTTTGATTGAGCACCTTTTTTAAGGCAGAAGTTTGGCAAGATTTTTTTATGTGATAACTTTTCTCTAAATCTGCTCCACCACCACCAACCTCCTCCCAAATACCCTCAACAAATATATACATCCTAAACCTGTTCAGCTAAGGAATACAAGGGCAGCACACAGAGTTGATTTACTCTTGCACAAGGGGGAAGAGATCCATCATCTCTTCTATGGTCAAGTAAATATGTATAAGACTGCCCTCTATAGGTTATTTAAATAGGTCTGATCTGATCATCTTGATCAAATATATGGGTTTCCCAGTTTGCAGATTATCCTTCTCAGGCTTGGGAATCGGAATGGAATTAGATTCATGGAGTCAATCTTGAAAACATTTAAGCATCTTTTGTTCAAGGAATTCACATTCCATATATTTCATATACAAGGTGAACGGGGTGTTTTAAAGGTTTTGTACAAACAAAACCAATGCAATCAAGATTAAAAGAAAAACAAAACTGGGGACATTTTTTTACAGAAAGTGTTTCTGACAAAAGCCTCATTTTCTCATATAGAAAACTGAGTCAAATTTATAAGAACATGAGTCATTCCTCAATTGATACTTTGTCAAAGGAAATAAACAGTCATTTTTCAGATGAAGAAACCAAAGCTATCTATAGTCACAATTTCTTAAATCCTCCAAATCACTATTAGAGAAATACAAATTAAAATAATTCTGAGGTACCACCTCACATGTTGCAGATTAGCCAATATGACAAAAACAGAAAAATGATCAATGTTTGAGGGGATGTGGGAAAATTGGGACACTACTAATACTAATACAGAGTTGTAAACTGAACCAAGCATTTGGAACCATGCCCAAAAGGCTATAAAAACTGTGCACATTCTTTGACCCAGCAACACCACTACTAGGTCTATATCCCAAAGGGATTCCTCCCAAAAAGAAAAAAGGATCTATTTGTACAAAAATATTTTTATCAACTCTTTTTGTGGTGGCAAACAATTGGAAATTGAAGGGACGTCCATTACTTGGGGAAGCACTGAAAACATTGTGGCATATGACTGTAATGGAATACTACTGTGCTATAAAAAATGGGGGGCAGGATGATTTCAGAAAAACTTGGAAAGTCTTATAGGAACTGATACAAAGTGAAGAGAGCAGAAACAGAAGAACATTGTTGTACACAGTAATAGCAATAATGTATAATGATCAGCTGTGAATAACTTAGATATTTTCAGCAACACAATCTAAGACAATTCCAAAAGTCTCAAGATTAAAAATATTATCTACCACCAGGGAAAAAAATTGATGGAGTTTGAATGCAAAACTAAGTATATTACTTTTCACTTTATTCTTTTCAAGTTTTTTTTCTTCCAATAATTCATGTCTTCTTCTACAACATGATGAATATGGAAGAATGTATTATATGATGTTAAATTGTCCAGCGCCTCAGGGAGGGTGGAAGGGAAGATTGGAAAAGAATTTGGAACTTAAAATGTAAGAAAATGAAATGTTAAAAATTGCTCCTACATTTAATTGGGGGGGGGGGGAGAGAGAATACAATATTACTGGGAAAAAAATATATACCTGACCAATGAATCAAGAGGTTTTGGCCTTAAAGAGTCAGAAAGACCTGGATTCCCACATCTAATAAATACCAGGCTAAGTCACTCTTAACTCTCCATGTCCCCCAGCAAAGCCCTAATACTCTAAATCCCAGCTAAAATCCCACTTTCTTGAGAAAGCCATCCCCAATCCCTTCATTCTCTTCATTCTAATGGTATCCTTCCATTTATTATTTCCTATTTATCCTACATACAATTTGTTGGTACATAATTATTTACACGTGGCCTCTCCAATTAGATCCTAAACCCCTCATAGGTAGAGATTATTTTGCCTTTCTTCATATCCCTAGAGCTTCATACAAATTACTAGTACTTGGTGGATACTTTTTTTTTTAACCCTTACCTTCCATCTTGGAGTCAATACTGTGTATTGGCTCCAAGGCAGAAGAGTGGTAAGGGCGAGGCAATGGGGGTCAAGTGACTTGCCCAGGGTCTCACAGCTGGGAAGTGTCTGAGGCCACATTTGAACCTAGGACCTCCTGTCTCTAGGCCTGGCTCTCAATGCACTGAGCTACCCAGCTGCCCCCCTTGGTGGATACTTACTTAATAAATGCATATTACTTGAGATGAACTGTTAATCAGCAATAGTGGAGGGAGTATAAGCACTGAATCCCCTATATCAGTGGCATCAAATTCAAATAGAAATAAACTATACATAAGGATCACTCAGGCAGCACCACTAAGAAAATCACATATCAGCATTATCTATGTTTGATTGTATTTTTATTTTGCTAAGTATCTATAATTGCATTTTAATCAGATTCAAGCCACATTTGGGAGTGTTACAAGCTGCATCAATCCCCACTGAATGTTTTACATCTTGGTCCTATGCTATCAAAATCAAAAATCTTAATTCAATTAAGTTAAATCTTAATTTAAAAAGGAGAGGAAAAATGAATAAGTCCAAATGATAAAACTGTTGCAGAAAGTTATTCCAGATTTCTTGAGGCCTACTGAATGAGAGAGCTAAAATCAGCTCTTCTATAACTGAGGCAATTCACCAAAGGCAGCACCTATAATATGTCTAGCCCTAGGAATACATGTACACAAGTAAATGCAAAATAATGAGGGAAAGGAAAGGCTTCGCTAAAAACTAAGGAAAACAGTTGAGGAGTGAAAACATATTAAGAATAGGGACAACCTATATAAATAAAGGCACAGAGGCTGGAGATGGATGTCAGACAGTGAGATGGAAAATAAATTCAGAAGGATAGACTGGAGCCATATGAGAAATGGTTGAATTCCTAAACAGCAGAGTTTTTATTCTGATTAAAAACTTGGACCTCCTAACCCTAGGTATGTAAAGTTGGGAGAAGTCATTCCCCTTTCTGAGTCTCATCTTAGAAAGGGCACTGATTAGATGGCCTGTATCTTCAGGGAAATCAGGGTGGTTAAAGGTCTTGAGATCATATTGACCAATCATCACCTGAAAGAACCTGAGAGGCTGGGTGACTCAGAGAGCCAGGCCTGCAGTCTAGAAGACCTAGGTTCAAATGTAGCTTCAGACACTTCCTAAACTATGTGATGCTAGGCAAATCCCTTAATCTCCATTCCCAAATCCTTAATACTTTTCTGTCTTAGAACCTGTACAGAAGGTAAGGGTTTTGTTTTTTAAAAAAAACACAAGAAGGTCTTTCACACATTATATTTGGTTGGGGGGGGGGCGCAAAAAAAATGGGAACAAATATTTTGGGAAATATGACAGCTGTCTTCAAATATCTGAAAGACTATCTGGAAAAAGGGAGAATTACTTTAATTCTGCTTGTCCTCAGAGGATAGAGCTAGGTTAAGAAGAAAAGAAGTTGATGGTAGTAGGAATTTAGATTTGATGTACAGAAAATTTTTCACAATTACCTCTCCACACTCCAAGGCTGACTATTCAACTTAGGTCTTTTTTTGGGCAATCATATTTTCGAGATACACATGCAGGTGTCTTAATTCCCACAATGGATAGATACAGAATTGACAGCAAGATATGTGCCAAAAATTATATATATATATATATATAAACCCTAACAAAACAAAAAAAGGCTGTTCTTGTGAAAGTCAAAAACGAAGGGAATGCCCATGAAGGAAGCAGTTAATTCTTACTGCAGAATTGTATTTTACAAGGTATAACTGAAGTTTACAATAGCTCTATTACATACTATGTTAATTTTATAAATAACTTGATAATTCACAAAAGATGAATGCTATGGCATCTCTTTGGTTACCAAACAACTGAAAAGGTTCTAAAATAGGTATTCAATGGGAAAGTTCTATAGGCATCTGATTATAACGGTGTATGCAAATATATACATATATACATGTATATATGTGGTATGTATATATATTTGTGAAGCCGTTACTGCTATTATACCAGTATTAAGATATTTTACATGCTCTGCTCCCCAAGGTTTACCTGTCAGCTTTTACTAAGCTCTTATCATAGTTTGCTTTGTATTTTTTAATAATTTCTATAAACCAAGGGCTCCTTAAAACCACTGCAATACTGTATGCTCTATTTTTAAGACTGAGTGATAACAAAATCAGGCCACTAATTCTGGGGCCACTTAACTGTGTTTTAACAATAAAAATATTTTAATGAATGAAAAAAACTAGCTCTCCACATATGGAATTGGCTGCCTCCCAAGTTAGGGGGCTCCTCCTCACTGTAGGCCATCAAGCCAAAGAAGGATGATTCTAGGTCAAGAATTCTATAGAAAGGGTTTCTTATATAAGGATGAACTGGACTAGATAGTCAATGCTTCTCAAAATCTTAGTCTCAGATTGCTTTAAAGATCCCCCAAAGAACTCTTTATGTGAGTTATATTTATTGATAATTACCATATTAGAAAATAAAACATCTTAGTATTATGATGAAAATAATTTTGCCCTTAGTGACGCTGGCCTACGATCTTGGAGGTCTCTACCAACCTAACTGAGACACTATGATTCAATGACTTTGCTTCTGCTTTTTCTACTCAATGCTTTGCTTTTTTCTACTCAAAATTTACTTATCATTATTTCCTACACATAGGTCAGACATTTCAAAAGGACTGGTAATCACTGACATTGAAATCTTCTTTCAATTAAGAGGATTATTATTCAGTTACAAAGCTATAACTCTAAATTTTAATTCATTCATCAAAAATATAATCAAACTGAGGCAGCTGGGTGGCTCAGTGGATTCAGAGTCAGGCCTAGAGACAGGAGGTCCTAGGTTCAAATCCCGCCTCAGACACTTCCCAGCTGTGTGACCCTGGGCAAGTCACTTGACCCCCATTGCCCACCCTTACCACTCTTCCACCTAGGAGCCAATACAGAGAAGTTAAGGGTTTAAAAAAAAAATATATATATATATATACATATATATATATATAAAAATATTCAAACTCTCCAGTTTTTCAAGACAAAGTCAGTAACTTATAAACAAGCAACTAACACTTCCTTCGAAGCTTTTACTAGGCAAGCATTACAGTCATGTTTGTAACTTTGTCCAGAAAACCTTTCCTACAGCCAGCATGTTGCCAAGGTGAAACCCATAACAATAAGGAATCAAATAAACAAAACTCTCTAAATACTGCCACAGGTGAACTAATGCTTTAAAAGTTCAAGGAAAAAAACTTTCTACCTAACAGCAAGTCTCTCAAAAATTTATACAGGTCATATAATGTATATGTCATAAAATGTTAAAAACTTTTTTCTCAAATAAAGATTCTGAAATGTTTTTTTTAAAAAGCCTTCTTGGGGCTTAAGGAGAAAAATAAGGAAATGGTAAAATTAAAAAGCAGGTCCCAAAAGGTTGCCAGAAAAAGCAGTGTGGTATGATGCCCTGGAGAAGACCTGGGTTTCAGCCTCAGGAGCAATGTTTCAATACCTTATCAAGGTGACTATAATAGTTAAGTGAATTATTCTCTTTGAAGCCTCACTTTTCCTGTAAATGATTCCTGCATTACTTATCTGCCTTAAACAGTCCAAATGAAAGCAGTTTTACACTATAACCACTGGGTGGTTATTTTGATATTGTTACTTTACCGTCACAGAGTAAAAGGGAAATGTATAAGCAAAGAAAATGGGTTGGTTCCCTGGCAAGGCAAAGGGATGAAAAGTGTTCACGGCACTCCCACTGCACTGAAGATGTCAGGAAAAAAACAAGAATGCCCTGGTGAAAACAGTCAAGGGTCCCTCTGCCTAGGCAGGAATGGAGGAATTGCAATCTGCATGGTTGGAGGGCAAACCTACAAAATCACAAATCCGTAAGTATTCATTAGCATTGATACCATTCCCTACCAAGAAAAAAACCTCCCCAAAAGCTAAATAATTGAGCAGCTTTTATCCTCCTTTGAAAGTCAGATGCTTTTAAACACAATGCCATTGAGGAAGGAATATATTCCTCAAATGTCAAATACTGGGGACACCGGGAGAAGCAGAGGCACGTGGGCCCCTTTTTAACCTGTGCTTAGGCTGAGCAGTCAGGGGCCCAGTTCCCCACACGTGTCGGGTGAGGTCACTGATCAGTGCTTATAAACTGATAATTAAGATGACCTTGATTCAATCAAAATGTTCCATAAAAGCTTCTTCCCCACTACTCCACCTCTGCTATTCTGCTAAGCTGCTTCCACCAAGATCCCTATCTCCTAAGGGCAGCCATATTTGTAACAAAGGAGGTGGCTGGGGACCTCTACTGGTAATGTAGGGGACTGAAGTGTGTGGTTGTGTCCATGGGGACAAGTGTTTTCCTCAACAGAATGGTTGGCTGCTAGGTGGTCCAGTGAATCTAGAGTATCAGGCCTTTAGACAGGAAGACTCCTCTTCCTGAGTTCAAACCTGACCTCAGGCACTTAGCCCTGTGACCCTGGACAAGTCACTCAACCCTATTTCCCTCAGTTTCCTCATCTGTAAAATGAGCTGGAGAAAGAAAATTACAAATCATTCCACAAGAGTGTCAAGAAAACTCCAAATGGGGTCAAGAAGAGTTGAACATGACTGAACAAAACCTTGTGGGCAAAAACGAATTCATTTTTCTCTATGTGCCCCCAAGAACCTAGCACACAGTAGACATTTAACCAGAAAACCAAGGTTCAAATGCCATGTATTCTCTGTGTAACCTCAGGGGAAGTCCTATATGTGTGTGACTTTTCTGTCTCTGAGCCTCAGATTTGTCATCTACAAAAATACGGGGTAGATAACCTTTAAGTTTCTTTCTGGCTCAAAACTTATTATATCTGTGGTACATGCTATAACCATCACTGCAGAACATAGTAGTCTCTTACATGCAACATGAATTAATTAAAAAGGCAAGTGTTAAAACTTTGACTGGAGGAGGCAGCTGGGTAGCTCAGTGGATGGAGAGCCAGGCTTAGAAACAGGAGGTCCTGGGTTCAAATGTAGCCTCAGATACTTCCTAGCTATGTGTGACCCTGGGCAAATCACTTGACCCCCATTGCCTAGCCCTTATCACTCTTCTTCTGCCTTGGAGCCAGTACACAGTATGGACTCTAAGACAGGAAAGGTAAGGGTTTAAAAAAAAAACAAACTTTGACTAGAACTCAGGTCAGGTCTTTTCACTACTCAGAACTGCTCTTATCTGACCTCTGATTATCAACAAATACTTTACCTCCAGGCACACTTGCTTAAGTGCAAAGGAAACATAAAGAAGGAAAAGACAGTTCCTGCCCTCCAGGAGCTGACACTTACTGTGGGAGACAAGCAAAGGAATCCATACACAGCAAGATACAGACAGATAAATAGAACACATTCCCAAAGGTCAAGAGCATCCCAGGGAAAAGGAGGAAGAAGAGAATAGTGAGCTGAGGCTCCAGAATTCTACTGTGAATGACTGGAACAAGGAAGGGCAAGAGAAAACTAGGGGGAGTTTTTTTTTAAAAATCAGCTCCAGCTCTCCAGGTATGAATACTTCCATCTTCCCCTTCATCTAGCACTGGGCCCAACATATAGCAGGACCTTAACAATTAACCACCTGCTGAACTGCAAGGAATGTAAACTAGGTAAGGCCCACGGTCCAAATATAGGAATTAAGTCTAAAAAAAAAAATTAAGCTCTAATGTGAAAGAAATAATCAATGTAGCCCTGAAGATGGAGTTTCTTGTCTCTATCATAATTTTCCATTGTGTCATGGGTTAATACAAAAATCCAAAGATTAAAGTTAGGGGAAATACCAATGGACCAATGATTCGCCTTCCTGTCTAGGTAAGAGCTTTTACTATTTCAAACTCTTCACTGGATTAAATAAACTCATATTCTTTCTAACTTATCTGAAGGATTAAATGACGGAAATAATTCATTTAAAAATCTGGAATCCTAAAAATGGGCAAAATTAATTACCAAAGTACTTGGATTAAGACACTACTGATAGAAACTACTATCAAGATATGGGTTTAAGTGCCCACGAGGTAGATAACCCTCTTTAAAAAACTTAACATATATCTGTCATAGAATTTAAACTCCTGGGTCAGAGACCTGTCTTTCAAGTTTGTTTTCTGTGGAGCAGAGCATCATGTGCTTAAGAGGCATTCAATAAATACCATTCTGATCCACTTTAAGACATTTTATATCCCATTATTTAACAAACCCTGTCCTATGGATTTTTAAAGCCATTATCATATTCCAATAATTTCCTTTTTATTTTGCAAATGAAACTATCATAATGGGTTAATTGTAACCCTAGCATTAACAGGTTAAACTTTAAAACATTTTGTTTGACTTAGCCTCTTTTGCCTACTCAGTTTCTGGTCAGGAATGTAAATTCTTTTAAGTTCTTTTGTTTTAATGACAAAGGGGTGTGTTTCTATAATGATGAAGCTGTTTTCCATTGAGACTGACTGAAAATGTCATGGGAATAAATAGAGTATGGTTTGCAATTATTTTAGCCAAACACACTGGGCTAGATGTTTCAAGATTAAATGAAAGGCCAATTAAAGTTCCAAATGAAACAATATGAAAAGAAAAACAAGGGAGACCTACTGTATGGGAGTTATTCCTGTCAGGTCCTACTTCATGGGTCCCTGACTGGTAGAAAATAAAATGGAAAACTGGGCAACCTCCTCCTATACCTAAGCATGGAAACCAAACCCAACTTATGGGCTTTTACTACTTTTGAAAGCGTGTGAGTTCATGCGTAAATGGGGCTCTTACAGAAAGCACATGCTCCATACCCTAATCTAGTCAAGTTCAACAACTCCTACCTTCCACACCCACTGAAAAGGGGAAGAGACTAAAACTGTACACAGAAGTGGTAACAGCAGCCATAATTATGGTAACCTGTCCTTTGCAAACACAGGTTTTTATCATCAGAATTTAACCCGAGTCCTTGAAGTTTTATTGGGCAAAAATAAAAAGCAATGAGAATGATTCTTAAGCCAGGAGTAGGCTACCCACTCCTCACAGTCCAAAAGTAGGAGCTGGGTAGGCCTTTGGGAGTCAAATTTGAGCGTCCAAAGCCCACCCAGGAAGATCTTCCCGGGCAGAACAAAATGGGAGAGGGGTGGAGGGCGACCTTGGGTTAGTGACCAGGTGCAGGGGGTGGCCGCAGATGCAGCAACAGCTGGAGTTCCGATCCATATGGTGCGCCTCAGGAAGGCCGCCCACCTGATTCGGGAGAACCCCGGGTGGCTGGGGAAGGAGAATAAAGGGAGGAAATGGGAGCCACGATAGCAGGCTGGGTGACACATCCCTGGGCCTCGTGGCGGGGTGGGTAGCTGTTCCGAGCGCCATGTAAGGGAAGGTCCCTCCCGAGTGCCACACCAACCCAGTGATGCCTTTAACCTGTTAAGCTCGGCATCCGAGCCCACCCCAAAAGCTCCCCAAGCATCACGGCTCCGGGGAGTTGCCGGGACCAGCCCTGCAATGTAAAGAGAGAGGGAAGGAGTTGGGGTATCGGGGAGGCACGCAGTTGTCCATGCTTCCTTAGTATAAATATTGCATCATACAGCACGCTGCTCCTTTAAGGAGGCAAAATGGACTCCGCGGCTTAGGAGAAGCATGTGGACCCAGCACTCGCGCGCTCATCCCCGTCGGCCTGGAACCCGGACCCCGGACCCAACCACCTGGCCCAGAAACTGTCCCAGTGCCCAGATGCTCTGTCCAGAGGATGTAACGCCCCAGAAATTGGGCGGGGGGCCTTCCAACTCCCAAACACGCGTTATGTTCCATCCCCTAGCCCGGTCAGTGACTGGGCACCCAACCAAGGTGACCCCGGTCTGGGGAACCGCCTGGAAGAAGGGCGGGGGCACTGGTCACTCACCCGGCCGGGCGGCTGTCAAGGGTAGAGGTGGGATGCGGAGCGCAAGGGCGGGAAGGGGTGGGCGGAGGTGGTGCTGCTGTGGCCTGTCCCTGGGGCCCTGGAAGAAGGTGCGCGACCCCGGCCGGTATACCAGGAGGAGGTGGAGGATGCTGACCGCCTCTGGTGCTGTGCTGAGCTACGTTGCGCCCGTGTGCTAGTCCTTCTCACTCTCTCTTCTCCTCCCCAGCTCTCGCTTTACACCTCTCCACTCCCAGAGACCGCCTCCTAGTCCTCCGCGCTTCAGTGAATGAAACAAGAGGTCGGAAGAAATCCAGGGGCTGGGTTTCATCAGACCCGCGCAGCCTCAGCCCCCGCCCAACCCTCCTCCCTCTCCTCCACCCCACACGCACTCCTCCACCCCTGCCCAAGGCTGGCCTGCCTGCGGCGCCGCGTCACTGGGGCCGGGCACCAATGAGAGCCTGGGCGCGATTGTAGGGGCCAAAGACTGGGAGAGAAAGATGGAGGAGGGAGGCGGGAGGTCACTAGAGGAGTGGGGGCGTGGCTGGCATCTTCTCAGCTAGAGATCTCTACACCGTGGAACGCCCTGTGAGCCAAGGTGGAAATCGTAGCGCTGGCTTCTTTTGCCCGCTTGCCCTCTCGCCCCGGGCTAGACGCAGGGCCCGATCTGCTTCTCCTCTGCCAGTTCTGAACGCTCTGGTGCAGCTGCAGCCTGGAGACTCTGAGCGCAAACGGGCGAGTAAGGCTCGAAGATTCAGAGCCAGGCCAGCCGGCCGTTATCCTTGGGTTATCTCTAACGCAGAGTAAATGAGGGGCCAGGCTAGCTCTCTCCAGCGTGGGCTCTACTGCGCAACAATGTTTCCTATCCCACACTCTCCCTTCTCTCAAATGGACCCAAGAGCCGAAACCTTCCTTCCTCGGTTTGCAGACCCCTGCACAGAACCAAGCCTACAGTTAGCAGCCAACTGTCAGCAACGTACGGTACGCAGCAGTGACAATTGTGCCGACAGAGAAGGCCTGGGCACTGCCTTGCCATGGGTTTCACCACTATAGCAGCCTCATTGTTTGTACTTGTACTCCCCACACACACCGTGCCTAGCAAAATGCCTGAACCTTAATAGGTGACTAATAAGTACTTGATGTGTTGATTATAAGATAGTAAACCAGCTTTTTTTATATCCCAACTAGCCGCACAAACTTCACACACTCCCATCATAACTTTTCTTAAACCCTTACCTTCCGTCTTAAAATGGATCCATTCCAAGAAAAACGACTGGCTTGTGGCTAGGCAACTGTGCCTCAAATTTGAACCTAGGACCAGCAGTCTCTAGGTCTGGCTCTTTACCCACTGAGCCATCTCTGCTTCCCACCACAGTTTTTTGTTTTTGTTTTTGTTTTGTTTTTTCCAATAGATATAATGTGCCTATGCCAGACAATGATACCTCTCATTAGATTCTGGAGCTGACTAAATCTAGGGACCAAATTTGCTGTCCTCTCCAATTCCTCCCCTCTACTAGGGGAATTCAGCCTACATCTTGATTCTCCTTCAAATCCCCTAACCACTCAGTTCTTCAACTTACTCACCACTCTCAGGAGCTACTCCAAGACAACCTTCTTCCAGTTCAAGAATTCTGAAATCCCCTTATTCAGCCATAACTTACTGTTTTTTTCATCTCTCTCTCTGACTCCTGAGGGGGAGAGCCAAAATGTCAGAGAAGATTCACAAGCCTGCCTGAACTCTACCAAATTACCCTTCAAACAATTATGTTATGTCTCAGAATGAATTTTGGAGCAGCATAAACTGTAAAAAGACAGAGAGAGATAAATTTTCAGCCCCAAACAACTTAGAAGGTCAGCACAAAAGATCTTGTGCACCAGGGTAGAAGTGGAGCCCAAAACAGCATGCTTAGGCAGGCCCACCCTGGCAACTACTCAGAAGGAGACTTCTGGACTGGCTTTCCATTTAAGGCTCTTCTCACATTGCTCATATGCAGAACCAGGTCAAAGTCCTGGGTTATGGTCTCAGGTTAAGGAGGATACACCAGCGCTTGTGGCCACAGGGCACAGGGGAGTAGGGGAACCTGGTTGCAGTTTCAAGCCATTCGGGGGGGGGAAAAAAAAAAAAGAATTTAGATATCTTTCAAGAAGCTATCAAGGAAAACTACTCTGATAACCAGAAGGTAAAATAGAAATGGAAAAAATCCACTAATCACCTCCTGAAAGAGAACCCAAAAGGATATCTACCAGAAATATTATAGCCAAATTCTAAAACTTCTAGGTCAAGGAGAAAATATCGCAAGCATCCAAAAAATCAAATATCATGGAGCCATAGTCAAGGTAACACAAGATTTAGTAGCTTCTCTACCTATCAAATTGGCTATTATAACAGAAAAGGAAAAGGACAAAACTTGGCAGGGATGTGGGGAAATTGAGAAACTAATCCATTGCTGAGGAAGTTGTGAATTGGTTCAATCATTCTGGAGGGCAATTTGGACCCATGACCAAAGGACTATAAAATGATACTTTGACCCAGAAATACCATTACTAGGTTTGTATCCCAAAGAGATTTTTTTAAAAAAGCAAAAAAGGGAAGAACCTATAGGTATATGTATAAAAATATTTAAAACGGCTCTTTTTGGTGGGGCAAAGAATTGGAAAATGAAGGGATACCCATCAGTTAGGGATGGTAAGTTATAGTATATGATTGTAATGGAATGCTATTGTACTGTAAGAAATGACAGGCAAGAGGGGGCAGCTGGGTAGCTCAGTGGATTGAGAGTCAGGCCTAGAGACAGGAGGTCCTAGGTTCAAATCCAGTCTCAGACACTTCCTGGCTGTGTGACCCTGGGCAAGTAGTTTGACCCCCATTGCCCACCCTTACCACTCTTCCACCTAGGAACCAATACACAGAAGTTAAGGGTTAAAAAAAAAAAAAAAAGAAAAGAAATGACAGGCAAGAGGAGCTCAGAAGTACTTGGAAAGAATTACAGGAACAAAAGCAGAATGAAATAAGCAGAACCAGGAGAACATTGTATACAGTGACAGGAATACTGTACAACTGTGAATATTAACAGCTATTCTTGGCAATACAATAATCCAAAATAATTCCAAAGGACTCATGATAAAAAAAGAAGTCACCTGCTTCTAGAGAAAGAATTGATGGAGTCTGAATCCAGAACAAAGCAAACTTTTTCCCTTGTTTAATTTTGTTTGTTTGAGTTTCTTTCCACAAAAGGATTAGTATAGGAAAACGTCTTACATGATTGCATATGTAAGATCTATATGAGATAGTTTATCATCTGGGTAGGGGGAGTAGGGGTGGAAAGAGAGGAAGAGAATTTGAGAATCAAAATTCTTTGAAAAATGTTGAAGACTATTTTTACATGTAATTGAAGAAAAAATTTAAATTAAAAAATTTTTAAACCTACTCCTCTGCACTGGCTTTTGTTGTCAATCATTTGACTATTCTTTACTCTCTCAGGCTAACTCCCCTGTGCTAGCTACACTCTCCTGTTTTTCCCTACTTTGACCCCTTGATGAATTCCACTCTTCACTGAACTCCTCTCTTAGACCCCTTATCATATTGCCCAGCCAAGCCTCAACCTTTGATAAATCCCACTATATGTCATCTTTATTCCTACTCAGGTGCTGCTAAATGAAGGTGGAGAAAATCATGCAACCATTCTGACTGGGTACATGCTGCTAGGTAATCCCACTATATATCTCTCTTATCAACTATCCCACTCTCCTCTATATCTCTCCTCAAAACTCTCAATGGCTTCCCCTCTCCTTATTCTCTCAGTTGAGACCCTTGTCTCTTAAAAATTGAAGTAATTCACTTTGAATTTCCTCTTCACCCCTCTTCTTCATCTATCATTCTGCTGTCTTCTGCCACTTTCTCCTCCTTTACTCCTGTTTTAGGAGAGAAATGTCCTTACTCCTTCCCAAGGCTAACACCACTACTTGTTCATATTCAAGTTATACCATTACATCCTGTCTCCTTCAATAGATTATCCCCATGTATCCCTATTCTATCCCTATTTTATTTTTTTAAACCCTTCCCTTCTGTCTTAGAATAAATACTAAGGATTGGTTCTAAGGCAGAAGAGTGGTAAGGGCTAGGCAATTGGGCTGACTTCCCCAAGGTCATGTAGCTAGGAAGTGTCTGAGGTCAAATTTGAACCCTGGACCTCCAACCTCTAGACCTGTCTATCTACTGGCTCTCTAGCAGACATCTTGAACTCAGATGTCCCCTAAACCCTCCCTCCTACCTTTCCTCTTATTGTAGAGGGCTACACAATCTTCCCAATCCTTCAAACTCACTTCCTGACTCCTTACTCCTTACCCTCCATATCCAATCTACCATTCACTTCTGGTTCTCTTCTTACCTGTCTAATCACTCCATATCAGGCTTCTCTGCTGTCTAATTGACCGTACTATAACCCCTAACTATGGGTATTCCCCAAGACTCTCTCTGGGGCCCCCTACACTTCTCTATCTTTACTTTTTCTTTTGACATTGTCATCAGTTCCCAAGTGTTTAATTATCTGTTTATGCTGATAGTTCAAAGAATTTATATATAACCATTCTCTCATATCTCCTCTGAATTGCTGGCCCATATGACTGCCTACTGGACATTTCAAATGGAATATCCAAGTTTTAAGCATTTTAAATTCAATTGATACTATGAAACATTTCAAATTTGATATATTCATAACAGACACCCAAACCCATCACAACACACTCCTAAACTTCCCTACTTTTGCAGAAAGCATCACCCTTCTTTAAGTGTCCCAGGTTTAAAATATGAAAGCATATTTAAAAAACCCCTTATTTGTGAAACTGAAAATTATTATATAATAAAATTTCTCTTTTTAAGAAGCCTTTCACTAGATGAATGGATTAAAGATGGAAATAGAACTAAAAGTTCCTCCAGTAGGCAGCTAAGTGGCTCAGTGGACTGATATCCAGACCCAAAGACAAGAGATCCTGGGTTCAAATTTGACCTCAGATACTTTCTAGCTGTGTGACCTTGGGCAAGTCACTTAACTCTCATTGCCTAGTGATTATTGCTTTTCTGCCTTGGAACCAATAAACAGTATTGATTCTAAGAAGGTGAAGTGTTTTGGGTTTTTTTTTAAGTACCACTGCTCTAAATATAGTAAGTAAGTAAATAAATATAAAAATAGTGCCTTTTCCTATCTCTTAAGTAATTTTATTGACCCATCTAAGATTTACCTCCTCAAGTTATTAGAGTAGGATATATTCCATGGCAAATAACCAATTTATTTCCAGGAAGACATTCTCACTATCTCCAAATCAAAAATAAATGATCTATATAGATGTGTAGGAGGGAACCCATTGATTATAGGAGGACAATGGTCCAAGAAGAAAAAGATTGCTCACCTATTCAGAATGTCAGCCCAGAATTGTATCATTATATATCTTGATTTTCTTTCTTTGATGCCTATAAATGTTACCTAAAATTTTCTTTGAAAAGAGAGATAGGTTAGTGAGCAAAGGAAACTATCATTTTAGCTATCTAAGTCAGAAATCCCCTAGAATTAGAATCATTAAAATAAAGGTGTTATTGTCAGACTAATGACTAATTAAAAACAGAACCTTATCACATTGGATACCTTCTTTTTCCTATAAAGCTACTACCTTGGGATAATAGGATTATTATTAGTTCTGGCCCTTATCACCTCTTGCACTCTTACAACTGCCTCTTAATTGGTTTCCTTCCCAAGTCTCTCAACTCCTGGACATTCTCCATAATGCTGCCAAAATAACTTTAAGTACAGATCCAATCATATTCAGATGGCTCCCTATTGCCTTTTGGATACAATATAAACTCTTCTGTTTAGCTTATAAAGCCCTTCATGATCTTGCCCATCTTTTCTCTCGAGCTTCACTGTGCATTATTTTTATCCTTTCATCCTCATCTCATAAGCTATCCTTTTCTCTATTCCTCACAACCAATACTTTGCTTCCCATCCCTGCTTTCACACTGGCATACCTAGAATGTACTCATTCCCTTCTGATTCCATCAATAGAATCCTTCTTTTCCCTCAAGATCAGCTCAAGCACCAGCTTTTACAAGAAGCCTTTCCTGATGTTCCTGACTACCAATTTCTTTCCTTCCAAAATAGCCTATAATTAATTAACTTGTATTGATTTTTCTCTATGTTCAGGATTTACCTACATACTTTCTTGTTATCTCATCAGAATTTAAGCTCCTTGTGAGAAGGGATTATTTTATTCAGTATAGTTGTATCCCCAGAGCCAACATAGTTCCTGACACTTACTGGGGGCTTAAGAAATACTTGTTGATTGATCGATAAAGAAATATGACTAATTTATCTGGAAAGGAAGTTTCCTAATTTATTAAATACATTTACTGATGAATTGGAGGCGAAACTATGAGTTTAGTTGACTGATAGATTTTATTAATATATACATATGTACCTAAACATCCCTCGATTAATCTAAAGCTCAGGATGATAAGATTAAATATGAGATGGAATAAAGTAGCAGGCTGAGGGACAAGAGAGAATTGAGGTTAGCCTACCCAAATCACCCTGCTCTATTACATATATTAATATAATCTATCTAAATACATACTCACATATATTTATTTGTTCCTATATATGTAGCGGGTTCTTTTAAAAATAATTTAAGCCATTGTATGCACTACAAATACATATGCACATGGATAGCAATTACTTAAAAGAAAAATTAAAACTACAAGAAGATCTAAAGAGGAAAATAATTATTAGACATACCAATATGCTTGTCACACTTTTACAAATCAGAAAGATAACTAAGAAAGTAATAAAGAATCAAGATGGATTACTAGACATGCTTAATGAAGAGCACTCTTAAAGAGCATATATATTTTAAAACATTTCACATCATTTTTACACAAACTGACCATATGCTGGGCATAAAATATCACAAAGAAATGCAGAAAAAAGTATTAAATTCATCTTTTATAATAAAAGCCATAACATGCTCCTGCAAAGATGAAGAAATGATACTCTCTTAAATGAAGACTAACTAATGTGATGCTACAGAATGAGTAAGTCAAAGAACAAATCACAAAAGAAATAATTACCTCAAAGAAAATTACCACATGGCAAAATTTATGGGATGCAGCTGAAGTGATTCTTAGAGGAAAATTAATATACGTACATAAATATGAGTATATTGATATAAAAATCAATGAATGGAGTACACACCTGAAAATTTTTAATTAGTAAATTATATTCAACATAAAATAGAAAATTTGACATTTAAAGAGAACACAAACATGAATACAAAAATTATTGATATAGTGGATAAAACTAAGAAAACTTTTAAAATACTAGTAAACTATACAGACCATTTATTCATTTGATGAGAGAAATCAAACTATGAAATAAAAATAAAAAAGTATCGACAAATAAGAGAAGAAATAAGGACAGTTTATAGAGCTTCCTGTGCCCAACAAAACTAAAAACTTAAATGAAATGAAATAGGGTGGGAGACAGAATTAATATATACAATATATACAATATAAATAAAAATATACAAACCTACAAAATAAGTCTACCCTAAACAATCTAAGCTCAAAGAAAGAAACTGAAAAGGTATAAATAAACTACCAAAGGGTGGAAAACCCAGGTCCGGATGAATTTATAAGTAAATATTGTGAAACACTTAAAGAACAATTAACCTTTATGCTATTGAAACTCTTCACAAAAATAAATTCTTATCTAATTTCATCTATTAGACAAATTTGGTTCTGATACTCAGGGAGAAATAAGGCAGAAAAAGAAAACCAATATCACTAATGAATAATGATGTAAAATATTGGAGAAAATAATGGCAAAGAAGCTATAGCAATATGTTAAAACAATTATTCACTATGACTAGATACGGTTTATATCAGGACTGCAAGGATGGTTTACTATTATGAAAACTAGTAATTCAATAAATCATAATAATAAGAACATATAAATAATAATTATAACTATAGATACAATTAAGCTTTTGTAAATTATAACACTCATGATTCTAAAAAAAAATCCCTATTATGATGAACATCTATCTAAAGCCAAGAAACACTAGAAATCTTTCCACTAAGATAAGTGGTGAAACAAGGATTTTGATTATTATAGATTTAGAAATGCTACCTATAACAATAAGAAAAGAAAAAGGAATTTGAGGAGATGAGCTAAAACAAAAAGAGGCAAAATTACACATCTTCAAATGAGTCATTGGATTACATAGAAAAGCCCATGGATTCAATGAAAATATTATCTGAAAAATCAATAATTCTGATTTACAATAAAGTAAGAGAGTATAAAATAGAGCCACAAAACATTTTACTCTTTTGATATTATAAATGTAAAATTCATTAAAAGAAGATAGAACAGCATTCTATTCAGAATAATTATAAAATGTATATAGTACTTTGGACTCAACCTAGCAAGATACACTCAGGACAAATATAAATATAATTACTCCTTCATAAATAAAAAAAAGAGGCAATTAATTGGAGAAGTATTCATTGTGCATGATGGAGCCAAGTCAATATAATAAAAATTATTTACCAGTTAGATTAATTTATAGATTTAGTGCCATACTAATCAAACTTTGAAGGACTTGCTTTATAAATTAGACAAAATAATAAAATTTTCTAGAGAAAAAAGTAAAAAATATCTCAAGAGAGATCATGAAAAAAATTGAAATAGAGCCTAGCATTATCAGATAATAAACTAAATTATAAATCCATTATCATAAACACTATTCTGTACTAATCAAACAGAGAAAAGTTGATCAGTAGAACAGATTAGGTAAGAGTCACAAAGAAATAGAACATAGAAATCCAGTGTTCAGTAAATCTCTCTCTCTCTCTCTCTCTCTCTCTCTCTCTCTCTCTCTCTCTCTCACACACACACACACACACACACACACACACAAACTCCTAATGGAAATATAATTTTAATATAAAAGGTCACATCAAAAAAATTATTTAAGATGAAAGAGGTACAATCCATATCTCTCATTGTCTATGTCTCTCCTTCCTCCTTCCTACCTTGAGTGAGATTTTTTTTAACTAAATAAGAGAAGTGATCAGAAAAGAACATAATTTCAAATACATTTAATAATTTCTTCATTTTTATATGTTTTGGAGATCTAGGTTCCACATAATTTCAAAATTTTTACATGAGCAAAATCAATGTAGTTAAAATTTAAAGAAACTGGGAAATCTCCACATTAAATATATCTGATTTTTTAAAATGGAATCAAAGATACATGAATTATTGATTCAAATATGTAAAACTTCCCAACAGATACAGTAAAAAAACATAAACATTCACTTTTCAAAAGAAGAAACACAAACTATTGACATCATAAAATGCTATTCCAAATCACTAATATTAAAAGAAATACCAATTAAAACAACTTTAAATATCATATCAGATTGACAAAAATAACGAGAGGGAAAAGATAAAAGTTGGAAGGATTATATGAAGACAGGCACACTAATGTATTGTTAGGGAAGTTGTGATTGGTTAAATGCTTTTACCAAATAATTTGGAATATCTTTGCTTCACTCCTGATGTTATTGGGAAGTCTTCCAGCTTATCCTTATTACAGATAATGTTTATTGTTGGTTTTTGGATAGATCCTATTTGTCATTTTGAGGAATATTCCATTTGTTCTAATGTTCTCTAGTGTTTTTCATAGGGATTGATGTCCTATTTTGTCAGAAGTCTTTTCTGCCTCTTTTGATATAGTCATGTGGTTTCTGCTGGTTTTGTTACTGATATTGTCAATTATGCTGATACTGTGATAATGAGATTAAACCTACCTACCCTGCCCATTTTTAGTTCTCATCTAAAAATGGGGTAGGTTTAATCTCATTATCAAAATACTTTTCCTAATATTGAATCAGTCCTGCATTCCTACTATAAAACTCACCTAGTCATAGTATATGATCCTTATGATATATTGCTATAATCTCTTTGCTAGTATTTTATTTAAAATTTTTGTATCAATATCCATTAGGGAAATTGATATATAGTTTTCTTTCCGTTTTTCTCTTTCAGGTTTAGCTATCAATACCATATTTGTGTCATAAAGGGAAATTGATAAGATCCTTCTTCAGCTATTTTTCCAAATATTTTATATTGTATTGGAATTAATTATTCTTTGAATGTTTGTGGAATTCACTTGTGAATCCATCTGGTCCTAAGCTTTTTTCTTAGGGAATTCACTGATAGCTTATTTAATTTCTTTTTCTAAGAAGGGTTTGTTTACATGTTCTATTTCCTCTTCTGTTAATCTGAACAAATTATTTCTTTAAATACTTGTCTATTTAACTTATATTATCAGATAGATTTATTGGCATATAATTGTGAGAAATATCTCCTCATAATTGCTTTAAGTTCTTCATATGTTGCAAATTCACTCTTTTCATTTTTTATATTAGAAATTTGATTTTCTTTCTTTTTTTAATCCAATTAACCAGTGTTTCTTCTATTTTATTGGATTTTCCCCCATAAAACTATTTCCTTGACTTTTTTAATTAGTTCAATTATTTTCTTATTTTCAATTTGGTTAATTTCTCCTTTGATCTTCAGGATTTCTAATTTGGTGTAATACCAGGAGTGAAGCAATAATGCCCATTATCACCACTATTATTCAATATTGTACTAGAAATGCTAGCAATAACAATAAGAGAAGAAGAAATTGAAGGAATTAGAATAGGCAATGAGGAAATAAAGCTATTACTCTTTGCAGATGATATGATAGCATACTTAAAAGAATACTAGAGAATCCACCAAAAAAACTAATCAAAACCATTATCAACTTTAATAAAGTTGTAGGATATAAAATACACCCACATAAATCAACAGCATTTCTCTATACTACCAATAAAGCCCAACAGCAAGAGATAGAAAGAGCAATCTCATCTAAAATAATTATAGATAATATGAAATACCTGGGAATCTGTTTGCCAAGACAAACCCAGGAACTATATAAGCACAATTACAAAACACTTTTCACACAGATAAGTCAGATCTAAACAACTGGAAAAACATTAGTAGCTCATAAGTAGGTCAAGCCAATATTAAAAAATGACAATTTTACTTAAGTAATTTACTTATTCAGTGTCATCCTAATCAAGCTACCCAAAACTTATTTCATAGAGCTGGAAAAAATAGTAGAAAAATTTCAATTGGAAGAACAAAAGACCTAGAATATCAAGGGAATTAATGGAAAAAATATGAAGGAAAATGGCTTAGCTTTACTGGATCCCAAACTGTATTACAAAGTGGCAACCATCAAAACAACCTGATACTGGTTAAGAAATAGAGTGGTGGGCCAATGGAATAGACTATGTATTCATCACATAGTGGTAAACAACCATAGTAGCATAGTGTTTGACAAACCCAAAGATCCAAGCTTTTGGAAAAAGAACTCACTATTTAACAAAAACTGCTGGGAAAACTGAACAGCAATATGGCAAAAACCAAGCATAGATCAACACCTCACATGATTACATGATTTACAGAAGTAAAGTCAAAATGTATACATGAGTTAGAAATCAAGTGATATAAAAAAAAGTAGGGGAGCACAAAATAGTTTACCTGTGGGGCAGCTGGGTAGCTCAATGGAGTGAGAGTCAGGCCTAGAGACAGGAGGTCCTAGGTTCAAACCCGGCCTCAGCCACTTCCCAGCTGTGTGACCCTGGGCAAGTCACTTGACCCCCATTGCCCACCCTTACCAATCTTCCACCTATGAGACAATACACCGAAGTACAAGGGTTTAAAAAAAAAATAGTTTACCTGTCAAACCAATAGATAAAGGAAGAATTTATGTCCCCAAAAGATATAGAGAACATTATGAGATATAAAATAGATCATTTTGATATCAGATTTAAAGGGTTTTGCACCAAGAAAGTCACCACAATCAGTATTAAAAGGCAAACAGCAAACTGAGAAAAAGTATAGCAAGAATCTCTGGTAAAGGCCACCATTTCTCAAATATATAGGGGACCGATTCAAATTTATAAGAATACAAAACATTCTCCAATTGACAAATGGTCAAAGGATATGAATAGGCAATTCTCAAATGAAAAAATTGAAACTATCCTTAGTCATATGAAAAAATACTCCAAATCACTATTGATTAGAGAAATGCAAATTAAAACATCTCTGAGGCACCACCTCATACCTAGCAATGTGGCTAACAAGACAAAAAAGCATAATGACAAATATTGGAAGGGATGTAGAAAAATAGGGACACTGATAGACTATCGATAGAGCTGTGAACTGATACAGCCATTCTGGAGAGCAATCTGGAATCATGCCCAAAGGGTAATAAAACTGTACATACTCTTTGACCCAGCAATACTACAAAGATAGTATTAAAGATAGGGGGGAAGGACCTAACAAAATTATTTATAGCAGCTTTTTTGTGGTTGCAAAGAACTAGAAACTGAAGGAATGTCCATCAATTGGAGAATGATTGAACAAGTGGTACATGATTGTAATGAATACTATTGTGTCATAAGAAATGACAAACAAGATGATTGAAAAAAAAACAAACCTAGAAAAAATTATATGAAGTTATGCAAAGTGCAGAACCAGGAGAATGTTGAATACTATTGAGCAGGACAAGGATCCAGGACAACTCTTTTTTATTTTAAATTTATTTAATTAATTAATTTAGAAAAATTTTCCCTGGTTACATAAATCATGTTCTTTCTCTCCCCTTCTCCCACCTCCCTCCCATAGCCAATGAACAATTCCACTGGATTTTATATGTGTCACTGATCAAGACCTATTTCTATATTATTAGTATTTGCACTAGGGTGATCATTTAGAGTCTACATCCCCAATCATATCCCCATTGACTTATGTGATCAAGCAACTGTTTTTATTCTGTGTTTCTACACCCACAGTTCTTTCTCTGGGTGTGGATAACATTCTTTCTCATAAGTCCCTCAGAGTTGTCCTGGGTCATTGCATTGCTGCTAGTACAGAAGTCCGTTATATCTGATTGTGCCACAGTGTATCTGACTCTGTGTACAATGTTCTCCTGGTTCTTCTCCTTTCACTCTGCATCAGTTCCTAGAGGTTGTTCCAGTTCACATGGAATTCCTCCAGTTCTTTATTCCTTTGAGCACAATAGTATTCCATCACCAACAGATGCCAGAATTTGTTCAGCCATTCCCCAGTCGAAGGGCATTCCCTCAGGACAACTCTTAAGAGACATATAACATTAAAAAAAAATTCTATGCACCACCAGAGAAGGAACAGATGGAGTCTGAATGCAAATTGAAACATACCATTGATCATTTTATTTCCTCCATTAATTTTTATCTAGTGTAAGTAATATGTGTCTTGTTTTACAACATGATGAATTTGGAAAAATGTATGGTATGATAACATATGTATAACCTATATCATTTTACCTGCCTTCTTGGGGAGGTGGTGGGAAGGAGAGGGAAAACATGGATTATAAAAAGTCAGAAAACAATTATTAAAAATTGTGTTAACATGTAATCTAGAAAATAAAAAGAACAACTAAAATAACAATTTGGAAACATGCAAGAAAATCACTAGGCTGTATACAACCTTTTTATCTGATGATATCACTATATGGTATATGCTGCCAAGAAATTAAAAGGCCTTTAGGTAAAAGAAATATATATACAAAAATATTTATACACTCATTCAAGAAGCATTCCTTATACCTATTATAATCATGTATAAAAAACAAAAATGAAAGACACCAGGACTCTGATCCACACAATGGATCTTGATTTCAGAGGATTGGTATTGAAACAAATCTCCCTCCTCTAGGCAAATATGTGGTGACTAAGAGGCATAGCATGAGGCATATATTTTTAGATATAGGCCTTGTGTTGGTTTGTTTGACTTAACTAAACTTGTGCTACAAGGGAATGCACAATGTCAATGGTATGCTGGGGTGGGAGGAGGGAGGCAGATTGGGAAGAAACAGCTATAATTTAAAAAATAAATAACATAATTATTTTGACAAAGTGAAAGAAAGGAGTAGACACATTTTTAAAAAATGTGAGTGAGAAACCATTACCTTCTAGGCAGCCCATTCCACTTTTTTTTTTAGCTGTAACTGTTAGGAATCTTTTTCCTTTTATCAGTCCTAAATCTGCTACGCTGCAACTTCCATCCATTACAAAGAAGTTAAACAGAAGTCTAATCCTTCTTCCTCTTGATAGCCCTTCAAAAACTAGAAGAAAAGCATCTCCCACCCTAAAGCCTTTGGGCTAAATAGTTATTATTTCTTATATCTTGGTATCTTGTGTAGGCACTTTACATCTTTCAAAGACCTTCCTCAAATATGGCACACAAAACACCATTTCAAGGCAGAGTTCAATAGTATTATCACCTCCTTAGCCCTATAGACTATACTTCACAATGAAATAGTTTTTGGTGGGTACCATATTATACTGTTTACACATGACCTTAAGGCTCATTAGAAATTTCAGATGTAAATCCAGCCTCAGACACTTCCCAGCTGTGTGACCCTGGGCAAGTCACTTGACCCCCATTGCCTACACTTACACTCTTCTACCTAGGAGCCCATACACAGAAGTTAAGGGTTTAAAAAATTAAAAAAAAAGGGGGGGGCAGCTGGGTGGCTCAGTGGATTGAGAGCCAGGCCTAGAGACTAGAGACGGGAGGTCCTAGGTTCAAATGAGGCCTCAGACACTTCCCAGCTGTGTGACCCTGGGCAAGTCACTTGACCCCCATTGCCTACCCTTATCACTTCTGCCTTGGAGCCAATACACAGCATTGACTCTAAGACGGAAGGTAAGGGTTTAAAAAAAATTTTTTTTCAGATGTTTTTCATATGAACTGCTGTCTACAAGTATCTCTTTCATCTTGGGTTTGTGAAGCCAATTTTGTCAACCCAAATGTAATTTATATTTATTACTAAATTTTACTGGATTAGACTGAGACCAATGTTCTGGGCAGCTAAGTGATGCAGTGGATAGAGTAAGGAAGATTTCGGTTAAATCTGGACTCAGACACTTAATAGCTGTGTGACCGTAGGTAAATCATTTATCCCCTGTTTGCCTCAGTTTCCTCATCTATAAAACGAGCTGGAGAAGAAAGTGGCAAACTACTCCAGGATCTTTCCCAAGAAAACTCCAAATGGGGTCACAAAGACTCAAACATGACTGAAAAATGACTAAACAACAATTGTCAAGATCTTTTTAGGTCCTGATCTAATATCTAATTACTAATTATACTTCTTAGCTTTCTGCCATTTACAATTCATCTAATTATACAGTTTTCTAGCTTACATCTTTCCATCTTTTCTACAAGTTAGAATGAGAAATCTTTTCAAATGCTCAGCTAAAATCTATTTAAACTATTTTGGGGCAAAAGAGGAAAAAACTGCTGCCAAAGAGCAATCTTGCCACACATGGATAGTTGCTACAGAAGGGGGATGATATGAGTAAGTTCCAATTTTCCTTTATTGTTAATCATTTTCAATTTTATTTTGTATCTTTGAAATGCTTTGATAGAATAACTTATACCACCTGCACAGGGGAAAAAACAAACAGGGGAAAGTGTGCCTTTATACCTCTCCCTGGAGCCCCCCACCCTGCCTCATACTGTACCAAGCTCTACCTGAAAGATGACTCAGACATGGAATAAGCTACATATTCCAATCCATAGCTCCCAAGGTACTCAAACTTATTTATATGAAGTTTTAGAGAAAATGCTGGCCTGGCACTGATGGGACACTGTCCCATCAATCATGGGGCAAGGCAGAAGGAGCATCTAAGACACAAAAATCATAGTATTTTTGGGAATTGTCTAAAAAAGAATGAATAATAAGGGTAGGAAAGCAGAAAATTTAATTCTGCCATAGCATATGAATGTCTGGGGAGGGGAGCAATGCCCATTCTCTGGGTCACCTGAACCTTAACATAGATGCATCCTGGAGGCTGAAGCTGTATCAGTCAAACAGGTTTTCATCAGCTCCCAGTTATAACTATAACATTCCCTTATCTACCAGTATTTTCATTAAAAAAAAAAAAAAGCAAATTCAATTATGCCTGGCATAACCAGTTTTAAAGATATACTGGCTAATGATGATGATTATGTGTATGTTTATATATACACAGATATATGTTGTATTCACATAGACATCTATAGTAAATATTTACATGTTTATATACGTATATATGTTGTTGTTAATCCTTTGTTTTGAAGAGGACCAATGATGTCATGGAGTGATGTCAACTCTTCCGTAAATTAGATTGAAGTAAAAGAAGCCCTTCTACTGGAGGAATTCCATGTGAACTGGAAAGACCTCTAGGAATTGATGCAGAGTGAAAGGAACAGAACCAGGAGAATATTGTACACAGAGACTGATACACTGTTGTAAAATCGAATGTAATGGACTTCTGTACTAACAGCAATGCAATGACCCAGGACAATTCTGAGGGACTTATGAGAAAGAAAACTAGCCACATCCAGAGAAAGAACTGTAGGAGTAGAAACACAGAAGAAAAACAACTGCTTGAACACATGGGTTGATGGGGATATGATTTGGGATGGAGACTCTAAATGATCACCCTAGTGCAAATATCAATAATATGGAAATAGGTCTTGATCAATGATACATGTAAAACCCAGTGGAATTGCATGTTGGCTATGGGGATGGGGAATTGCATGTTGGCTATGGGGGTGAGGATGGGAGGAGGGGAGGGAGAGAACATGAATCTCATAACCATGGAAAATTTTTCACAATTAATCAATACAATAAAAATAAAATTTAAAAAATAAAGTAATGGGGAGGGGGGAGGAAACCCTAACAGCCAGAGGAATCAAGAATAGCTTCTTATAGGACCTGGCGCCTGAGCTGAGTCTTGGAGAAAACAAGGGGCTCCCCATGGCAAAGGAAAAAGAAGGAACGTTACAGAAATGGCACACATTGGGAGGCAGAGCATTGGAAGATGGAGTATCACATGGAGGAACAGCAGTTTGGCGAGAACATAGAGTACAAGAGGGGGAGTAATGTGTAATCATATTAGAAAGATTCGTTGCAGCAAGAATTTGAAGGGCTTTAAATACCAAACAAAGGACTCTTGTATTTTATCCCATAGGCATCAGACAGGTCCAAGAACTTTTGGGGCAGAGGCTTTACATGGTCCAACCTACATTAATGAATATAAATTTGGCAGCAAGATGAAAGATGAATTGGAATGGGATGGATCAGAATGGTTTTTTAATTTTTTGCCCATACTTTGTGAATTTATATATAGTTATGAATTTTTTTGCATCCTCTTTTTAAAAATTTTACTCCTTGCTAATTTCTGGGTGCCTTCGCAATTGTTCTCTCTACCTTGTAGCTATTTTTTGTTTGTGTTTCTTTTATACCATCTCTAATTTGTTGAGTATAAATAGACAGTTTTCTCTAGTCTACCTTTTTGGTTTAAAATTATTTGGATTAGGTTTGTGTAACTCTAAGAAGATATATTTTTATTGGCCTTTATAATGGCAAAAATTCAGAAGCAATGTATAGAAGTTGAAAAGAGATAAAGTTGGGCACGGGGGTCAAGAAAAACTTCTTAGCAATTATACTTGTACCAAAATAGAATGGATTGCTGTGAGAAGTAGTAGATTTCCCTTCCCTACAAGCCTTTAAAAGAAGTTTGATGACAACTTTGTTGTGAGTGATACCATTGGGAATTGACTGCTCTTGTTGAATCATTTTTCAGTAGTGTCTAACTCTTTGCCACTTTATTTGGGGTTTTCTTGGCAAAGATACTAGAGTAATTTGCCATTTACATCTCTGCCTCATTTTACAGATGAAGAAACTGAGGTAAACAGGGTGAAGTGATGCCCAGGATCATACAACTAGTAAGTGTCTAAGGTAAGATTTAAACTCAGGAAGATGAGTTTTCCTGATTCCATACCTAGCACTCTATCCACTATACCACCTAGCTCCCCCATTTGGAGGGAAGCTAATTGCTTAATTGCTTTCAACAGTGAAAACATCAGTGATTCTATGAGATACAGTCCATGTCTGGCCAAAGAGTATGCAAATCCTACATTTTAAGCAATCATCCCAATCTCATTCCCAGACGTGTTCTTATTCAGCTGGCTATTCACCTCCCAAATCAGCCCTTCTCTTCTGAAACCCTTGCCCTTGATTGACAACAATGATGAAAATCACATCTGTTCCCCTTAAGGTTCTGAGCTTCTTGTCCAAGTCTTCATAATCATCAGCAGTTGGCAGGTTCCTGCTATAAGCATCATTTATAGACAGAATTGAGTAAGTAGCCATTTATTTTGGCAAGTCTTGGGAGATCCTCTGCCATGTGTGAAGGGAACCCCCAGATCTTACTGGGGTCCCCAGACTGCTTTAGGTCATGTGAGTATATGTCACATGAATGCACTCCAACATAGGTCACAAGAGAGTAATCAAGACACAATGACCCAGAAAGGATTAGGTTAGGATCTGGGCGTAAAGGAGAAGAAATAAAAGACAGGGTTCTAGGAAATGGTCTCTCTCTATTCTATTGAAAGTGCAAGGAGAAGGCAGTGACTGAGATAGCCATGTGGAGAAGTGCCCATGTGGTGAGATTAGAATAGGCTTAAATCTCTATCTCTATGCTCTCTATTTCAAGCAAATATTAATAAACTCTATGGAAATTACGGAGTGGAGTCTAATTTAATTGTAACAGTCATATCCTGGATAAATACCTTGGGAAGACTGGTATCAGTTTGACAGACAGTTGCATCAGTCTCCCTTATCAGGCAGTCCACAACATCATCTGTTCTTCCCCTGACCCTGATTATATGATCTCTCACTTTGAAAACATCTGTGGAGTCACGTTATTATTCCTTGGAAGGCATACAGATGCTTCTTTTTCAGGAGATTCTGCTTCCTATTATCAGGAAGAAGCACTGATTTATTTTTAGCTCTAAGTTTTCAGAGATTTTTAGTCTCTCTACTAACCTCCCAGCACAGGATTGAAGTATCATAGATTTTGTCACTTGCTTCTAGTCCTCTTATTTTATGGATATAGAAATTAAGAATTCAGGTGATATATCCAAGGTCACATAGGTGACCATAGTAGAGCCAGGAATAGGTAGGACTTCCCACTGTTGCTTCAGTTGCTTTTTCTTCTGTTTTTCACATTGATCACCTTTAATTAAATAATTAATTTATTTTTAGGAATGCTTCATCTTCCTTGATAACCTAAGAAGTGAAGAGAGATTCGTTTTCTTCTTTTGTAGGTACAATGAGAGAGAATTGTCAATGAGAGTCTAGGCCTTAGAGAATGAGTGATATGCCCTGCCTGGTATCAACACATGTGCCATAAGTAGTTTGGTAAACCAGACCTTAGGAGAGCATAATGATCTTTGCTGATCTCCTTCATAGCACATGCAAGTATTCTTTGGATATTTCCAGTCACTTTACTATGTAATAATAAAAAAAATAAAGACTTTTAATTTGCTGAAGATCCAGAAATGAGCATGAAACCTCCCTGTTCTCTCTCCTTGGCAGCTCTGTAGTAAGGAAGAGGGAATACTGGTAAGCCTCTGGCTGGCTCCCCTACCCAGTTGCCATGTGTCCATGAATGCATGGTGCTACTGTTTTTCTGTCTTTGATGTATTTACTCTTTCCTAATCTTAGTTGAATAAACATTGGAGTAATAATGGACCAAGTTATGAACTTCTGTGCTTCTTTTTGTTTATTTTTCTTTTTTCAATTAACAATTATTTTTTATTAATCCATCCTTTTTATTACTCTTCCTCTTTGAGCAAATAAAAAACACAAACCTGAAAATTAAGCCCTTAATAATAGCTAGATATCCTGGCCAAACAAATTCCACATTAGCCACGTAAAAATCACATGTCTTCTTTGGCACTTTAAGTTCTCTTCTCTGTCAAGGGGTGAGAAGTGTATTTCATCTGTATTCTTTCAGACTAGTGGTTTATCACTGTATTGGTCAGAAGTCTAAAGTTTTTCAAAGTTGTTTTTCTTAATAATGTTGCTGTCATTTGACAAATTGTTCCAGTTCTGCTGATTTTCTCTGCATCAGTTCATAGAAGACTTCTCAAGTTTCCTCTGAAACTATCCATTTTATTTCTTATGGCACAACATTCCTTTATATTTATATACCATAATTTGTTTAGCCATTCCCAAATTAGAGGATGCCTCCTCAATTTCCAATTTTTAGCTACCACAAAAAGAATGACTATAAGTATTTTTGTACATGTAGATTCTTTTCTTCTTTCTTCAATTTCTTTGGATATAATTGGTTGAGCTGGGTCAAAGAGTATGCACAGTTTAGTAACTTTCTAGCTGTAGTTTCAAATTGTTTTACAGAATAGGTGGATTAATTCATAGTTTTACCAACAATATACTACTGAACCTGTTTTCCTACAATCCCTCCAACATTTGTCTTTTTCCCTTTTGTCATATTTATGCTGAGGCAGCTAGGAACTAAAAAGTGGTAAAGCAATTGTAATGTGTCTCAGCCTCCCATTGATCCCCTGACACCTTGTATATTATACCTGGATGAAGTACCTTCTCTGGAGCAATCAGAGGCCCAATCAGACACAGCTCAAGATGCATTCTGTAAAGATTATTGATTTGAAACTCAGTTCTCCACATCAAAGGACATGTTAAAGAATAAAAACAATACTGATTCTAACTGGGCAGTGGGAATAATATAGTTTTTAATCTAATAAAATTTAAAAACAGGCTAGCCAAGAAGGGAAGAAATAGATTTCTAAGGAGAAACAAATATCAGGGGACTGTTGTAGGATGCACTGTGTGTGTGTGTGTGTGTGTGTGTGTGTGTGTGTGTGTGTGTGTGTGTGTGTGTGAGATATGAAAGCTATCTTGATTTGGCTTGTAGGAAGAACACAATAGATATTTTACTAGCATTTTGTCCCCTTGTTCTTCTCCAAGGGAGACTTTATTCCTACCAGAAAGGGAAGCAGGAGGTAGAGGGCAAAGACTTACCATTCTGTTCTCCTCAGAGATGGGGTGGAGGAACGGACAGAAAGGGGATTCAGGGATAGAATTCTATTTCTTTGCTCTTGTTACAAATAAAATTGATATAAAAGGATATATTTTAAAATATTAGGGTTTTATTAACAGCCATATTGATTATTAAAAAAACCACGTGCTTGCTAAGATCTAATTCAAATCCCCATCATGCTTTCCCCCTGGCTGCTTCATAGGAAAGAGTGTGTCCCAATCAAGTTCTGAGTCTTTATACCTCTGTCTACATAATCACACTTCCTGCCCACCTGTATTACGTAAGAGGAATCATGGGAAATGTAGTTTTCAAGTTCCCTAAACATCCACTGGAAGTTTATATCATGGATCTCAATATTAAGTCTAAGGATCCCCATATTTCCAATATCACATTCCCCTCTGAAGAGCAAAGAGAGACTGGTCTCCTCGAATGCTCTTGTAAACATAACTAACTTTTAAATTACAGAAATTTGGGGATAAAAAAAAAAAGAGGACAAAAACAACGATCCAATGATTGCTAGCCACAATAACAAAGCGCCAATTAGGGGCAGTCTCCTTTGGCATAAGAGTGTACATTCAAAACAAATGCATTCAACTCCCCATAGTTCAATCAACTGCACCCCAAAATTCATTTGGATCTTTATATTGCAGTGAAGGTTCTTCAGGCTTCTTCATGGTGCCTTCTCCAAACAAGTTTGTTGTCTGGATTCTGGGGAGATGGCAAATTTCTTATCCTGAAATTACTCTCAAAAGAATTTAAACTTTACATTATAGATTATAAAACATACATTGTTGGTATAGGAGATTTGGTTTTCAGGTTCAAGCTAAACCCCTGAGTACTACTGATTAAAGGAGAAAAGAGGGGTCACAGACTTTATACCCAAGGCTTTACTTCTTTCCCACCAAATACCAGTTGCACAATTAACACTCCTAGCAAACAACAAAGAAACTCTCTCCAACGGATGCTTTCATTCCTGCCAGGATGGGAAGCAGGAGGTAGAGAAGGATATACCTTTTTCAGATCTAAATAAATCAAACTAAAAAATAAATAAGAAAGAGATAAGAGAGGTGAATGAAATCCTACAAAAATTAGAGTTAATAAATATGTGGAGAAAAATAAATAGGGGCAAAAAGAAATAAATTCTTTTCAGCTGCACATGGTACATTCACAAAGATTGACCATGTACTAGGGCATAGAAACATGGCAAACAAATGCAAAAGAGCAGAAATAATAAATGTAACCTTTTCAGATCATAATGCAATAAAAATAATAATCAGTAAGGGCACATGGACAGGCAAATCAAAAACTAATTGGAAATTAAATAACATGATTCTCCAAAATCAGTTAAAGAACAAATCATAGAAACAATTAATAATTTCATTGAAGAGAATGAAAAAGATGAGACATCCTACCAAATTCTGTGGGATGCAGCTAATGCAGAAAAAGAAATTGAAGGTATTAAAATAGGCAATGAGGAGACCAAGCTATCACTCTTTGCAGATGATATGATGGTCTACTTAAAAAATCCTAGAGAATCAACTAAAAAGTTAGTGGAAATAATCAACAACTTTAGCAAAGTTGCAGGATACAAAATAAACTCACATAAATCATCAACATTTCTATATATTTCCAATACATCGCAGCAGGAAGAGTTAGAAAGAGAAATTCCATTTAAAATTACACTAGACAATAGAAAATATTTAGGAATCTATCTGCCAAGACAAACACAGAAATTATATGAACACAACTATGAAATCCTTTCCACACAATTAAAACTAGATCTAAATAATTGGAAAAACATTGAGTGCTCATGGGTAGCATGAGCTAACATAATAAAAATGACCATCCTACCCAAATTAATTTACCTACTTAGTGCTATACCTATTAAACTACCCAAAAACTTTTTTACTGAATTAGAAAAAACTATAACAAAGTTCATTTGGAAGAACAAAAGACCAAGAATATCAAGGGAAATAATGAAAAAAAAATATGAAGGAAGGTGTCCTAGCAGTACCAGATCTTAAACTGTATTATAAAGCAGTAGTCATCAAAACAATATAGTACTGGTGAAGAGACAGAAGGGAGGATCAGTGGAATAGAACAGGAGTAAGGGACCTCAGCAAGACAGTCTTCAATAAACCCAAAGAACCCAGCTTTTGGTATAAAAACCCACTATTTGACAAAAACTGCAGGGAAAATTGGAAAACAATATGAGAGAGATTGTGCCTATATCAACATCTCACACCCTATACCAAGATAAACTCAGAATGGGTGAATGACTTGAATATAAAGAAAGAAACTATAGGTAAATTGGGTGAGCACAGAACAGTATACTTGTCAGATCTATGGGAAGGGAAAGATTTTAAACCAAGCAAGAGTTAGAAAAAAAAAATCACAAAATGTAAAATAAATAATTTTGACTACATTAAACTAAAAAGTTTTTGTACAAACAAAATCAATGCTACCAAAATTAGAAGGGAAGCAACAAATTGGGGAAAAATCTTTATAACAAAAAACTCAGACAAAGGTCTATTTACTCAAATATAAAAGAGCTAAATCAATTGTACAAAAAAATCAAGCCATCCCCCAATCGATCAATGGGCAAGGGACATGAATAGGCAATTTTCAGATAAAGAAATCAAAACTATCAATAAGTACATGAGAAAGTCTTATAAATATCTAATAATTAGAGAAATGCAAATCAAAACAACTCTGAGATATCACCTCACACCTAGCAGATTGGCTAAAATGATAGAATGGGAGAGTAATGGATGTGGCAAAATTGGGACATTAATGCATTGCTGTTGGAGTTGTGAACTGATCCAGTCATTCTGGATGGCAATTTGGAACTATGCTCAAAGGGCTTTAAAAGACTATCTGCCTTTTGATCCAGCCATAGCACTGCTTGGATTACACACCAAAGAGATTATAGATAAAAAGACTTGTACAAAAATATTTATAGCTGTGCTCTTTGTGGTGGCAAAAAAATGGAAAATGAGAGAATGTCCTTCAATTGGGGAATGGCTGAACAAATTGTGGTATCTGTTGGTGATGGAATACTATTATGCTCAAAGGAATAAAGAACTGAAGGAATTCCATGTGAACTGGGATGACCTCCAGGAATTGATGCAGAGCGAAAGGAGCAGATCCAGGAGAATATTGTACACAGTGATGGATACACTGTGATAAAATTGAATGTAATGGATTTCTCTACTCACAGCAATGCAAAGATCCAGAGCAAGGCTGAGGGACTTATGAGAAAGAAAACTTAAGCTTTGTATTTTGTTCTTTTATTTCTTCTGCATCAAGTGATTATTAATAAATCTTATAAAATATAATACTTTGAGTTATTGGATATTAATTTAAATTTTACATTATAATTGTCACATTTATTGAGCTGGAGATTGTCCATCAGGTTCTATACAGGAGACTTATAATGCATTTGTGAAAAGCCCAAAAGATATTCTTTTTACATTTTATACCATAGATATTTCTAGAGGCACTATGTATCACAGTGAATAGAGTATTGGACCTGGAGTCAAGAAGACCTGAGTTTAAATCCAGCCTCACATTTTACTAGCTATATGATACTGAACAAGTTACTTTATTATATTTTCCAAAGTTTCCTTAATTGTAAAAAGGGAATACTAACATCACCTACCTTGCAGGATCATTGTGAGGATAAAATGAAATAATATTTGTAAAGCACTTAGCATAACTTTTGGTTTATTTCCATCACATATAATGATAACCATGTCAAAGAAGGTAAGGCTCAAACTTTTTTTGATGTTATTTCTTGGCCTCCTTAGCTTAAAAATGTAAAGCAAGGAGAGTTAACTAGCTCCTCAAACTTGACACATGCTTTTGACTATCATCTCAACATCACAAAAATGGAGACATAAAAGTTGTACCCAACTACCTCAATGCTTTGTATTTACTGAATATTCTTTTCATGCTATTGTTAATAAACCTTATTTGTTGGATGTTAGGTGGTTTATGAATCTCATTTTTTTTAATCACAAATCAGAACCACCAGACTGTCCTAAGCCAATCACAGCCTAGAACAAAGGGTATAATGTGTACACAGATAAATAAGCTTACGTGGAATAATTTTAGTTGGGAGAGAGACTAAAAAATGAAGGGATCAGAAAAGGGTTTATGTGAGCAGTAAACTCAGATGAAGGAGACAAAGAATTTTAAGAGGAGGACTTAAGGAGGGAGTGCACTTCAGGCATGGCTTGTGTAAAAGTATGGATAAGGTAGAAAGCATATCAAGCCAAAGATATATTCATCAGGTTGGAACAGAGTGGGTGACAAGGAGAAATATGAGAGAAATTTGGAAAAGGAAGTTGGAGTCTATTTGAGTTTTCTTTAAATGCCAACAGAAGAGTTTATATTTTATTGTATAGGTGTAAAAAGATGGGGCACCAGGGATGTTAAAATATAACCTAATGGTTCTGGGTACACACATTCTGGGTTGAAGGAGAGATAGGACCAGGATAGGGAGACCAGAGTACATAGCTAAGCTGCTGCTAACTGTCAAGAATGGCTGTTGGCCAACTGTCATCCAGCTCACCACTAGGCCAGAGTCTTTGAAACCACAGACAAGGTAAAAGGTTTAACAGTTTTAATTATGTTTTACTAATAAAAGTGGGATTGGGGAATTCTACACTTAATACCCTAAAGGGCAAAACACAGAGGCAAGGGGAGGACTTGTCTACACTAACTCTAATTGACCCAGGCCAGGCAGGGCTCAAAGAAGCAGTAATGGAGTCTCTGGGAAGGCTGCTTCAAACCTGGTTCCAGCCAGGTTTGACCAGCATAGCTAAAGGGGCTGAGGGTAGCTTTGAGGGTTCTCACAGTAATCCAAAGATGATCACAGGATGCCAAAAGCCAAGGTGGTCCAAGGTATCTAAACAGAGAGAGTGTGCTTGAGATGCTGTCCACCAGATCCCAAATTCCTCCTCCACTTGGTGCTGCTCTGCAGGTCTTGTCCACTTGCTGAAACCTCCACCACTCAGGATCCCAGGGAATCAGGATGCAGGGTGTCCTTAACTCTGAGATCTCCCAGGGCTGGCAACATTTTGTGCCAACCACTATTTGAGTCTCTCTCAGAGCACAAGCAACTTCCTGCTCCTTCATTCCATCTTGGAATGCTCCAGCCCTTCCTGCTAGGTCCAACCTTAATACTTAATTACTAACTAATCTTCCTCACAACATAGGGAATTCAGAGCACATAAAGTTTCTTAAGAAGGGGAGTAATATGGCTAACTTCTACTTTAGGACTCACTTTGGCAGTTGTGTGGATGATGCATGGGAGAGAAAAGAGACCGGATGCAGGGAGATTAGTCAGGAGGTTATTACAAAATTCTAAGAGATAAGAGATAAGGGCTTGAGTTAGGGTAATGGTTGTATGAGTGAAGAGAAGGGCATGGATGGATGTGAGAGGTACTGAAGAGGCGGAATCAATAAGACTTGGGCAACTGATTGAATGTAGGTTATAAAGGAGAGTGAAGAATCAAAGATGACTTCAAGGTTGCAGACTTGAGTGATATCCAAAGTAGAAATAGGGAGGCTTAGAAGAGGGGTAGATTTTTAGGAAGATAAGTTGATTTTGAGATTCTTATAGGACATAGAGAAAGAGATATCCAGCAGGCTGGTGGTAAAGAAGACCAGAAGTTTGGATGTCTATCTCCATTCTAATTCTAATGCCTCTCTAGAACTCCAGCTCTACAAACACACACATGTATGTATGTATGTATGTATGTATGTATGTATGTATGTATGTATGTATATGTCAGCATACGCCAAGAGTCATCTGCCAGGTCCCACGTTGGATCACTTCCATCATTTGCTGCTGTTATTTCTACAACACATACAAGTGAACATAAGTGGAGAAAATCATACAAATATTCTGATTGGGTCTACTACAAATTGACATTATACTGCCTCAGTTAGATCCTCATTGCTGCTACCAATCCTTTTTTTTAAAACCCTTGTTTTCTGTCTTAGTAACAATTCTAAGATAGAGGGGCAAGGGCTAGTCATATGGGGTTAAGTGACTTGCCTAGAGTCACATAACTAGGAAGGGTCTGAGACCAGATTTGAAACCAGGTCCTCTCTACTCCAGACCACTGTGCCACCTAGCTGCCCCTACTACAAATTCATCTTATGTTACACCACCTCAACTGGGCTACATCTTTATTAATTTATAATCTCACTCTTTAGAAGCTCCTCCAAACCTTTTCACCTCTCCTCAAACCTCCCAATGCTCCCCATCTCCTCTTGCTCCCTACTAAAAACCATGGCTCATATTTTTTTCAGAAACAGTTCAAGCCATTCACTTTGAGTTCTCTCTTTTCCCCTCTTCCACATTTCATATCACTCATATGTCTTGTTATGAATAAAATTCTTTGGAGACTACACTTAAATTTTATAATTATTATAATTATATTATATTATATTATATATTCTTAAATAGCAAAAAGTGGGCCAGAGAAAGATAGAGGCCCAAGTCATATATGGCCTACTAGCTCTTTTTGCCCCCTTCTCTATGTCCTGGCTGTGATCCAGCCCTCAAGTCTCCTCAGTCCATGATTACAAGGAAAGAGACCTACTTCCTGCCTCCTACACCAATTTATGTTCTTATAGACATCCTGTTCCCAAGAGCCTCTGATTTGAGGACTTTGAACTCAGTCTGTACAAGAGATGGGTCTTCCAGATGCCAGGAGTGACCATACAGCATTTAGAATGGTCACACAGTACATGTACAATATGGTAGACAAGTAAAGGAAGGAATCCACCCATGGTCTCAGAGGGATATGGTTCAGAGGTTCAGGCCCAAGATATTTTTTTGCTTTAAAATCAAAAGGTTGTTTTGGGGGCCAAAGAAAAGGGTAATGATCAATATTAACTTTCCACAGCCTTTTGCTACCATCTCTTCCTTCATCCCAATGCTAGTCATTCTCGGGGGTTCCCATTCCATTCTATTTTCTTTAACAGACTTCCCCTTCTATCATCTCCACTCTATCATTTATTTTCAATCTCTCCCTGTCCATTGTCTTCTTCCTTATTGCCCATAAATGTGCTGAAGTCTCCCTCTTCCTCAAAAAAACCCTCACTTGATCCTTTCATTCTTACTAGTGTCCTGTCTTCTACCCTTGTAAGCTAAACTACTTGAGTCTGTCTGTAATAAATGCCTCTACTTTTCTCTGACTCTCTTCTGAACTCCTTATATCTAGCTTTGCAATTTATTTTTCCACTGACATTGCTCTCTCCAAAGTTACTGTTAACATCTTAGTTGCCAAATCTAGTGGCCTTTTCTCCTTATTCTCCTTGACCTCTCTGTAGCCTTTGATACCATTGTTCTCTCTCCCCCTTAATACTCTTCTTTCTAGGTTTTTGGGACACCACTTTCTACAAGTTCTCCTCCTACCTATATGACTTCTTCTCTGTCTCCTTTGCTGGATCCCATCCACATAATGCCCTCTAACCATAGGTGTCTCTCAGAGTTCTGACCTAGGCCCTCTTCTCATCTCCCTCTGTATTATTTCACTTGGTAACCTCATCATTTTCCATGGATTTAATCACACTCTTTTGGCTAATGATTCTCATATCTACCAATCTACCTATCTCATATATCCCTGCTCCAACCACTTTGATGATATCCAACCTCAAATTTCCAAATGCCTTTCAGACATAATAAACTGGATGTCTGGTGGACATATTAAAATGAACATGATCAAAATGGAACTCATTATCTTTCCCCTAAATTGTCCCTTCCTCTAACTTCTTTATTATTCCTCCTACTCTCATAGGCTCATGACCTGGGAGACATCCAGGACTCCTTACTGTTTCTTACTCCACCTCCAAATCCGTTGCCAAGGGCTATTGTAGTATACAGAATTTGGGAATATAGTTTTTTTTCTAGCTTTGGCTGAGTTCCAAAAAGCTGTTAGAGGTTTTAGAATCTTGAGGAGAGGCAGTTGACTGGATCTTCCGTAGAGGGAGGAAGTCAATGAGAGAGCTCTTAGATTATCTAGCTTCAATATTGAAATTTAGCCTAGCATTGATATATTTACTTAAGAAATTATTAATTTAGATAGACCCTTTATATCTTCCTTTCCTAATACCACCCTGCCTTCCCTCCCTTACCTTAGTGGCTGTGGAGTTTATAAGGAGAGAAATTAGAGAGGAGTTAAATCTGTGAAGAGTTATCTAATTGATAGCATTATTTATAATTTAATCAAATCACCTTTATTCCCTTTAGATAGCATTTTGTAAAACTGAGTAAGGCAGGCCCTTGCTCAGATTCCATCTTTATTTCCCTTCCCCCACCTGAGGTTCCTGAGATAACTGATAGGGCTTTCCTTTAATCCACCTTCCTAACCAACATCCTTCAAACAAATAAACCCTTTTGTGTTTCAATAGTTCTATTTAGTGTAATTTGTCTGTTAGTTATCAAGGGGGAGAAGAGGGAAAGAGACAACATACTCTGGGCTCAGAGGGTAGCTGGGCATCCATCTTGAAGGAAGGTGTTACTTCAAAATAGGTCCCTTCCTGTGAAATTAACTAAAGCCTGTTTGTTAATTTCAGTCTAGTCTATTACCCTCAGCTTGTGTTTGAGTCTAAGTCCGAGTCTGTAAGCCTGCTGTGTTAGCCTGTTTAGTTTAACTTCTTTCTCCCAAGAAGATCTCTGTTTCCCTTCTGTGTTATACTCCTGACTTCAGTCCTATTACACCCTGAATCTCCTTTAATCCCAGCCTACCTGTAGCCTAGTTTATCCACATACCAAATCTCCAACATCCTCCTTTCAATTCCGTTATCCCAAACACCTTTCCTCAAATTACCCCTATAACACTATAGATTTCACTTATGCAATGTCTCTCAAATATGCCCCCTTCTCTCCTCTGACTATCAATACTCTGGTGTAGGCCCCTCATTAACTCATGTTTGGATTATTGCAGTAGCCTGTTAGAGGGTCTGTCTGTCTCAAATCTCTCCTTGCTCTAATTTATTCTTTGTTCAGCCACAAAAGTGTTTTTCCTAAAGTGTAGGTTTGACCATGTCACTCCCTGTCACACACTCAATAAACTCCAGTGACTCCCTATCACCTCTTGAATCAACTAATGTCTTCTCTGTTGGGCATTCAAAGCTCTTCATTAGTCTGACACATTCCTATCTTTCCAGTCTTCATTCGAATTCAACAAAAGTGGTGACCCCAAGTCAAGAAGCTACCAGAAGACTTAATTGTCAACAGATTAAGAATTCCTCTCTTTGCATGAACAGTTTGTTGCTGACTTGGACAAAATGCCAAGCTAACAAACAGTTGGCAACAATGGAGCAAAAAAGGAGTGGGCAGAGCTCAGGGATTTGGTGTACAGCACTGCATTTACTCATCTGGACCAGAACACTCACAAACATAAGAAATGACTTGATCGAAATGGAAGGGAAATTCAGAAGCTACTAAATAAAAAACCAGAACTCCACAGGGCTTACCAGCAGGATAATTCATCTGTCTCTAAGAAGGCAGCTTTTAACTCCATCAAAAGTAAAGTGCAAACAAAGCTTAGAGAGATGCAGTATTCTTGGCTCAGCAAGAAAGCAGATGAAATTACACTGATAGTAACAACTCAAAGCACTTCTACGATATCCTGAAGGCTATTTATGGGCTGGAGACCTATGGTGAATCTCAACTGCTCAGCTCTGATGGCTACACTAATCAGTGATAAGGACCTGATCCTGGAGAGATGGGCTGAACACTTCCACAACATTCTCAACCGACCATCATCAGTCAATGCTGGAGCTCATTTTGAAGTCAATCCCTCTCTAGTTGAACTTCCAATTGAAGAAAAGGTTTGGAAAGGTTCCTGTCCTGTGGCAAAACACTTGGTGCTGATTTCATTCCAACAGAGATTTACTAGGCTCATTCAAAAAATGACTGAAATCTGAATTATATGGCAAAAGGTAAACAGTAAGAAGTGTTTTCCACCATGTAAAAGGGGAAAATTATTGTTAAGTTGGACTGAATATTAAAAGGGGTGATCGCCAAGAATTGAATAAATATTAATCCCATCTTCGCATCCCCCAGGAAATCAAGGATGCTTCCATTGTCCTTCTCTACTGTCCTGTGACAATCACAGAGTAGTCTCTCTCTTAGTTGCTGTTGGCAAGAGTCATCCTTAATAGACTGGCCCTTTATCCAAAATATGGCCTTCTACCTGAGAGCCAATATGTCTCCAGAAAAGGCCAAGGAATGGTCAGTATGGAATTTCTTGCCCAACAACTACAGGAGAAATGCCAGGAGCAGAACAGAGATCTGTACCCAACATTTGTCAATTTGTCAAGGCCTTTGATACTGGTAGTCATGAGAGCTTGTAGAAGAGTTTGGTTACCTGGAGAAGTTCATCCATATTTTATACCAGCTCCATGACAGCATAACTGCATGGGTTCTGGGTAGTGGATAATGTTTTGCCCAATCACTAATGGAATAAAGCAGGGCTGTGTGCTTGCTCCCATTCTTTTAAGAACATTTTCAGCAATGTTGTCAAACACCTGTAATGAGGATGAAAACAGCATCAAGGTCAAGTTACTGCATTAAGGTGAATTATTTCATTTGAAAAAGGCTAAAGTAAAGGGAGGGTTGGGGCAAATCTTTTTGTTTGCAGATGATTGTGCACTAAATGTAGCCTCTGAGGCTGAGATTCGAAAGAGCATGGATTGATTCTCTGCTGATTGGGCTCATTTTGCCCTGATAAGGAACACCTAGAAAACAGAAGTTCTCTACTAGCCGGCATTGTACCCTCCGTATGTGGGGACACCCATTATAGCAAATGGAGATCATTTAAATGCTAGGGATAAGTCTGCTTCCCTTGGCTGTATACTTTTCAGGGATGGATATACAGCCAAAGAAGTTAATGACTACATTGCCAGAGCTAGTTCAGTGTTTGGGAGGCTCTGAAGGAAAGTGTAGGAGAGAAGAGATTATTAGGCTGCCTTCCAGGCTAAAGGTCTACAGAGCCATTGTACTGACCTCATTGTCGTTCACCTGTGAAACATGGACATTATTATTCATATACAATGCTAGGGCCATGCCAAGAAGGTGAATTAATTCCATTTGAATTTTTCCAGGAAGATTCTGAAGATCACCTGCCAAGACACTGAGGTCCTTTCTCAAGCTGAACTGTCAAACATTCAAAGTCTACCACAGAGAACACAACACAGCTGTCTGGATATGTTGTTCCAATACCAAATGTGCCTTTGCCTAAAAGACTATTTCATGGAGAACTCCCCCATGGCAAGAGCTCACACGGAGGTCAGAAGAAGCGACACATTCTCAAGGTCTCTCTGAAGAATTTAGTATCAGTTGTGAGACATGGGAGATACTGGCCCAAGACTGTCCAGCATGGCTTGCCCACATCAAAGAAGATGTTATGCTCTATGAGCAAAACAGAATTGCAGTAGATCAAAAGAAACACGAGATGAATAAATTGAGAGACATCTCCATTCTAAATGTTCTTAGGGTTATTTGTGGCTGACCTATGGTAGAGACTTCCTAGCTTATATTGATCTGATCAGCCACAGTCAGAAACTGTACATTGATCCTGACATAGTGATGCCATTTTGTTTCTCATTGAGTATGAAGGACAATAGCCACCCATAACCTTTTCCCCTACTATGTGCTCTTTGACTCAATGACACAACCCTCTGGCTATTGCACAAACAAAATATTCTGTTTCTTAGCTCTAGGCATTTTCTTCATGCTTGGAATGTTCTCCCCCTTCAACTCTGCCTAGCTGTTTCCCTGGCTTCCTTTGTCCCATCTAAAATCCTGTCTTTTACAGGAAACTTTTCCTAACCCCTCTCAACTCTAGTGCCTTCCCTCTACTAATTATTTCCTTCTTAGTCTGTTTAAAGTTTGTTTGTATACATTTATTGGCATGTTATTTCCCCCATTAGATTATGAGAACTCCTTGAGGGTGATGACTATCTTTTGCCTTTTTATATACTCCAAGTGCTTTGCACAGTGTCTGGCACATAGTAGGTTCTTTAAAATATTGATCAATTAATCTGTATAGAGCTGATTTTTGAGCCTATGAGAGTTGATGTTATTGCCAAAAGGGAGAATGTACCAGAAAAAAAAGAAGATAATTCAATGCTAAGTTTTGGTGATAGGATGCCTAGTAGGTGGGAAATGAATAGTGATCCAGCAAAGGAGATTGAGGAGGAACAGTCAGATAGATAGGATAACACCTCAGAGCAGTTTCACAAAAGCCAAGAGAGAATAGAAGGAGGAGAGAATCAAAAGTTGCAGAGATATCAACTAGAATGTGGTCTGAGAAAAGTCCATTGAATTTAATAGATCAGAAGGGGCTGTTAACCTCAAAGAATTCAATCTCAATCAAGTAATGTCAGAAATCAGAAGGTCATGTCAAAAGCTAGAATTTAAGGACCTGAAAAGTGAATGTGAGGGGAGGAAATACAAGAAGTCTAGATGGCTTTTCTAAAACTTTAACTGTAAAAGGGAGAAGAAACATAGGATGAAAGTTCGAAGGATCAACATGGAATCTAGAAACCCCAAACTTGTAGCCTAGTAAGATCTGATGAACCCCAAGTTTTAGGACTAGCTTGTAAGTTGGAGACCCCAAAGCTTGTGCTTGTTCCCAGTTCTCATGAGAATCCACCCTGAAGGGAATCTCAGGCTAGCAGTTTCTGACTGAATAATGGACCCTAAGGTAAATGACTATCCCAGTCAGGTGGGGCCAAGCCCAAGTCAAGTGACTCTTTAGCACAGTAGGCAGCACATAAGTCTCTTAAGCTGAAGGTCCTGAGGTGTGATACAGTGGGAGAAGCTTCTGGAGATAGGAAGAGTCACTTGGCTTGGACTTGGCCCCACCTGACAGGGATTGTCATTTACCTTAGGGTCCATTATTCAGTCAGAAACTGCTAGCCTGAGATTCCCTTCAGGGTGGATTCTCATGAGAACAGGGAACAAGCACAAGCTTTGGGGTCTCCAACTTACAAGCTAGTCCTAAAACTTGGGGTTCATCAGATCTTACTAGGCTACAAGGTTGGGATTTCTAGACTCCATGTTGACAGATTATAGGGTTCCAAAAAAATAGAATAAGGAAAACAGAGCTCAAAAATTAAACCCTGAAGATACAAATACTCCATGCTTTCAGGGATCTTAACACTGTAATTTGTTGTTTAATTGTGTCTCACTCTTCTTGACCCTGAGGACCAACTGTCCATGAGGTTTTCTTGGCAAAGGTACTGAAGTGGTTTGCCATTTCCTAATAGGAGATTGCAAATATAGGGGAATGGTGGCCAGGGAGAGGTGTTTTGCTTTGGAAAGTTACATAAATTTTGAGTGGAATCATCGGAGAGCAGATTGACACACCCATTCCATTAACAATGACAGTATTGATTGTTTATTGTTCCAGAACTTAAAAAATGGAGCTGAGGGTATGTGTATAATGGCATGGTAGCTACAGAGAAGATGAAGAAAGGATGGTCAAAGCCAGCTTAAATATTACAGGTGTGTGGAGTGAGAAATTAATGTGTTATTCTCTAGTTATTAAAAGTTGCTAATATCTAAAGGTTGGTGTTCCTCCATCCCCCCACCCCCATTCTTACCAAAGCTTTGCAGCTTTAAGGGAGCCTGTCCAGGAATTGTCCCAGACAGGAGTCCTAAGCTGATGGTCTTAGATCCTGAGGTTAAAAAGTACCAATCTTTTTTTTTTTTTTTTGGTGTTGGGGGGGTATTTAATTAATTAATTTAGAATATTTTTCCATGTTTACAAGATTCATGTTCTTTCCCTCCCCTCCCCCCAACCCCTTCCTGTACAATTCCACTGGGTTTCACATGTGTCATTGATTAAGACCTATTTCCATATTATTAATATTTGTATTAGGGTGATTGCTTAGAGTCTACATCCCCAATCATATCCCCATCAACCCATGTGATCAATCAGTTGTTTTTCTTCTGTGTTTCTGCTCCCACAGTTCTTTCTCTGGATAGTGTTCTTTCTCATAAGTCCCTCAGAATTGTCCTGGAACATTGTATTGCTGCTCATAGAAAAGTCCAATACATTCGATTGTGCCACAGTGTATCAGTCTCTGTGTACAATGTTCTCCTGGATCTGCTCCTTTCACTCTGCATCAATTCCTGGAGGTCTTTCCAGTTCACATGGAATTCCTCCAGTTCATCATTCCTTTGAGCACAATAGTATTCCATCACCAGCATATACCACAATTTGTTCAGCCATTCCCCAATTGAAGGGCATCCCCTCATTTTCAAATTTTTTGCCATCACAAAGAATGCAGCTATACATATTTTTGTACAAGTCTTTTCCCCTTTGATCTCTTTGGGGTATCTAGGAGGGGCTGTGGGAAGATCATTCAAGCCATTAGGCTTGACCTCCAGTTAGAAGCTTCCATAGTCCAAATGCAAAGATACAGTAGGAGACTGGGTCAAAGGATAGTCAGTCTTTTAGCGCCCTTTGGGCATAGTTCCAAATTGCCATACAGAATGGTTGGATCAATTCACAACTCCACCAGCAATGCATTAATGTCCCAATTTTGCCACATCCCCTCCAACATTCATTACTTTCCTTTGTGTCACATTAGCCAGTCTGCTAGGTGTGAGGTGTTACCTCATAGTTAAGTATCAATCTTGAGTATCCTTTTGTCCTAGAAGACTCTCCTACTGGATCTTTGCATTTGGACTATGGAAGCTTCTAACTAGAGGTCAAGCCTAATGGCTTGAAAGATCTTCCCACAGCCCCTCCTAGATAACCCAATCCCCAACCACTCCCTGGTCATTCCTATAAAATATTGATTTGCTAATGTATCCATTGTGAAGCTTTTCTCCAATTTCTTAAAGAAGTTAATAAGCTTAAATATGTTCAATATAAAGCCAATGTAAAGCTATTCAACACTGTCTCTAACTATTGTAAAATGTTATAATCCCTTCTGGGAGATGATTACTATCAGGCTCTTTATAAAAATGGGATTTTCTTGTGAATTATTGGACATTTGTCTTGGGTCACAACTTGATGCTGTGGTGCCCCACATGTGGTGCACCTCTGTAATCCCTTGGGGCATCTGACTTGGGTCTTCTACCTGAGGCAATGTTCCTCCTCCCATCTCTTCATTTCCACAGTTATATTTTTGTTCATAAGTAGTAAAGGAGAATGAACTTTGAAATCTCCAAGGGCCCCTCAATTTCCACCCCCCCCACAGGTCATGTACCTCATACAATTAAAAATAGAGGGAAAATTGAACATAAAATTTATAGGTAATCACTTGAAATAAACTCCAAATTTAACAACTATAGAAATGTGGATGTCAAATATCAGAGCTTCCAAGTCAAAGAAAAAATACTGCAAATAGCCAAAAAGATACCATTGACTCACTAAGGAACTCTGCTCAGATTCACGCAGGATTATGTAGCAAATGTAAGAAGATAAAATTTGATATACCAAAAGTGTCAACCCCCCCCTCCCCCCAAAAGCCTGTGACCAAAACCAACATCTTACAAAATTAAGCCTAATCCTAGAGGGGGTAGAAAATACCAATAGACCTTTAATAGAACAGATTGTTAACACCAGAAATTTTTTCAATTTTTTCAATCTGCAATAAAACAAGTGAGGCAGAGTTCTAAGCCAATAGTTATTTATTAGAGGATCTGACTCCCTCCAACAAATAGGATCCCACACCTTCCTCAGGGTCTGAGACATCCCGGGTACAGGTATTCCCTTTAGTGCCCAGCCCTGTCTTTATGTGCCTGGCCAGTCGAGGCATCAGTGAATTATTTCATTGGTAGGCTCCAAATTTTTGGTATGCCCCCTGGTCACATTGCTACCAAACAGGAGGTAGACATGTAGCAATGAGCTCACCCACCCTACTTTTAAGCCACCCACTTTACCAACAGGCCCACTTTATCAACAGCCTGATTATTTGGGACTGTGTCAAGCCTCTTGTCGACCAGCCTGCCCAGTGAGGGTCATGAGTAGGGGTCGGCAACATATGGCTCTTTTGAGGGCCAGATATGGCTCTTTCTGCAGGAGCCATAAAGTCAATTTTTTTCAGGCGCTGTCATAGGAGCACACTGTGAGCACTGTACGGCTCTCACGAAATTACATTTTAAAAAATGTGGCGTTTATGGCTCTCACTGCCAAAAAGGTTGCTGACTCCTGGTCATGAGGGAAGTGCCTGGGTGGAGGGTTTTTCCTTTTTTTTAATATAGCATGGGACTTTCCACTGAAGTTTGTGACATCTAGGTGGAAGGCCATTTCTGCATAGAAATTCTAAGAATTTCTGAGAGGAAAGACTCTTATTCCTAGAAATTATTTAACTATGAACTATAGTTTCTTCTGATTATTGTTTGTTAATAATAAATAACTAATAGCTATCCCTTCGGAATCACATTAAAAGGTAATACTGATCAGAACTAATCATAGGGATAAAAACCATAGATTTATGGTGGGCAGAGGTCTACTAAAATAGGATAGGGGTCAAATGATTTCTCATAAGATGAAATCCAAAGTATAGAAGTTGAGAGATCCAGAGCTGAGTAGACTCATTAAAATGTAAACATAGGAGACAAGAGAGACTGAGAGAAAGTGAAATGAGTTTGAACAATTTGAAATAGTTAAGAGATGATCAAATGCTTTATATGGATCAATGAGGAAATGCAAATAGTCAAACTATTTTGGATTGGGGTTTTTAATAAAAAAGAGAAAGGGGGAAAAAGTCTTCTATCTATCTATCTATCTATCTATCTATCTATCTATCTATCTATCTATCTATCTATCTATCTATCTATCTATCTGTCTGTCTATTGATCTGTCTATCATCTATATTTATCTTGTCTGTCTGTCTGTCTATCTGTCTTAGGGAAAGAAGGGAAAGGAAGAGAATAAATTTACTATTTATCGTAACCAGAAAAGAAAAATATACCAGCATGGAGGTAAGAGGTGAAGGGAGTAGACATATCATTAATGTCACCCTTATCTGAGCTTGAAGGAAAGAATGGAGAGTAGGTATTTTACTCCATTCACTGGGCCACTTAGCTGCCCACTCTTCCACTCCTCTAGCGTATTTTAGGTTCAAATCTCAAGGGCACCTTTGAGTATCTTGGGCAAATCACTCAGCATTTCTAAGCTGTTTTCTTCTTTGCAAAATAGTGATAATGAACTGCTCTTTTTGTGGTGGCAAAGAATGGGAAATCAAGGGGATGTCCATCAACTGGGGAATGGTTGAACAAATCGTGGTACATGTTGGTGATGGAATACTATTTGCTAGAAGAAATGATAAGTAAGATGATTTCAGAAAAAGCTGGAAAGGTCTGCAGGAATTGACGCAGAGAAAAAGTAAGCTGAACTGGGAGAACATTGTACACAATAACAGCAATACTGGACAAAGATCATTTGTGAAAACTTGGCTATTTTCAGCCATGCAATGATCTGGGGAAATCCTGACTTTTGATGGGGAATGCTATCCACCTCTAGAGAAAGAATTATTGGAGTCTTCTTTGGCATCAGTGTATCTTTGGTTTAATTTGGGGGTTTTGCTTATGTATGAGGGTGCTCTTACAACCAATATGTTAGTGTGTTTTCATGACAGTAAAAAAATGGAAAAAAAAGTTATAATAATCATTTGATTACCTAAGAAATACAAGACTTTCATCAGGAAACCTGTGAACTATCAACAGTTACATTTAAAACATAGAAAAGAAGTTCAGAAAGGGACTGGAAAAACAAGGATGATTTTATTACTACTATGTTAAAGTTCTTTTTCTTTTCTTTTTTTTTTTTTTAATTCTTAATTTCCGTTTTAGAATCAATACTGGGAGTGTCTGATTGAACCCAGGACCTCCCACCTCCTGGCCTGACTCTCAATCCACTGAGCCACCCAGCTGCAACCTAAACTTATTTTTCAAGGCAGTCAGAAAATAAGAGAAGCTTCTGGTTACATTTACCACAATCTACAATCTTTGGAATTTGACTTGTTCATATATTGGATATTGTGTTTATCAATGGAAATTAACATTCATTTTGAATTTTAAAAGGGAAAAATTAAGCTATTATTATTTCATCCTTTAGCCATAAGTATTTTGAATATAACCTTCCTAGGAGGAAAAGTCCAATTAGGGCAGAGCATTTGGCTGTGGGGCTTTTCTCCAGACATGGCATCTCTGTGGACAGATTTGTGGGGATCCTTTGTTTTACTCATCTGTGGTCAATCCGAGAAAATGTGTTTCCCTTTCAGCTGCTGGCCTAGCTAGAGGGGTGCTTCGCTCTGCTTTTTGCTGGAGCACTAAGGCAAGGGTCTTCAGAAGCAGCTTCTCTTTGCCTTTTCCAGGAGTAAAGTTGTTTGGCATCTCCAGGCTGGAGATGAATGAGATCTAAACACCCCTTAGGGCTGGAAAGCTCCTGGCCTCTGGGAGATACTCTATCTTGCTTTTGGGTTTCAGGCCAAATTCAATCAGTTTCCTATCTGAAGCTCCAGTTTGGATCTAAAGCAGTTGAATAACGGAAGGGTCAAAGGTATGAATACAGTCTGGGCCTCAAAGGAATCCCTTCATATGCAATTCAGCTATTTAAGACTCCAGCTCTGTTCCAGGCTGGGGAACCTCTATTTTGCATTTGAATACTTCCTTTTGTTCTTCAAAGTCCCATTCTTTTGGTCTCTCCCAATTCGAAGCTTTTGCTGTAGCCTCGGTTGGGTGCCCATGTTCAGGAGCCAAGTTTTGCACTGTGTAACAGTGTAGAAATGATTTAATATCTAATTTTAAGAAATCTTTATCTCCTGTCTTAAAATCAATATTGTATGTTGGTTCGAAGGCAGCAGAGTGGTAAGGGCGAGGCATTGGGGGTTAAGTAACTTGCCCAGAAAGTATCCAAGGTCAAATATAAACCCAGGACCACCCATTTCTAGGCCTGGCTCTCACTCCACTGAGCCATCTAGCTGCCCCCAATTTAATATCTTCTTGATGGTAAATAGTGGCTGTTTTTATATCCCTCTTTTGAAACCCTCCCTGGAACTTTTCAGTGTACTCTGGGTCCCCAACTCAATTCAGTCAGTCAATGAGCCTTAAAATTTTATTTTATTTTATTATTTTTATTTAAGTGTTTTTCCATGGTTACATGATTCACGTTCTTTCCCTCCCCTTTTTCATCCCCCCTCCCGGAGCTGACAAGCAATTCCACTTGATTATACATGTATTATCACTCAATATCAATAAGCATTTTTTAAAGCATCTGCTGTGTACCAGGCTCCACAATAAGCACTGGCTATCCAATGAAAGGAAAAAAAAGAAAAGATAAACCATAACAAAATCTAGTCCCTGTTCTTAAGGAGCTCACAACTAAATGGAGAAGGCAATGTGCAAACAACTATGTAAAAACAAATATCTGCAGGATAAAGTAGGGAGAGTCTCAGAGTAATGCAACAGATCCAATGTAGAGCCATTCCCTTCTGAGTATCCTGCTCCAACTTCCTGGTCATTCTTTCAAATACTGATATGCTGGATGTATCCATTGTGAAGCTTTCCCCTAATTTTTTGAAGATGTTAGTTAGCTTGAATATGTTCATTGTAAAGCCATTGTAAAGCTACTCAACACTCAGTCTCCAATTATTGTAAAATGTTATAATTCCTTCTGGGAGATTTGATTACATCCGGATTCTCCTATAAAAAGGGGATTTTTCTGTGAATTACTAGGCATTTGTTGTGCGTCAATAACTTGAGGCAGTGCCCCTCTCCCCCCATCTCTTTCTCTCAATAAAGCCTTATAGTTTAAATGATTGATTTCTACAGTCATATATTTTTAATAAGTGGTAAAAGAGGGTGAACTTTGAAATTTCCAGATGTTGTGGGAAGCTTGAGGTAAACTCCAGGAGTTCAGGAAGGGTACCCTTTGCAAGAGAGCAAGGCTCCAAAATTTAGCTTAAAAATAAAAAGAGAAATTTATTAATTTAGAAGGTAATGTTGAATCAGGCCAGGAGGACAGCATAGATGGAAAGCTGCCTCCTAGAGGATATCAAGTCTGAGGTCTTTATACTCTTTACAACAGTTAATATGTGGCTTCCTGAAGGCATAGGGGGCGACCCTCATAGTTTAGGGGACTGATAGATGTCTGCATAGCCTGGAGGTATATCTCTTTGTCCATCTCAAATCTAAAGGACCATCCTAGAAGGATAATCTTATCAGGAGTCACAGGGATGTAAAGGAGAAAGGAATTTTCCTGCCCAGAGTTTTAGCCTGAAATATTTCTATGATTTGGGGGTATAATGTCCCATGCCACAAGGTCCCTTCAATTTCCACTCCACACAATATCAAAAGTGCAACATAAAATCTAAAGACAACTATTACAGGGTCAGCTAGGTAGCAGAGTAGATAGAGCACTAGGGCTGGAGTCATGAAAACCTAGGTTCAAATGTGGCCTCAGACACTTCCTAGCTGTGTGACCCTGGGCAAGTCACTTAATCCCCTTTGCCCAATCCTTACCATTCTTCTGCCTTAGAACTGATATTTAGTATTGATTCTAAGATACAAGGTAAGAGTTTTTTTTTTTAAAGAACATTATTTCATAGGTACAATTTAGTTTTAAAATAGATCATTAAAGAAACATTATGGGACATTGCAGGTAAATTAATAGTCAAAAGTCACTTCTTACCATATTCTCTTCAAGAGCTAACTGTGAGTACTGCCTAATTCCTGTTGTATGTTCAATGAATATGTCCCTACTCCTTCTGATCGTGTCCCATACCATCAACATCATCAAGCTAACATACTTTGGACTGATTTTTAATTTAGATAACCCAATATCATTCTCTAGATGTCATCCTCCCAGGGTCCCCACTATCAGTCAGTTACAGTATGTCCTATAGCCTTCCTGGGCCACATGAGGATAGATTATCTGCTATTTCTCAACTGTGCCAGCCCTGGATGTTGGGAGGGCAGAATATCTATTTTCAAAGGGCATGGCAATACCTAAGATAGTGACTATGCTGTTCTTAATGTCCAAGATGACTAAATCCAGTCTTAAGCCTTATCCTAGTTGTAGAATTGAATAGTTAGGGGGCACAGTGGATAGAGCACTGAGCTTGGAAACAAGAAGACTCATCTTCCTGCATTCAAATATGATTTTAGCTGTGACCCTGGGTAAGTCATTTTAATTCTATATTTTGTTTTTCAGTTTCCTCACCTGAAAATGAGTTGGAGAAGGACATGGGAAACCACTCCAGGATCTCTACCAAGAAAACTCCAAATGGGATCATGGAGAGTTAAACTTGACTGAAAAGAAAAAAAACCAACTAAACAAAGTCCTGTAATTGTTGAATTTATCCAGATTTCAGTTGTTTTTTTTTTCTAGTACTTTGATAGTTTTAATGATTCTTTTGAAAATAGCATCCTGCCATTAGGTAATAGTCCCTCTTAATTGAGGACCACAGAGGATGTGTGAGTTGGGGACCATAGAGGATGATGCGTGGGAACATTTTACTAAATGCCCATCACTAACAATTTGTCATCATAGCCAAATCTCCTGGCCCCATGCAATGGGAAATAGTCAGTATGATTCTGTGAATGAATTACCAATCCACAAATTGTTTAAAAGATTCTTCCATCTTTAAAAAAAAATTAAGGCTGATATATTTTATCCTGATGCTGTTTAAAATAATATCTGAGCATGTATTTCAAATTCTTCTCCATATCTTCTAAGGCCAACAGACTGTCATTTAGCCATAGTGCCAGGATATTATTTTTTAATTCTCCACCTAATTGAGATTTTAGCTGACAATTGTCCAATGGAAATGTACCACTGGAAAAATTGCAGTCAGGACCTTTCCTGTTTAAAATTTACTGTGCATTCCAAAGGGGGCAAATAACAGTTCTTCCTCCTACTCAGGTTGCAAACTTTGCAATCGTGAATTTGCAAGGGTGTTTCTCATTCCAGGCACATGAATCACTTGGATTCATGGGGAAGAAAAACCTCACAAAAATAATAATGCCCACTGGGCATGATATTTTAATAAAAACAGAGCATATTAAAATTAACCAAGTTATTGTGGACTATTAAAATTGTGACAGAAAGAGAGAAGAAAACTAGTTATATTTTAACCTTCTTTCCAGACTTGAGGAGAATAGAATATGAAAGATCCCACAGCATGGGGAAGATACTGTAGGACAAGAAAAAGGCAAAATGTCTAGATTTTCAAAATACAGAAGAAAGCAGAGCTTCAAAACTGCAGGCTAGTAACCTTGACTTTCATTCCTCTCAACATTCTAGGATGAATTATTAAAGGAAAACAGTGATCATGAGAAACCATCACACTTTTGTCTAACATAGGTTATGCACATGGGTTGATGCGGACATGATTGGGGATATAGACTCAAAAGGACCGCACCAATGCAACTATCAATACTATGTAAATAAGGGGGCACTGGGTAGCTCAGTGGATTGAGAGCCAGGCCTAGGGGAGGTCCTAGGCTCAAATCTGGCCTCAGACACTTCCCAGCTGTGTGACCCTGGGCAAGTCCCTTAGCCCCCATTGCCTAGCCCTTACCACTCTTCTGCCTTGGAACCAATACACAGTATTGACTCCAAGATAGAAGGTAAGGGTTTAAAAGAAAAATAAAATAATAATATGTAAATAAGTCCTGATTGATGACACATGTTAAAACTAGTAGAAATATGTGTTGGATATGGGGAAGGGGGGGGAAGGGAGGGTGAAGGGGAAAGTAAGAACATGAATCATGTAACCATGGAAAATTTTTCTAAAAGAATTAAATATTTAAATTTTAAAAATAGGTTATTGGCTCCAAGGCAGAAGAGTGGTAAGGGTAGGCAATGGGGGTCAAGTGACTTGCCCAGGGTCACATAGCTGGGAAGTGTCTGAGGTCAGATTTGAACCTAGAACCTCCTATCTCTAGGCCTGACTCTCAATCCACTGAGCTACCCAGCTGCCCCCTAGGGTTGGGTTATGTTGTTGTTCAATTGTTTCAGTTATATCTGACACTTGATGTCCCCCTTTTTTGGGAGGGGCAAAGAAACTGGAGTAGTTTGTCATTTCTTTCTCCAGCTTATTTTTCATATGAGCAAACTGAGGCAACCAGAGTTAAGTGACTTACCAAGGTCATATGGCTACCAAGTGTCTGAGGCTAAGTTTTGCACTCAGCAAGATGAGACTTCCAGTTTCCAAAACCAGTGCTCTATCCTCTGTAATCATGTAAATAACAGATTTAGAGATAGAGAGGAATTTTAGGAATTTGTCAACTTAATTTTTTGGAGCCCCAAGTTTGCCTGTGTCCCTTGGGAACTTGCCTTTAGGGTATGTCCCAAACTGACCTTGTCTTAGATTGAACAAGGAATCACCAAGCATCCATCAAATGTTCTGAATAGGAGTAATAGAAATGCTCAAATTCTCAGTCACTCTTTTTGTCTTAGAAGTCTCCCCCATTGTATCAGAGATCCATTCCCAAGAGGACCAACACCTGGCAGGAACCATCCTTTTTGTATCCATTATAGGTTAGGCCACTCCCTGATACCCCAATCTCTAGCTACAACCTCTTTCCCAAGCCTGTCTGTAACCAGTCAGTAACCAGCCACTCCCTGATACCCCAATCTCTAGCTACAACCTCTTTCCCAAGCCTGTTTGTAACCAGTATGTTTGCTGTACTATATTCCCCAAAAGATATATAAGTCCCCAAGTTCTATTATTCTTTGGAGAATCATTTTTGATGGTGATTTTCTCAGAGACACTGTCCTCAGAGCCCCAGAGTTTTGACTCTGTGGGGTATTTAGTGCTGAGCTCTGTGTGGTGACTGAATATTAAGGACCTGTCTCTTTCCTGATTAAAGATTTGGTCTTATGACTACTTTAGTGGTTCTGTGTTTTTCCAAGTTGAAACCTTCATTTTTTACTTTAATGTAAATTTTATTTTAATTTTTTAAAGTAATAACCATTCCCCTGCCTTCTTTTCTATCTCCCCATACCCAATGAAAAAGAAGAAAAAACTTTTTAAAACCTCATAACAAATATGAATAGTCAAGCATATAAAATCTTGTCCTGGTCATGTCCAAAAATGTATATTTCATTCGTACCTTAAGTCCATTACCTTTCTGCCAATAATGGGTAAGTTGCATGATTCATGATTGTCCATGAATCATGGGGTTGTGGTTGATCATGGCATTGATAGACGTTCTTAAGGCTTCAAAGTTGCTTTTTTTGTACAATGTTGCATAAGTTGTTCTCCTTCTAACTTCCTCATCTTACAAATGAGGGAAGAGAGGTCAAGAAAAGTCAAATGCCGCAAGTTACACAAAGTCACTGTCAGAGGGAATGAGTTAGAATTGGAACATGGGACCTTTGATTTCAACTAGTCCTTTTTACTGTAATATATTGCCTCACCTGTGATCTGTATGAGGAATGTTAGAATAAAATTATTTCAGTTTTTGTCAGGGTTATAAATATAACAGTGCTTCTGGTAAGACTTTGATTGACAATTGTGAGGAGATCTTAGTTACTAAAGACCCTGAGAGTTGGATTTAGGAAAGAGACAGATGGTAAGACAGAGACAGAGAAAGAGAGGGAAAAAAAGAGATATTGGAGGATCAGAACCAGAAGGCAAAATTGCATTAGGCAAATTCTTTCCTCCCCTCCCTCCATTGTCCTTTCATTGAGAAGGCAATCAATTTGATATAGGTTATATATGTGCAGTCATGCAAAACATTTTCATATTAGTCATGTTGTAAAAGAAAAATAGACCAAAAGAAAAAGAACAACAAAGGAAGTAAAAAATAGTATGCTTCAATCTGCATTCAGACTCAACCAGCATTTTTCATCATGTCTTGGATCATTGCATTGCTAGAAATAGTAAATCATTCACAATTAATCACTATATAATATTGCTATTACTAGGTACAATGTTGTCTTGGTTCTGCTCACTTTTCATTCTGCGTCAATTCATGTAAGTTTTCAGATTTTTCTGAAAGCATCCTGCCCCTCATTTCTTTCAACATAGTAGTATTCCATTGTCATATGCCACAACTTGTTGTGTCATTCCCCAATTCATTGGCATCCTCATAATTTTCAATTCTTTGCTACCACAAAAAGAGCTGCTATAAATATTTTTGTAGAGGTAGATTCTTTCTCCTTTCCTTTGATCTTTTTGGGATATAGCTCTAGTAGTGGTATTGCTGGGTCAAAGGGTATGCACAGTTTTGTAACTCTTTAAATGTAGCCCAAATTTGCTCTCCAGAATGACTGGGTCAATTCATAGCTCCACCAACAATGCATTAGCATCCTAATTTTTCTACATACCTTTCAGCATTTGTCCAATTTCCCCTTCTATCATTTTTAGCCTTTAGCCCCAGTCTTGAGCAGATTCTTGCATAATCAAATACCAATTCAACAAATGTTAAGTGCCTCCTATGTACTAGGCACAGTTAGGTGCCAGTGTATAAAGAATAAACTGGAGTAACAAATGAACTGATATGTTTTGCTTAACTGTACTTCCCTTCCCTTATTATAAAAGAGTTTTTTGCTGGTGTTGGGCAGGGGCAAGTCATTGAAAAGTGATCACAGTATAAAAAAGGACAATCAAAAAGACATTTAAAAAAGTTTAATAGATATCTTATTTTGCCAATTACATGTTATAACAATTTTTGATATAAGTTTTCTGAAGTTATATGATCCAATTTTTTTCCCCTTCTTCCCTTCCCTCTCCTACCCCAGAGATGGTAAGCAATTTGATCTGGGTTATACATGTATTATCATGCAAAACATATTTCCATATTGTTTATTTTTGCAATAGAATAATCAGATAAAACCAAAATCCCTAAATAAAAACTCAAATAAACTAAAATAAAAAATAGTATGCTCTGATCGGCATTCTGACTCCTACAGTTCTTTTTCTGGAATTGGATAGCATTTTTTTGTCATAAGTCCCTCAGAATTGTCCTGGACCATTGTATTGCTGAGAGTAGCTAAGTCAATCAGAGTTGATCATTTCAGTATACTGCTATTTACTCTGTACAATATTATCCTGGTTCTGCTTATTTCATTCTGTATGAGTTCATGTACATTTTTCCAATTCTTTTTGAAATCATTTTACTCATGGTGTTATGTAAGACCACCATCAACCATTCCCTAATTGATGGACATCCTCTCAATTTCCAGTTCTTTGCTACCACAAAAGAAAAGCTATAAATATTTTTGTACAAGTAGGTCCTTTCCCCTTAAAAAGACATTTTTAAGAGGATAGACTGAAGAAGAGTCATAGAGGTAAAAAGACCTTTTAGGAGGGTAACTTACTAAGCCATATGACAGTTGATGAGGGCTTGTATCAGGTTAGAGGGCATGTGCATGGACATAAAGATATAAGAACTTAAATTTAGGTTTTATGCTAAATATGAGAATTCTAAAGTAATATTGTGGTCACAGATTTAAAAAATATTACAGCTTAAATCAAATTGATTTTTAGCAGCTTTACTTATAAAGAGGTAGAAAGAGTAAAAATGAAAAAATATAGATAAAGAGACAGAAAGTACTGCCTAGCTACCAATACCCTGAGTTTAATCCTAATGTCTCCAGACCAGAAATGTGAATCTGAAAGTGAATCTCACCAGAATCCAAAGAGCTAATTAGGAAGCCCAAATCTGTAGAACCAGGAAACACTGAAGAATCCACTGAGAACCTTCAAAGCACATGAGCCTAAGACCAACAAGAATCTCACCAGAACTCACTCTAAAGGAAGCATCTTACTGAAGCATCAATGAGCAGAGAGGGTCTTCTCACTGAAGAACCAAGGAAGGAATCACTCCACTCACCACTGCAGGATCCAAAAAAAGAGCCTTCTCCTCCAGTCTGGCTCACTGATGGAGAGTCAGAGAATGAATCCTCAAGCTGGTCTTTTTAAAGCAGTTTCTGTTGCTCCCCCACTTTATGGGAATCAATGTCAGTCTTTCAATTTACCTAGCACTGCCCAGGGGCAGGGCAATGGCCTCTGGAGTTTTCACCCACTCTAGCAAGTGACTTGTGAACTCTCATACTTAGTGATTGGTAAGGTACTAAGTAGGGATACTTAAGTTTTTGATTGATTAACTTAAAAGTTGCTGATTGATAGACAAAGAGAGTTTGATTCACCTTCAAAATATGCATGTGAAATGTGTTACAAAAGTAGGAATAAGACTTGCCAACTGAGTAAATATGGAGTGAATATTTGAAGAGGATTTCAAGGTTATGTGCCTGGGTGGCAAGGAAGATGGTACCTTCAACAGAAATAGGAAAATTAGGAAGCAGAGTATCTTTTGAGGGGAAATTAATGTACTACTTTCTGGACATAGTGAGTTTAAAATGGCCATGTGATATTCAGGTGGTTATATCACTCTTCATGGTTATAGGAAAATGATCCACTTAAGCCCTAACCAGTGTGCTTCCTCTCATGATTAGCAGATGAAACCAGTTATCCAGTTTCAGGAAGCTTTTTATTTTTTTATTTTGTTTTTTTAATTGAAAATTTTTATTTAATTAATTTAGAATATTTTTCCATGGTTACATGATTGATGTTCTTTCCCTTCTCTCCCAAACTCCCCAAACTCCCCCTCATTCCCTGTAGCCAACACGCAATTCCACTGGGTTTTACATGTTTCATTGATCAAGACCTATTTTCATATTATTGATAATTGCACTAGGGTGATCATTTAGAGTCTACAACCCCAATCATATACTCATCAACCCATGTGTTCAAGAAGTTGTTTTTCTTCTGTGTTTCTACTCCCACAGTTTTTCCTCTGAATGCGGATAGTGTTCTTTCTCATAAGTCCCTCAGAATTGTCCTGGGTCATTGCATTGCTGCTAGTAGAGAAGTCCATTACATTTGATTTTACTACAGTGTATCCATCTCTGTATATAATGTTCTCCTGGTTCTGCTCCTTTCACTCTGCATCGATTCCTGGAGGTCATTCCAGTTCACATGGAATTCCTCCAGTTCATTATTCCTTTGAGCATAATAGTATTCCTTCACCAACAGATACCACAATTTGTTCAGCCATTCCCCAATCGAAGGGCATATCCTCATTTTCCAATTTTTTGCCACCACAAAGAGTGCAGCTATAAATATTTTTGTACAAGTCTTTTTCCTTATTATTTCTTTGGGGTACTGTTATGTTGATCTTAACAGAGATATTTGGGAAGCTGAAGAGATGGCCTGAAACTAGAAACCTATAGGACACACTCCTCACATACACACAGGCTTGAGTGAGAAAGGAGGGGCTCAATCTAGCTCAATGCTCCTTTCTCCACCCTCCCAACAAGCAGTTAGAAATCAGTTGGAAATGGAGGCAGGACTGATGTCTTCTGGCAAGGCTCAGGAAAGAAATCTCTAATGATGTTCACTTTCTCAACTTATTTCCCCACAGGTTTGACTAGGAAAGATAGGAGAAGCTTGATGTCAAAAAAATATATATTTTTTTGTACAAGTCTTTTTCCTTATGATCTCTTTGGGGTATGAACCCAGCAGTGGTATGGCTGGATCAAAGGACAAGGCAGTCTTTTAGTGCTCTTTGAGCATAGTTCCAAATTGCCATCCAGAATTTTTGGATCAGTTCACAACTCCACCAGCAATGCATTAATGTCCCAATTTTGCCACATCCACTCCAACATTTATTACTTTCCTTTGCTGTGATTTTAGCCAATCTGCTAGGTGTGAGGTTCTAACATCACTTTAGAAGCAGAAGAGGGTCACTCAGGACTAAGGACTGGCTAGTTGGTATTTTTCTTCATTTTATTAGTTGCCATGGCCAAAGAGGGCATCAACAAGGGACCAGCCTACTGGTAATGAAGCACTCTGCATTAACCAAGGTAGTTCCTCAACAAAGAGACTTGACCAATAGCTGAGACTTTACCTGAAGTCTTTCAAGCATTATTGCAACTGTTTATGCTCTAACAACCTAGGTTTTAGGAAACCAGCATCATCTCTTTATCATGTTGTGGCATCAGATTTTGTGAAGGCATGTTGATGAAAGTGATGATGATAATGGATCCATGCATTGTCAGGCAATACCGACAAACATTCAGGGGTCCCGAAGGGGTAAGGAGAATGAGATGTGGTGAGAAGGATGACATGCGTCAGGAGGGCCACTGAAGCAGGTAGCAATCAGAAGTGAGGTTTATTGATCACAGCTAGTATTTTATAGAGAAAGTGATGTAGGCCAAGGGATTAGGTAAGCTATTTACAGGGACAATGGTTAGTAACGATTTACAATCTAAGTACAATGACTTAGTTTACCTCACAGAAGCTTAGACAGAGTTTTCTATAGGATAATAAATCACAGGTAAATGTGTAACCATCTAGCCAAGCTTCACACAGAATTCCTGCATCAGTAATTTCTTGGAAAAACATACCATTTCTACAAAGTATAGCAGGGAGGGGTAGGAAGGAGGGGTTTTGGGGGCCTTGTGAGGAGTGATTCTGGCCAGACCATGACTTTGATTTTACTGGGATCCACTCTCACTACTGGGGACTATAATATATGGCCCTCTGAGGTTTGCAAGGGGTTGATTATTAGATCTTAAAATAACCTCATTATAATAACTCAATATTAATATTTATAGTAGCATAACCCCAAATTTAATTATTAGTGAATATATTAATGCAAATGTAATTTTTTATTATTATTGCCATTTCATTATAGACATAAAGACATAGAAATTAAATGACCAGCTCATGATCAGGCAGCTAATGAGCATCAGAGATGGGTATGAATTTGGAACCCTCTTGACCTCAAGTTCATTGTTCTTTCCACTACACTATGGCAAGAGTTATTTATATAATAATACATTTAAGGAAAATAAGATTCAAAGTGACAAGGCAAGAAGATCATCTAGTTAAATTCCTTTATTTTACTGATGGGGAAACTGAGTCCCAGAGAAGTCATAAGGTCATAGATTTAGACCTAGAAGGGACTTTAGAGGTCATCTAGTCCAATTTCCTCATTTTAAACATGGGAAACTAAGGCTAAAAGGAGCAAGGTGATTTAAAGAGGTTGTGTAGTAGAGTGAATAAGGTGCTGTATTTGGAGTCAGGAAGATCTGCGTTCAAATCCTGCCTCAGACATTTATTAACTGTGACTATAGGCAAGTCACTTTGTCTATGTTCTCTTCTGTCAAGTGGAAATAATAATAGCACTTGTCTTATGGGATTATTATGAGAATCAAATAAGATAATATCTGTAAAGTGCTTCAAAAACTTTGAAGTGCTATATAAATTCTAGCTATTGTTGTTGGCCAAGGTTCTTTAACTCCACACTTAAATTTACTCTTCCTCTCTCACATAAATTGTTGGGGCTCCAAATATTATACTGCTTTTGGTGGCAACCCTACACTGAACTCATGGCAGCCGAGCTACAGGAACTGATGCCCAGCTAGTGAAGTAGGCAGAGGAGACCACTTTGTTATACCTATGTACTTCCTCGGCTTCCCTACACCACAGGGGATTATACAGTGCTTAGCACAGGACTTGGCACACAGGAGGTGCTATATAAATACTAGGTGTTATTAACAGTCATAGTATTATTATTATTACCATGAAGGATAGGGGCAGCTTCTGGCTGCCAAAATTGCCACGAAGAACAACCATTAGGGAGAGAAAGGAGGAAAAGGCAACTTGAGATCTTTTAGTGCCAAAGGTCCTTTATTTAGAGCAAGGTAAGAAAGGCATAAGGCCTGAATGTAGTCACGTCTGGGAGCCAAGGGGAGAGGAAGAGAATAAGTACATACATATATTTATGTATATATATGTAAAATATATATACATATATATACTTATATATACTTATTTTTTTTTAAACCCTTACCTTCTGTCTTAGAATAAATACTATGTATTGGTGCCAAGGCAGAAGAATTATAATGACTAGGCAATGGGAGTTGTGACTTGCTCAGGGTCATACAGCTAAGAAGTTTCTGGGTCCAGATTTGAACCCAGGACCTCCTGTCTCTATGCCTGACCCTCAATCCACTGAGCCACCCAGCTACACCCATTTATATATACTTAATATATTAGGTTATAATAGTGCCTACTTCTGTAAAGCACTTAGCACAGTGCCTGGAAAATAGTAGGCATTACATAAATGCTTACTGCCTCCCCCTCCCTTTTGGTTCTAAGATGAGCCTGGCTTATGGCCTTCTATCTTTCTTACCCAGCTCTAAAGATCTTAGTGCTTTAGCACCATTTTTTCATATCTTTTGCTATTGAGTCCGGGGTAATCTACTTATTGTACAAAAACCTATAACTAGGAATTCTGGAACCTGGGGCCATTTTCAGTTGAGAAGGGTGGGAGAAGAATATTTAAATTATGATTATACTAAGAACGAAGATGAAAGAGACTGAAGACAGATATCATGGGAATTAAGGAGGTTCAGAAGAAGAAGATGGAAGGCAATAAATACTTGAGGGGGATCAGGGTTTAGGTGGGGGAAAAAGATTTGAATCAGGTACTGAACTTACTGAAGAGGAGAGAAAGAAATATGGAGGTCCATGATGATAGCAATAAGGATTTGGACAGAATGGAATGAATATTTTTTTTTTAAATTAAAATCCTTACCTTCTGTCTTGGCGTCAATACTGTGTATGGCTCCGAAGCAGAAGAATGGTAAGGGTAGGCAATGGGGGTCAAGTGACTTGCCCAGGGTCACACAGCTGGGAAGTGTCTGAGGCCAGATTTGAACCTAGGACCTCCTGTCTCCTAGGCTCTCAATCCACTGAGCTACCCAGCTGTCCCCAGAATAGAGTGAATTTAAAGAAGTAAATATTGGGCAGCTACGTGTTAAAGAAAGGAAGAAAATAAATGTTTGTCTATTATGTGCCAAACACTGTGCAAAATGCTTTACAAAAATCATCTCATTTGATCTTCACAAATACCTTGGAAGTTAAGTAATGTTATTATCCTCATTTTACAGTTGAGAAAACTGAGGCAGTCAGAAATTAAGTGAATTGCCCAGGGTAACACAGCTAGGAAGTGTTTGAGGCTGCATTTGAATCCGAATCTTCCTGACTCCAGGATCAATGCTTTATCCACTGAACATGGTCTTTGTTGAACCCAGAGTCAGGAATTAAAATCTAGCCTCAGATACTTATTAGCTGTGTGACCCTAAGCAAGTCACTTAATCTTTCTCACTTTAATTTTCTCATATGTAAGTAGGATTAAAAATAGCACCTACTTTATAGATATTTGTTGAAAAATCCGTAAAGAGCTTTGCAACCCTTAAAAAGATATGTAATGTTAGTTATTATTATTATTATTGTGTAGTAGTAGCAGAGGATTGAGGGAATAGGGCAGCATCTTCTTCCTGCCCTTGTGAGTCAGGAGATGTGAGAGAAGAACCAGTCAACCTTGGAGAGGTGTTGGGAGAAGTGAGGTGTCATAGGAGAAGGCTAGGTTTTAGAGAGTACCTAAGAATAGAAGTCATGGAGCAGCAGAGATCTCTGGTGATGTCTTATTCACAGGAGAGGAGGGCTATGGAGGGCACAATGGAAAGGATGAAAAAGACAAGGAAGGGGGAGGTTGGGACTGAGTTTCCTGTGAGGTTGTGTTTGTTGGGATGGAGGGGTAGCAACTTGTCCAAAATGATTTCATGACTCCTTCCTGCTCTCCTCTGATCCCACACAGATCCAAGCTGTTCCATATGACTCATCTCCAGACCAGAGGCTTGGGTGGAAAAGTATCCCTGGAAAAGAGGTATAATGGCCCCAGGAAACCTTAAGAATAGGTAATCTGGGGGGTTGACTGTGCTGAGTGGCTGGAGGGAGATGGGGTGCCCAATTGTGGGGAGGAAGTTCATTCCCCTGAATTTGGGCACGTGCTGCTCTGTGATCATTTCTCTTCTTGTAGTTTGCTCTTTGTGGGTCTGGAGCCCATGGAGAGAACCAGAGGAGTTCATGTGATGGGTACTTGCCTCAGGCCCTAGGTCCCTACCAACAATGACCAGGATTGAAAAAGTTGGCTAAAATTAACTAAAGCACCAGCTAGTCTTACCAACCAAGTCAGCCAGGTAAAGAGCAAGCTAGAGTCAAGGTAGTAGCAAGGTTAAGAATGGACCAACGGGGGGGCAGCTGGGTAGCTCAGTGGACTGAGAGCCAGGCCTAGAGATGGGATGTCCTAGGTTCAAATCTGGCCTCAGACACTTCCCAGCTGTGTGACCCTGGACAAGTCACTTGACCCCCATTGCCTACCCTTACCACGCTTCTGCCTCGGAGCCAATACATAGTATTGATTCCAAGACGGAAGGTAAGGGTTTAAAAAAGAAGAAAAAAAAAAAGAATGGACCAAAGGGAAGTCAAGATGCAAGAAAAAGACAACTAAGAGCAGGGTAGCTGGGTACCTCAGTGGATTGAGAGCCAGACCTAAAGATAAGAGGTCCTGGGTTCAAATTTGACCTCAGATACTTACTAGCTGTGTCACCCTGGGCAACTCACTTAACCCCCATTGCCTAGCCCTTACCACCCTTCTGCCTTGGAACTAATACAGAGTATTGATTCTAAGACAGAAGGGAAGAGTTTTAATTTTTTTATTAAGAGAGCTAAGAAGAGTAAATGTGGGTGGCATGTAGGAGAGCAGGATTCACTGGGTATCATTTTCGGCTTGCAAGCTCCCCTTTTGATTTATTGTTGTATGTTCCTAAAGACATGTTTCTGTTATCTCAGACAGAATACCCTTAAAAAAACTGAAGAAGTCGTCTGCCATCTTCAGGGAGCGGAGAACTAGAGAAAGGAGGAATGGCTAAGTCTTCTCCCAAAACCTTAGCAAGAAGGAGGGGTGGTGGAGTTAAAAAACCAGGAGGGGGCACTAGTGAGCAAGTCCTGGGATTTGGAAGTGCAAAGAAGAAAAAGAATTCTGAGAGACAGCATGTACCCTGGAAAGGTGACTACCTTTGGCAACAGAAGACCAGGAATCAAATCCCAGCTCTGCCACTGACTGGTGAAAGGTTCTTGAGCAAGTCTCAACCACACTGAGACTCAGTTTCCTCTTCCATAAAACAGGGGCTTCCTAACTCATAAGGCTCTTGGGAGGAAAGAGACTTGTCAATGGGAAAGCATTATCCACATCATTATCTTTTCAGCTAAGCAGGAAATGTTTTTTGTTAGGGTTTGAGGACCTGGACAAAAGTTCCTGTCTACAGGGGTGATGGGTTCGTGATTCTAAGAGGAAGAGTGCAAGAACAGTTTTGATACAATATACAATAAGGAGAGCTCATGTTTATGCAGCACTTTATAATTTAAATCCATCATTACCCTTCTGGGCCTAGACTAGACTAGACTAGATTTCTTCTGAGGTCCATTTTAATTCTAGATCAAAGCTTCTTAATTTTTTGTGTGTGTGGCATGGAATTCTTTGCCAAAATGGCAAAACCTAAGCATTCCTCAGAATAATGCTTTTAAATGCATAAAATAAAAGGCATAGGATTATAAAGGAAGCTACATTATAATATGGTTGTCAATATTTTTTTAAAAATTCATGTCTTGACCAGTGATTCTATGATCTCATTTGATCCTCACCAGTGGAAGAATAATGTCCATTTTGCAGATGGAGAAATCCAATTTCAGAGAGGTGAAGTGATTTAGTACATGGCTAATAAGTGGTTGAACTGAGACTCAAATTCTGGCCTTTTATCTCTATGCCCATTGTTCCGGAAGATCCCCAAGCTCCAGACCTTCCCCTCTCCCTTTGGGTACTGCTCACTATGATCCTTGGGAATCCACTTCTCCTTTCTGCTTAGTTGGCCAAATAAAGTTTTAGTGATATACCTTCCAGCTAAGTCTGTGCTTTTAACTGAAGTCTCCTGAGTTGGGTTCATTCATACCATCAGGAAACTCTTTGCTTTTCCCTTTCACATCTACATATGTGTCCATTTCAAAGTTTTGTCCCCTAAATCAAACTGATCTCATCCCTTCTATATTTGAATCATGAGATAAAAATGTACTGTTCTTTCTCCTGCCTCCTCCAGAAACCTGAACCCACTTGACATTTTCATCTTCTCTAATAAATACCTCTATGGTTGGTTTGTCTCTTGTTATCCACCTGTTTTAGTTTATGTGATGCCGAAGCAAGCACTCTTGCCTTCCACCTGAATGCTAACTTATTTCTACCAAAAGGGATAATAATCAACATGTCCTTCCTCATTGTTCTATTATTACTGCTAAAGCATTTCCCCATACAACCTTCCTTTTATTGTTCTCCATTATCTACTTAATTGTTATATTATATAATACTAGAAAGAAAACTTTTGGATTGTCAGTAAGGGGACCTGAATTCTAGGGTTGACTCTACCACTAAATAACCAATTTGAGTCTTTGGGTCTTGGTTTCCTCTTTTGTAAAATGATTTGGAATTATAAAATTTTCAGAGAATATAAATCTGGGCTGGATAAACAAAATAACAAATGACAGTCAGGATTCAGAAATAAATCTCAGCAGGCTAAGATGAAGAGCTAAACCTAATCAAATGAAATTTGATAGAGACAAAGGGAAAGTTTCCTATGTCGATTCATAAAATCAGCTTATGAAGTTCAAGTAGGGATGTGTGATAATTAGATTAAGTCTACACTGCCCATCTTTAGTTTTAATCACCAAAGATGAGAGCACCTTCCAATTCTAGGAGGTCTGTAACCCACGTGTGCTAGAGTGGATGACAAATCAGAATCAACTGACCTCCCCCTAGGCATCCTAAGAGAAGCATCTGTTGTGATTGGACACGCAAACTAGGGGAAGGCACAGGAAGTGACGCATAAGTGACCCTTTAAAAGGAGGTCTTTGGCTGGAGACGTGTCTTCTGGTGAACAGGGCGGCTGCTGAAGGAGCTCTTCTGGTCCACAGAGGAGTGCTGGCTGGAACGCTGAGACCTTGGTGAGACTGCTTTCAATATTCTGTAGAAGTCCACCTGGTGAGTTTAAAGACTGAATCTTCCTGAACTTCTCTTAAGGAACTTCCCTTTAATAGACTCTGTGCTTCATTCACCTCCAGGCCTCTGGCCCTCTGACTCTCGGCTGAGGGTTAATTAGATCTACCTGGATTAATTAGAGGATCGTAGTAATTTACCTGCTGTGTTAGACTCTTATTTCCTTATTTCCTCTCTCTTTTCTCAATTGTAAATAAACTTTCATAAAGTCAATTTTGACTTGAGATTATTCTTAATTGAGGATTGATAATTGTTCAATCCTCTGGTGACCATCTTTTAATATATTTGACCAAAAAACCCTTTCCCCCCCCTTACAGATGGCATGGCTAGACAACATTTCCTCTGAAAAAGATCTGGTGGGGTTTAGTGGACTGCAAGCTCAACATGAGTCAACACTAATCTGGAATGCCAAACGACTAATGTGATTTAAAGCTGCATTGAGAGGAGGCAGGGTATCCAGAACATAGGAGATGATAAGATGGATGTATTTGGCCCTGGTCAGATTGCATCTGGAATGGTATTAATAAGCTAAAATGTCCAGATGAGAGTCACTAGAATGATAAGGGGCCTCAAGGTTGTGCCATGGGGAATTGGCTGAAGAAAATAAGAATGATTAGTATGAAGAAGAGATGTGGGAGGACAGGATGCTTTTATTCCAATATATGAAGGATTATCAGAGGAAAGAGGAATAAGACTTTTTCTGTTTGGCACTAGAGAGTAGAACTCAGAGTAATGGGTGACATTAGGGGCACATTTGGGTTGCAAAGAGGTATCTTTTGACTCAGTATAAGGAAAAGATTCTTTGGTTATTAGAATTATCCAAAAGGAGGTTGTCTTTAAGAAGTAGTGGGTTCTCTTTCATTGGAGGTCTTTAGACAAAGGAAGGATAATATAATAATAATTATTGTTATAGTCATTGTTATAATTTTGGAGTTTTTACATAAATAAAAAAACAAACTTTGGGGAGATAATACCTTTGGAAAAAATTCTTGTGCAGATGTGCTTTGAACCAGATGATTTCTGGGGTTCCTTTTAATTCTAAAGTTCAGTGATTCTGACTCAGCAATCTCAAGTTACCAAGTTCAAGTAGAGATGGCATGGCTAAACAACATTCCCTCTGAAAAAGATCTGGGGGGCTTAGTGGACCTATAGCTTGAAGATTCTATGAACGGTAGGCTATTCTGAAAATTTTAGGGGTATTCTGTAGCCAAATTTACATGGGCTAATGAGACGTAATTGCTAAAATTTTAGTGCGAGCATTTACAGCTTGGAAATTGGCAAATGCTATATAGATCAGGCCTTGATTTCTTGTTTGATGATAGTTTAGATTTAACAAAGTAATGGAGAAAATATTAATAATTCAGATTAAGGGGACATTTTTCATCACAGGTCCTTTGGAATTGTCGTGGATCATTGTTTTGATCAGAATAACCAAGTCACTTTCACAGCTGATCATCATCAAAATGTTGCTATTACTGACACAGGGCATAAAAAATCAACCCATCTCCATTTAATGATTCTCTTTATGTCAGTATGGTGGAAAGAGCATTGGATTTGGAGAACTGAATTTGTATTCCTCTCTCTGTCACTTACTATCTTGTGCGACCTTGGGCAAATTACCAAACCTCTTCTAGCCTCAGTTCCTCAACTGTAGAACAAGGGGCATGGCCTTTAGAGTCCCTTCTAGTTCTAAACCTATGATATTATGAACCATTACTTTCTATTCAACTTTTAGTATATTAAATTTAAATGTTGCTCTTTGTAGTTTCCATTCCTATTAACTTTCTCCCTGTCTGCTTCTTTTCTTCTTTTAATTCACTCACTATACTAGCTTTGTACAGTTGCTGAATAAGTATTTAAGGTTCAATCAGTGAACTATCGTATTGGTGTTAGAGAACAATGCTGATGATTGTGAATAACACAAATAATGTTTGCATGGTGGTTTGTTTTTTTTAATTCTTTTTTATTTCAACTACATGTATAAACAATTTTTAATAATTACTTTCTGACATTTTGTGATTCATATTCTCTCCCTCCCTTTCTTCCTATCTCCTACCCCCAGGCAGTAAATGGTTTGTGAGAACTTTACCAGCACTTTCATACAATACATATTTCAGTAGTTCACATGCTATGACAGAAGACACATATCACACATACAATAAAAAAATCATGAAGGAAATAAAATGAAAGATGGCATGCTTTGATTTGTAGGCAGAAATTCTAACAGTTCCTTCTTTGGCTGTGGGTAGTGTTTTTTGTTTTGTTTTTGAATCCCTTGGAGTTATCTTGGGACCTTGTTTTACTGATAATAATTTAGTCCTTCACAGTTGAGCATTGTGCAATATTTCTGTTTGTCATTTCTTGTGACACAAAATTATTCTGTTATAACCAAATACCACAACTTATTCATCCATTCTCCAATTGATGGACATTTGCTCATGCTCCAGTTCTTTGCTGCTACAGAAAGCTGGTTAAAATATTATTTTTTGCAAGTAGATCCTCTCTCCCTATCTCTTTGGGATACAGACCCGGTTGTGCTATTTCTAGATCAAAGAGTATGTATAGTTTTATGACCCTTTGGATATGGTTCCACATTGCCCTCCAGAAGAGTTGTATTGGTTCATAGTTCCACCAACAGTGTATTAGTGTCCGAATATTCTCCCCTCCCCTCCAAAATTTGGATATGGCTTTTTTGGTCATATTAGCTTTCTGATGAGTATGAAGTGGTGTCTCAGAGTTGTTTTAATTTTTTTTTTTAAACCCTTGTACTTCGGTGTATTGTCTCGTAGGTGGAAGAGTGGTAAGGGTGGGCAATGGGGGTCAAGTGACTTGCCCAGGGTCACACAGCTGGGAAGTGGCTGAGGCCGGGTTTGAACTTAGGACCTCCTGTCTCTAGGCCTGACTCTCACTCCACTGAGCTACCCAGCTGCCCCCTGAGTTGTTTTAATTTGCATTTCTCTAATCAATAGTGATTTGGGGCATTTTTTTCATAGGATTATAGAGAGTTTTAATTTCTTCACCTGAAGATTGCCTATTCATATCCTTTGACCATTTATCAATAGCAGAACACTTTATATTCTTATAAATTTGACTCAGTTCTCTATATATTTGAGAAATGAAGTCTTTGTTAGAGATAATTGTTATAAAAATTTCCTCCCAATTTGTTATTTCCCTTCTGATCTTGGTTGCATTGATTTTGTTTGTGCAAAACCTTTTTAATTTAATGCAATCAAAATTATCTATTTCATTTTTTTATGTTCTCTATGTCTTGTTTGGTCATGAGTTCTCCTTTATCTATATAAAGCTTGACAGGTAAACTTTTTCAGGTTCCTCTAATTTGTTTATAGTATCACCCTTTATTTCTAGATCAAATATCCATGCTTACTTCATTTTGGTATATGGTGTGAGATGTTGGTCTATGTGAGAGGGAATTTGGAAAGGAGAGACAGGTTTGCAGCTGCCCCCCTCCCCCCATACCAGATTGTTTTGATGTTTACTACTTTATAGTGTAATTTGAAATCTGGTACAACTAGACCTTTTCCCTTCACATTTTTTAATTAATTCATTTGATATTCTTGATTTTTTGTTTTTCCATATGACTTTTATTATTATTTTTTTCTAGTTCTTGGAAATAATTTTTGGGTAATTTGATTGGTATGGCTCTGAATAGGTAAATTAATATAGGTAGGTTGTCATTTTTATTATGTTGACCTTGTCTATGCATGAGCAATTAATAATTTTCCATTTGCTTTGGTCTGACTTTGTGTGAAGAGTGTTTTGTTTTATAACTGTGTTCATGTAGTTGCTTGGTTTCATTTGGTAAGTGTACCCCCAGGTATTTTATATTGTCTAGAATTATTTTAAATGGAATTTCCTTCTCTATCGCTTGCTGTTGAACTTTGTAGGTGGTAAATAGGTTTCTTTTGCATAGAGAGTATTTTAACAATTTTTGACATTTTAATTTAATTTAATAATTATTTATTTTATTCTAACTAACCCAACCAATGTAATTAATGATTAATTAATTGGTGATTTTTGCTTTATTTTAATTAATTAATCAATTAATAATTTGTTTTAATCTAATAATTAACACAAAATTTTAACTACTTTTAACAAAATTAATTAATTAATTTACTAATGGATTTATTTTGTGTGTAACATTTCTTTGGATATAAGGAAAGTATATTATTATTATTATTATTTAAACCCTTACCTTCTGTCTTGGAGTCAATACTGTGTATTGGCTCCAAGGCAGAAGAGTGGTAAGGGTAGGCAATGGGGGTCAAGTGACTTGCCCAGGGTCACACAGCTGGGAAGTGTCTGAGGCCATATTTGAACCTAGGACCTCCTGTCTCTATGCCTGGCTCTCAATCCACTGAGCTACCCAGCTGCCCCCAAAGTATATTATTAATAATAATGATATCAGGGCAATTGGGTGGCTCAGTGGATAAAGAGCTAGGCCTAGAGATGGGAGATCCTGGGTTCAAATTTGACCTCAGACACCTCTTAGTCATATGACCCTGGACAAGTCACTTAACTTCATCCAGTTTCCTAACCCTTGTTGCTCATCTGCCATAGAACCAATACATAGTCCTGATTCTAAGATGGAAGGTAAGGCTTAAAAAAAGTGATATCAAGTAAGATAAAATTTGTTAAGTGTTTAGTAGAATGGACAGCACATAATTGATGGTGTATATTATGCTTATTCCCTATCCAGTAACAATAGCTAATATTTGTGTAGTGCTTTAAGGTTTGCAAATGTTTTATGTATATACATAATCTCATTTGATTCTCATAATAACCCTTTGACACAGCTGAATATTATTATCTTCATTTTATAGCTGAGGAAATTGAGTCTTAGAAAGGCTAAATTATTTACCCAGGTTTATGTAGCTTGGTATGTGTGTCAGGTCTTCCTGCCTCCAAGTCCAGTACTTTATTCTCAACACTTGGATGAATCTGAGGATCTTCCTCATTTCTGTGGTGGATTCCACCATTCTTCCAGATGCCCAAGTTCACAATTTCAGTGTCCTCCTCAATTCCTCACCCTTTCCTCTCCCCACATATCTAACTAGTTGTCAAACCTCATTTCTACTTCTGTTATATCCTTTGAATCTATCCTGCTCTCTTCTTTTGCATAGCCATCACTGAGTTTAAGCTCTCATCACCTCTCACTTGATCTATTCCCTGACAAGTTTTCCCCACTTCAGCCTGACTGTTGTCACTCAGATCTGAGACAAGATATTTGTGCCATTTAGGCAAGATTGGAAAATTCTTGCCTTTTGCACTCACCAAGGGGTTTGATGCTATGGTCTAGAAGAGATAGGTTTGACTGAAACTGGAGGTCCACTTTATTACACAATCTTTACTGGACCGTTAGAAAGAATGGGATTTTTATATCATCAAAATATGTGCATTTAAAGACCTTATTAAAAAGCATTGCTTTCAGAGGCAGTGAGGTGGCTAAGTGGATAGAGAGTGAGACCTAGAGATGGGAAGTCCTGGATCCAAATCTGTCCTCAGATATTTCCTAGCTGTGTGACTCTGGGCAAGTCACTTAACCTCCATTGCTCAGCCCTAATTGCTTTTCTGCCAATACACAATATTCATTCTAAGATGGAAGGTAGGGGATTTTTAAAAACTAAAACTAAAAAATTAAAAAATGTTACTCTGGTACCCTATGTGGGCTCCACCCTTTGTGGCTTCACCTAGATGGTTTCACCGAGTCTGAATATCTTCATCTCTTGTGTAGGTTACTGGTGTGGGCTTCTGGCTCAGTGCCTCTGGGGAATGAAGAGAGTTAGAGGTTTTTAAAAATGAAGAAAGGACAAAATGAAGGGAGCAATTATAGAATTTTAACTTAGGGAAGGACTATCTGNCCCCCCCCACTCTATCTCCCTTCCCTGTCACCCCCCCCACACACACACACACACAAGGGCACACAGAGATATTCCTATTTCTTAGTGCCTATAGCTTAGTGTCTGGTGACTTTAATTGTGAGGGGTTTTTAGATTCCAATATGACAGGCTGCTGTTAACAACCCACTGCCCTAAATTGATTTTAGCAAAAGCATTCATGTGTAATTACCTTTTTTTTTTTTTTTGCCTCTGACCACATCTCTGCATAGGGACTCTTCTGTGTATATACTTGTTACCTGTCCAACTTACAAACAGGACTAACTTGATTTTCAAAGGAATGTGGATGATTTGAGGCTTTTAATAGACCTGGGGTTGGGAGTGGGGGATGACCTGCAATAGGGACCATAAGTTCATAGATTTAGAGCAGGAAAGGACTTGGAGGTCATCTAGTCCAACCCTGTCATTTTACAGATAAAGAAACGGAGAGGCAAAGAAGTTCATTGACTTGGTCAAGGTCGCACTTTTGGCTCAGTGGAAACAGTGCCAGACCAAGAGTCAGGAAACCCTAAATTCAAATCCAACCTGAGGCATTTAGTAGCTGGGTGATCCTGGGAAAGTCATTAAGCTCTGTTTGTCCCATTTTTCTCATCTGTAAAATGAGCAGGAGAAGGACATTTGCCTAGAAAACTTCAGATGGGAAGACAGTGAGACGTGACTGAAAAATCATTCGACAAAACACTGTTTACTAATTGTATTAAAATATCTGGCCATCTAGCAACCCAATTGTGTTTATTGTATAACTGATAGAGCAATATTTTCCTCAAGCTTTATCCACACCTTCAGATAAATCAGAGAACAAGATAACTGGAAGCCTCCTTGCCTTATGCAAGGGCAATGATTTTTCATTCGAGTAGGACTTCTGGTGAAATGAAGTCACAATAAAAATATTTATGTTCAGCTTACATCTTGTGATGCATCATGACACAGTGTAGAGAATGCTTGCTGGATTTGGAGCCAGAGGACCTAGGCTAAAATTCTAGCACTGCCATGCACCATCTTGTGAAGTTGGGCAAGAGTTGTCTTCTTCAGTAATTTACCTCTTCTATCATTCCCGTTTTCTCACTAATCTTCAGCTTCTTCCTGTTTACTACATGATTCCTTACTGCCTACAACACTCTCATGTCTACCATCTTTAAAATTCTCACTTAATCTCTCCATCTCCACTAACTATTGTCCTTTCCTTCTCCCACACCCCTTTTATAAGTAAACTCCTTGAGAAGACTGTCTACAAACTATTTCTCCATTTTCTTTCCTTTCACTTTCTCTCTCTCTTTTTTAACCCTTAACTTCCACCTTTGAATCAATACTGTATATTGGTTCCAAGGCTGAAGAGCTATAAGGGGTAGGCATTGGGGTTTAGTGACTAGCCCAGGGTCACAAAGCTAGGCCTGGCACTCTTCTTACCTCTGTAGTTTAGCTTCAAACCTCATCATTTAACTGAACTGTTCTTTCCAAAGTTACTAACAATCTCTTAATTGCCAAATCTAATGACCGTCCTCAATTCTCATTCTTCTTGACCTCTTTGCATCCTTTGGTAGTGTTGATATTCTTTCTCTGTGGCTTTTCACATTACTCTCTTTCTTGGTTCTCCTCCAGTCTTTCTGATCACTCTTTCTTTGGCTTCTTTATTGGATTTGCATCCAGGTCATATCTGCTAACTCTTTCTATTTTCCCAGGCTCTATCCTTGACCTTCCTCTCTTCTCCTTTCTTCTCTTATTATACTGTTTCACTTGGTTATCTCATCAACTCCCATGGATTCAGTGATCATTTTTATGTAGATGATTCTCAGATCTGTTTACCAACCTTCACCTCTTTCCTAATGTCTAACCTTAAATTGCCTATTGGACTTCTTCAGCTAGATGTTCCTTAGCGTGACCCTGGGCAAGTCATTTAACCCTGTTTACCTCATTTTTCTCATCTGTAAAATGAGCTGGAAGAGACAAACCACTCCAGTATCTTTGCCAAGAAAATCCCAAATGGGGTCACAGAGAGTTGGACAAAACTAAAATGAGCAAGGACAGAAATGGTTTCATTTTTCATTTTTGTATCTGTTAGTTGAATTGGAACAGATAAAGTTTGGGTTTAGCCTATATTCAGAGGGACTTTAGCTGTCCCCTTCAAGATAATATGCCACCAAACACCATGCACACCAACTCATCAGGATTCTTCTCACAATTAAAAAAGTAAAGCATTCTCTGCACTTGTGAATTATTTTCTCCAAATGAAAAATCTAAAGAATTTATTATAGAGAGGGCTGCTAATCCATTGGTTACACATTTAATTGATCCTTTAGGATAAAGTGAACAATTATCCTTTGGAGTTATGGCAAATCTGCCATACTATAATGATTTGCTGAGGGGCCTTTTCCAAACTAGAAATGACAATGAGCTTTGTTCTAATAGGTTCACACATCTGTGCTTCACCAGTGTAGCTTTGTCTTACTTGAAGTGATAGCATAGCTTGAAGGGGAGACAATCTGGGCTTGGAATTTGGAATCCCAGCCCTCCAAAATGGTTAGAAATATCTCTCTTTTATTTATTTTGCATGTTCCTGTTAGCACTTCTCGATTCAAAAAGTTTTGGCAAACAGAAAGGTCACATAAGACAAATGTATTTCTGACTAGCTGTGACATAAGGATTCTGGAAGGTCTTAAGGGTCCACTCTGAAGAAGATAAAAAGAAGTCGTGGTCTCCATAGTCACAGTCAGAAAATCCAGCAGACAGACCACAGAATCTTCGCCTTGAGCATTGCTTTACTCACTTGCCCAAACCAAATGTTAGCAGTACTACTACATTTACCTCTGGTAAACAGAGTATGGTGGACAGAACGTACTGTTTCCTGAGACCTCTGATTGTTTGTATGCTTTTCCTTATATCAAACCTAAATCTGTTCTTTTGTGACTTCTACTTTGTTGTTTCTAGTTCTGCCCTCTGGGGCCAGGCAGAGCAAAACTAATGTACTATCATTGCTTGGAAAATCTGGGTTGTAAACTTCCCATATGTATAGTCCCCAAATTCTGGAACTCAAGATCCTGCCCTCTTTCCCACTAGAGAAACACATGGGATTAATAGAAGAGGGAATTGCTAAAGAAATGGGCTTTCTCCACGGTATCTAACCTGAGTGTTATGTATTCTTATCAGCATTGTTGGACATTTTCCTTTAGCAACTTGCTAGCTTTCTTCTAGATTTGCTTCCTTTTAGCCTTAAGACATAAAATGGCCTAGTGGAAAGAGATCTCACCTTGAAGATAAGGTTTCTGAACTTTAGCTTGGGCTTCCCCACTAACCAGCTAGAACTCAAGTAAGTCATAATTTTTCTGTTTTTTTGATGTTTCTAATTATAAAATGAAGCTAAAAATAAATTTTCTTTCTTCACAAGGCATTGCACTATCATAGATTTAGAGTAGAAAGAGGCCTTAGAAGCCAGTGAATTAACTCTCCTTATTTTGCAGATAAGGAAACGGAGTCATTTCTATACCACAACATCTCTTTCAATGGTAACCTTTGCTCCATACACCCAGCCCAACACTACCTGGACTTAAGACACCTGTCGCTTCTCCCTTTGTCTTTTGCATGCTTTCAGTTTCTCCTCCACATTCATTCTCTTCACAACTACCAAAAGAATCTTTCAAACAAGTCTTCCCATGTTGCTTCTTTGCTCAAGAATCCTTAGTTGCTCCTTTCATGCCTCCAAGGTAAAATATAGACTCTTTTGCTTGCTATAAAACCCGGCACAGATTAACCACAGCTTACCTTTCTGTCTCTTCTTAAAGTTATCTTAATAGCTGTTGCTCCTTCTGTTGAGCTAATGTGTATGATTCATTTCCAACAAATATATCTAAGAGGGCAGGTAAGGGACTCAGTGAATAAAGTGCTGGACCTGGAGTCTGGAAGACTCATCTCCCTGAGCTCAAATCTGGCCTCAGACACTCACTAGCTATGTGATCCTGAGCAAATCATTTCACCTTGTTTGCCTCTGTTTGCTCATCTATAAAATGAGCTGGAGAAGGATATGGGAAACCCTTCCAGTACCTTTGCCAAGAAAACATCAAATGGAGTCAAGAAAAGATGGACACAAGGGGCAGTTAGATGGCTCATTGGATTGAGAGCCAAGACTAGAGGCAGGAGTCCTGAGTTAAGATCTGGACTCAGATACTTCCTAGCTGTGGAACCCTGGGCAAGTGGCTTAGTCCCAATTGCCTAGCCCTTACCTCTTTTATGCCTTGAAACTAATACATGGTATTGATTCTAAGACAGAAAGTAAGGGTTAAAAAAAAAAGACAAACACAACTGAAACTACTGAACAACCATAGAAAGAAAAGGAAATAGTATTTTTTGTGAGAGTTCAAGCTAATATTTTAGAACTTGCTGTTTATCAACTTTTGATGTTGTTAAAGGTATCTAAGTTCAAAAAGTGTTTAGCCATCTATTTAAGATAGAGCCTCCTACCACTCATTTCTATTACAGTTTTTAGTGAGCTGTTTATTTCTGAGTTTTTATGAGTTATATAACATTTATTTCAAAATATGTGTCCCTACTCCCTTCCCAAATAAGCTTTTTCTTGTACTAAAGATTTTTTTTTAAAGCAATAAAGAGGCTCAGTGGATTTAAAGCTGGTCTTGGAGAGGGGAGGTCCTGGGTTCAAATATGGCCTCAAACACTTCCTACCTGTGTGACCCTGGGCAAGTCACTTAACCCCCCATTGCCTGCCCCTTATCACTCTTCTGCCTTGGAACTAATACATAGTATTTGTAGCTGACCAGTAGTTACATGATATCCTTGCATGGGTTGACTACCCAAAAGGGAAGCTAGGGACTGAGGGAATATGGGTGGAAGGGTTTAAAGATTAAGGAAGGGAGGATATAAAACAAGAAAAGAGGCACAAGGATTCAGGATTGATCAGCATAGTGTCCAGCCTGTTGATTGCTCCTATGATGGTAAGAGAGAGTTTTTTTGACAGACTGGTAGATAGATTTTTTGAGGTTTCAAGGAATGTGGAATATGGAATGGTTAATCAAATAGGTGACATGGCAGAAAAATTAGCATCATATTGGTAATCAATAACAAGATAAAAGAGCCAGATCCTAAGACAATGGAGTAGCATTTGTCCTTCAGCACACTGGCCTTATTTCATACAAATGCTAAATTGCTAGCCAGTCTTCTGGACTGTGGACATGGGGAGGGGTTTGAATACCCCAAATTTTGAGTTCCAATTCAGTTCAAGGATCCAGATCAATCATATGAAATATTAGAAATATATCCATAAGTCTGGTACATGAGCATTTTGCTCATAAGAATCAGCTTTTGAATATATCTCTAATACTTTCATGATTCGTTCATACTGTGTAATTATAATCTGTTACCCTAAAAACTACAATTCCTAGCACCCCATTCTCCTCATGTTATGTGCTGATGTAGGGAGGATATACATTTGGGGTAGCCCTCCTCTCACTCTCTTATCTTCCTGTCAGGGCTTTAGTGGAGCAGGCTTTTTAAACAGGCAAGAAGACCTTAGTCATTTTGTTAAATAACTAGGTTTTTTTTTTTACTTCTCTTTCCTTTTTATTCCTTCTACTTCAAGTGATTATTAATAAACTCTATAAAATATAACACTTAGAGTATTGGACATTAATTTAAATCCTACAACACCTGGAATCCTAGAGTACTGATTCTACCACAGAAGGTAAAAGTTAAAAAAAAAAAGGCAGGTGAGCAAAACCAATTGAGATATCATTGGTGTCTAATGACATATGAATAATTTTGCATTCTGAGTCCCTCAATTCTACAATGAAAGGAGGGAAGAGTATTTTAAAAAAATTTCTTCTCTGGGTCCAAACTTGATCACCAAAATTGCACTATGTTTAATATTGTAATATTCTTTTTATTTACATTATTGTAGTATAGTAGGTGATTCTAACATTGAGATAGTGAAGAATTTTAAAAACATGTGCAATGTGTAATACCTGTTGACTTTCCACTTCCACAAAGAGGAAGGTTGGTGTATCTTCTCATCTCTCTTTATTCAAATCTTGTTTTATAATTTTGTAACATTTACCTTTGATTTTTTGATGTAGTGATGTTATTTACATTTCCATTGTTGTAGTCACTGTGTTTATTATTTTTGGGGAAGTTGCTTACTTTACTCTATAGCAGTTCACATGGATTATTTCCTTCTCTGTATTTGTCACACATAATTCCTTATAGCACAATAATATTTCATCGCATTCATGTATCACAATTTGTTTAGTCATTTTTCTAGTTGATGGGCATCCATTTGTTTCTAATTCTAAACTATTACAAAAATGTGATACTATAAATATTTTGGACTATATGGGAGTTTTCTTCTGATTGATGATTCCTACGGGCAAATATCCAGTAATGGAGTCTGTGGTTCAAAGGATATGGATATTTTAGAAATCGTATTTGCCTAACTCCAAATTGCTTTCCAAAAGGGTTGTACCATTTTGTAGCTCCGTTAGCAATGCATTAGTGTGCCTATCCTTCCACAATTCCTCCAAAACTGATTTGTCATTTTTTGTCAATTTGTAAGATCTGAGATAAAATATCAAAGTTGTTTTGATTTGCATTTCTCTTATTATTAGTGACTTTGAACATTTTTTGATGCAATTTTGAATAACAGCTTGCAATGCTTCTTTTGAGAATTGCATATTCATATCCTTTGGCCATTCATTCATATAAGTTTTTTTAACTGCTATTCATTTGTAGCTTATGGTTCCTTTGTTTATCTACTTTACATTTTTGAATGTCTTTGCTTATGCAATAACATGATTGCAAATCCCATTTTTTAGATTCAATTGATGGATAGTAACATTTTTTTCACCATTCCCTTAGTTTTATTTTGTGTATATCTTTGTTTTTTTAATGTGTTGTTTCTGAGCAACATATAGGGTTTTGTTATCCAATCTGTAACTCTTTTTCATTTTATTGGATTATTCAAACCATTTAGATCTAAAGTTCTAAGAATTTAGGACTATATTTTTCTCTGTCTCTAAAATAGTTTTTTCCAGTTATGATTTTTTCCTTCTCTTTCTGTAAACACAATATTATGTTCCTTTACTAATTTAAATCTGCTTATAAGGCATTTTTTTCCCTTTCAGGTTAGTTGAATAGATTCCAATTTCCTTGCCTTCCTTTCAGCTACTCATGTTCATTAGAGTTTTAAAAAATTTCATTTATTGCACCCCTTTAAAAAAGATTTCTCTCACTCTGTTTTCCATTTTCTCTGTTTCTTCTAGATCATCATCTATGATTCATAATCCCTATAATTATCTACTCTTTTCTCATTTCTCTGTTTCTTTATGGAATCAAAGTCCATTCTATACTTTTCCACTCCTGATTTCTACTACTGTCTTGTAGGGTTTGCCATATGGATTCCCTTTTCTATTTTGCATCACTTCCTGAACAATGGCATTTATTGCAGGGGTCAGAGAGACATTGCCCCAAAATAGGTCCCCTCCCCATGGCATCTAGGTGGTGCAGTGGATAGAGTGCTAGGCCTGAAGTCAGGAAGATGTATCTTCTTGAGTTCAAATTCAGCCTCAGACATTCACTAACTGTGTGACCCTGGGCAAATCACTTAACCCTAGTTGCCTCAATTTGCTCATCTGGAAAATAAGCTGAAGAAAGAAATGGCAAACCATGCCAGTATCTTTGCCAAGAAAACCTTAAATGGGGTCATGAAGTGTTGGATATGACTGAAATGATAAATCAACAAGGTCCCCTTGACTGTCACCACTCTAAACCATGTTTTGTCAACATTCCTTTCTATCTCCCTGCTCCCTTTCCCCCTTTTATGCATCTTCTCACATTATAATGTAGTCTTACAAAAGAAGCATTGATTCACCTGTAGGGAAAATGTCATGAGGTTCTGTGCATAATATTCCCCTGACCACTTCTTCATAGCTATCCCTACCAGATTTCTGCCCTCATTTCTGTCTCCTTCTGTTCATTTAGGAAGAAGATTCTTATTGATTTCTCTATTGTCTTTCTATTGCTGTTGATTTCCTTGTTGCATTCATTCATTCCTCTTGAATTTCTATTGTTTGATGTATTCAAAAAGCATATAATGTCTTGAGTTCTGATTTTCATCCTAAAAATATTTCAAACTCTTATTTTGATTGGATATTTAGATGTTAATCTTTTGGTTTATAGAGTTAAGCTTAGGTTTATAGGATATATCACCTTGGGCTGCATCCTTAGGTTCATTGCTCTTTTGGACCACATTATTCCATTCCTTTCTCCTTTATTCTAATGGGTGCAGAATAGTTTAGTATTATTTGTATGTCCTTTCCTTTGTTTTTAAAGACCTTTCTCCTAATGGCTTACAGAACTTCTGAATGGAACTGTTAAATTTAAACACTACATGTCTTGGAGTTTGTAGTCTTGAGGGTTTTTTTAGGAAGTGATTTGTGAATTCTTTCTATTAGAATTTCATTTTCTATGTTTAGTAGTTCTCATACCATTTCCTTCTTTATGGGGTTAAGGATTTTTCTCCTGTCATGGTCTTCTGGAGGCCCTATGATCCTTATAGATTATCTCTCTGCATCCTGTCCAGGTTCTATTTATAGAGTGAGTATGTTTATTTTTAAAAATTTATTGATTTTTTTGCTTCTCTTCTAGATTGTTCTTCATGTCTGTATATTTTTGTTCTTAATCTATTGTTCTGCCTTCTATTTTTTGTTTATTTGTTGTTTTTTGTAAGGCTTGTCATTACAGATTAAATTTTTATGTTCCATTACTTTTACTATGAAAACCATAAATCCTGCTTTCAAAATTTAATTTTTCTTTTGAAGCTCTCAGGAACATACAAACACAAATGGTTTCCTTTCCTGGTGTCCTGTCCCTCTCCTTCTATTCTTTAGTCTAACAAACAATACCAGTGATACTTTGCAGTTCTTTTTTTTTTCTTTTTAATTAATTAATTAACTAAATTAATTTAGAATATTTTTCCATGGTTAAATGATTCATATTCTTTCCTTCCCCTTTTCCTTCCCTCCTCTCATAGCCAAGGAGCAATTTAACTGGGTTTTACATGTGTCATTGATCAAGACCTATTTCTATATTATTAATATTTGCATCAGAGTGATCATTTAGTCAGTCTTTTTCACTCACCCATGTGGTAGTTCTCAGGGAAAAATTGATGAGCAGTCTAAGGTCCCAAGCTGGAGCTCCTTCAAGTTCAAATTGAAGATGAAAGACCTAATCCCAGGAAGTTCTTCCCACTTTTAAAGACCATTCCTTTTGTCACTTCCTATGCCTTCCTTCCACTTTATGTGGACAAATTACAGCTAAAGTTTTGCTTAGGACTGCGCAGGATGCAGTCAATTCTGATTTATTACCCACTATCACACAGGAGTCACAGACCTCCCCATACTTAAAGATAAGAGGGGTACATATGCTTTTGGTGATTAAATCTAAACATGGGCAGGGGAGAGTTAATCCCATCTTCACAGGTTTAAGATCCTAGGCCCCCATTCTTCACATTTTTTTTCATTATTTCCCTGGATATTCCTGATCCTTTGTTCTTCCAAATGAACTTTGTTATAATTTTTTCTAATTCAATAAAAAAGTTTCTTGGTAGTTTGATAGGTATGGCACTGAGTAAATGAATTAATTTGGGTAAGATTGCCATTTTTAACATGTTAGCTCTTCCTACCCATGAGCAATTAATGTTTTTCCAATTATTTAGACCTAGTTTTAATTATGTAGAAAGTGTTTTGTAGTTGTGTTCATATAATTCCTGTGTTCGTCATGACAAATAGATTCCTAAATATTTTATATTGTCAAGGGTGAATTTAAATGAAATTTCTCTTTCTAACACTTGCTGCTGAGTTGTGTTGGAAATACACTGAAATGCTTTTAATTTATGTGCGTTTATTTTGTTTGCTAAAGTTGTTGAGTATTTCCACTAGCTTTTTAGTTGATTCTCTTGGATTATTTAAGTAGATCATCATATCATCTGTAAAGAGTGATAGTTTAGTCTCCTCATTGCCTGTTTTAATGCCTTCAATTTCTTTTTCTTCTCTAATTGCTACTGCTAGTGTTTCTAATACAATGTTAAATAATAGAGGAGATAATGGGCATCCTTGCTTCACTCCTGATCTTATTGGGAAGGCTTCTAATTTGTCCCCATTGCAGATGATGCTTGCTGATGGTTTTAAACATATACTGTTTATTATTTTTAGGAAAGGCCCTTCTATTCCTATACTTCCCAGTGTTTTCAATAGGAATGGATGTTGTATTTTGTCAAAGGCTTTTTCTGCATCTATTGAGATAATCATGTGATTTCTGTTGGTTTGTTTGTTGATGTGGTCAATTATGTGGATGGTTTTCCTAATATTGAACCATTCTTGCATTCCTGGTATAAATCCCACCTGATCCTAGTGAATAATACCTTCAATCACTTGCTGGAATCTTTTTGCTAGTATTCTATTTAAGATTTTTGCATCTATGTTCATTAAGGAGATTGGTCTGTAGTTTTCTTTCTCTGTTTTTAGTCTGCCTGGCTTTGGAATCCGTACCATATTTGTGTCATAAAAGAAATTTGGTAGAACTCCTTCTTTGCTTATTTTGTCAAATAGTTTGTATAGTATTGAGATTAGCACCACTGGCATTGTTTGTTAGACTAAAGAATAGAAGGAGAGGCACTCTAATTTTTCTAAGATTTCATTCACATCTCTTATCTCTTTCTTATTTATTTTTTGGTTTGATTATCTGGATCTGATAGAGGAAGGTTTAGGTCTCCCACTAGTATAGTTTTACTCTCTATTTCCTCCTTAAGCCCCAGTAGTTTCTCCTTTAAAAATCTGGATGCTATATCACTTGGTGCATACATGTTGAGTACTGCTACTTCCTCATTGTCTATATTGCCTTTTATCAGGATGTAATTACCTTCCCTATTTCTTTTAATCAGATCTATTTTTACTTTGGCTTTGTCAGATATCTTGATTGTGACTCCTGCCTTCTTTTTCTCAGTTGATGCCCAATAAATTCACTTTCTTCTACAAACTTCTCCTGTGATACTCATCATGGCATGGAGACAATTCTAGATTCTCAAAGGTTATGCCAGAAAATCACAAGAGTCTCACAAAGAACATCTCAGATTCTATCATGCTTTCATAGATTCTATCATGTTATCATGTTGTAAAACTTTGGGTATAGCCCTGGCAATTTTAAAGTCTATTTTCTGAGGATCAACCTATATAAATCTGGAAGGGAACATTATAGTAAGGCTGATCAAATAAAATCTGGGCCATGTTAATTCGTGAAACACAGAAAAATACAAAATTTCCTCAGGCCAGTGTAGCTCCTGTCTATTTCTACAATGATTGTGGCAGACAGACAAGAAATGAGACAGAAATGTATAAGAATCACAATTTCTAGATAGTCTATAAACATTAATTTGACTAATGGTATTTCAAGTGTGAGATCCACATCTAAATAACCAATAAATGGATGTATTTCTGGAGGAGATGAATCATATTATCTTGGTGTAAACAAAGCCAAAAGAAATGTTGCATATAAATGGAAGGATGGTGCTCAAGTACTCCTTAGAGATGCAAAGAAAAGAATCAAAGGAATTGGTTTTCTCTATGAGTGAAGGCAACATTTTTGTGGTTGTTTATATAACATTTTTTTCAGGTTTAATAAGTATTTGCTGGAAATCCACTAGGAAAATAATACCAACATTAGTTGTTAAGAATGAAGAGGCAGAGCAATTCATACACTCTTGAAAGCTGGCGACTTCAATGCAAAAGTGGTAAGAATGAGGGAAATATATGCAAAATCATGCTCCAGAAATACAGAATGAAAGGTGCTTACGACCTTTAGATTACAAGGAAGTGTTCCTCCTTTACATAAAAAAAGAATTGGCATGCTATGCACATGACAAGTTCCTAAATAACCTCAAAAAGTAAAATAGTTCTTTTTTTCAAATAGGCAAGAAAAGACTTCTAATTGATGTGGGAGTGTATCTCTGAATCAGCTGTCTATGTACAGTCAGACCCTTGATTTGTTAGAACAGCAAAATTAGTTTTTAAAAAAGCTATATGAAAGAATAATGATGAGAAATTTATATGAGAAATATTTTATGCATATTTGTTTCTCTTAATCATTTTTCTTCTAACACACACACACATATATATAATTGAAAGAATTAAATCTTGAATGATTTTAACTAATATTTGAAAACAAGAAAATGTATGTAAAAATGAAATTAAAATTGAAAATAAAAAATGGGACATGGAAAAGTGGGAATATGAATACACTATTGATGGCACTGTGAACTGATTCAACCAACTGGGAGAACAATTTGGAATTATGCTCTGAGAGTAATAAAACTGTGCATACCCATAGACTTGGCCTGTTGATGGTTCAGCTTCCCAAGGAGATCAGGGAAAAGGAAAAATAACCTATATGTTCCAAAATAGTTATAGCAATTCTCTTGTTGGTGGCTAAGAACTGGAAGCCAAGGGGATGTCTATCAATTGGGGAATGGCCAAAAAAATCATGGGATATGATTGTAATGGAATATTACTATGCCATAAGAAATGATGAACAGGCTAATTTTTTAAACACTTGGAAAGAACTACTTGAGATAATGAATAGCAAAATAAGTAGAACCAAGAGAGCATTATATACAGCTACAGATTTAATACTTGAAGAATAACTTGTGAGTGTTCACCTCCAGAGAATGAGCTGAAAAATGGAAACATGAAAGCCATAATTTATGTATACATATTTATTTTCCAGATGATGCCTTCTATGATGGAGAGGGAGTGGCTGAGATACTTGGAAATAAATTCTATTAATAAAAAAACTTACAAAGAAGAAAGAATGAACATAAACATGGCTTAAAAAAGAAAATAAAAATGGGAAAGTGGGAAATAGACAATAAAAATGATTGACATTAATATAATAATTTGTGCAGAAGCTTAACCAATGTATATTGATTGCCAAAAAGAAAAACTGTTTGTCAGCAAATATTTGTCTTACTTGCCAAATGGAAAGGAAGCTACTCAGGCCAATTCTGGGTTCAAATAGCAACTGACTTGTAAATCCTTGTAAAGGAGGATGAAGGACAAGTATGAGCAATGTTTTCTCATAAAACAAGTTTTCAGATAAAAATCTAGTCTCAGAAGCTGCCATTTTCTGTGAGAAGTCATATTTGATCCTTCCCAATGCTGGTGTCTCCTTTTGGAGATTCTCTACAATTTCTCCTATATACATATATCTTGTTTGTGCATAGTTATTTGCATACTTCCTTCCCTATTTGATCATGAGCTCCTTATGAGCAGTGTTTAACATGATATCTGGCACTGTTCATTATTTTCCAGTCATGTTTGAGTCTTCATGACCCCATTTGTGGTTTTCTTGGCAAAGATACTTGAGTGGTTTGTCATTTCCTTCTCCAGCTCATTTTACAGTTGAGGAACCTGAGGCAAACATGGATAAGTGAATTGCCCAGGATCAAAGAGCTAATAAGTGTGTGATGCCAGATTTGAACTCAAGTAAGATGGATCTTCCTGACTGTGGGCCCAGTAGTCTATCTTCTGTGTCACCTCACTAACCCATTGAGTAAATGCTTAATAAAATTTTGTTGACTTGAAAACAGACAGAAGCAACAGAAGATGTAACTAGCTTAAAGGAAGTTTTGTAAAAAATTCAACAAGGAAATGTCATCCCAAGGAAATATAGTAAAAGAAATATGAGAAAAGAAACTATCACGGTAAGTGCCTACAATCAGCATATATACTTACTCTCCCAATTATGCAAAATTCTTTACAAGGCTCATCTATATACAAAATAACAGCCCCATAAGGTATAATCAGGTTTTTGAAAACAATCTTTAGAGATGAACAACTTTTTTTTTGCCACTGCATTTTTCTTTGAATGTTTATTTTTCAACCCTGGTCAGCTCTTGTCCATCTTTTGTCAATTGCTCTACTGCTTTTTCACAGTATCCTGTTGAAAACAAGTTTCTTACAGTCGTTTTTTCTTTTTTGGAAAGCCCAGTACTATTCTACCCCTTTCTCTGTCTTTATTGTCTGTTCTCCTAGATCCTCAGGGTCATAAAAGGTCTGTGTGCCTCAGAGAAGGAGATCAAGCTCGGATACTGCTCGACATTCCAAAGGGACATCCCAAAATGCCACTGTAAAGTAGCTTATCTTTTCCCAAATGTCCCACTTTTCTGGTCTTCTACCGCCTTTCTCTGACTGACTTTCTCAGTTTCCAGGATGGTTTCAGTCTTTTCTCTTGGACACCAGTAAGAGGAATATTCCAAGAAGTCCTTGCCTTTGGGTCTCTTCTCCACTTTTCCTCTCCCTTGTTTTGTCTATATGTTTCCCTCTGTGCTATATTAGAGAGTTCCTTCTCCGTTTCTTCATTTCTGATTTCCCACTCTCCCTTAGAGCCTTTTCTTCCTGAGCCCTGGGGCTGATATGATTCACAGGTCTCAACCACCCTGGAAGTGAGATCCTTCTAGTACCTAGCCAAGAGGTAAACTCCAAAAGTCAGTACCTAAAATAACATCAATCCTAAGTGTTGATGGGCTGGTGAGCTGGTCTTTAGTTGTTTTTTCTTTAAGGATTTCCTGGTAGTAGGTTCTTTTTTTTTTTTTTTCTTTCTGTCTGCTCAGTTTTCTGTATTTGGGGACTTTTCACTTGTGTATGGTAGGGGAAAGTCAAATCCTACCATATTTCTCACTCTTACCAGGACTCACCTGGCAAATCACTTTATAATAATTGACTCATTTGGTCTTTAAAGGCATTATTATCATTTCAATTAAAAACTGAGACTCAGATAAAGTCATTTTTGCCTCCACTCTACCAAGTCTGAGATAGAATTCAAACCCAGATCTTTATGACACCAATTCCACTCCTTTATCCACTATGCTATATTGCTTCTCTACATATTTAAAGCTAAGACACTCTATTCCTATCCCAGTCACTGGTTTCAAAGATAATTTCTCAACTACTTTTGGTACTGGTTCCTAGAGACATAGGCAAATTGACAACCCCCTTTATTTAAACCCTTACCTTCTGTCTTAGAACCAATATTTGCCCAAGGTCACATAGCTAGGAAATATCTGAGGCCAAATCTGAACCCAGGACCTCCATCTCTGGGCATGGCTCTCTATCCACTGAGCCACCTAACTCCCCCTGACAATCCTTAACAAGCTTATATATTGCTCAGAATGGTATTGGGTTAGGATGTTGATACTTGAGATGAAGCAACACTGATTTCAGCCCTTAAGGCTTAGTGCCAACCTATATACTATAAATTTACCAAATATGCATTTGACTTCCATTTTTAAAAGACAGGAATTTGACAATTAAAACAGGGTTTAGCATTACCTAGATAGAATTCTCATTTTTTGATGGGAAACTCAGTTCAAGGTAAAGTTCTTATTTACAACTTACTTTTGTGAACATTCTCTAGTGTACACCAACAGGACTCAAGCTTCATCAATTCTGCAGAGAAAAGGACATGAAATATGTCCAGTAGCCACTAGCAAGGGAATCTATAGATGATGAGTTCTTTAATTACAACATTAATTCCTGAAGATGCATCCATCATGCTCTGTGCTTACAGGTACATAAAAAGTAATGTGCTGGCAGAATGCTAGTGTTCAGTCTTAATAAAGGAACAAAGATTTCATTTGAGAGTAGTCTCTGCTTTTCTTGATTTACAGTTATAGTATCAATCCATCAACAGGGGCACAATCTTCCTTTCAGTGGAAGAGCTGATTTGGTCTTTTCCACCAATGTACATATTGCAAAATGCAAGAATTGTAAGAGAGCCAATGTTTGATCATCCACAGCTATAGAGAAAAGGGATACTGCATAGTACATCCATAGGTAATCTATAGGTTACTTAACCACAGTTAGGCAATACCTGCTCAGTACATTGGAGAGCGCTAATCTCATTCTAGGTGATCCACTCAATTTGTAATTATTCTTGCTAAGGAAAGAAAGCATTTTTTTGGCTACTACAAAATGGCCAAAATGGCAGAGAGAAAGTTTCCCTGAGGCTTTGCATTATCCCAGGAATAGAGAAGTTACACTTTTTGGAGAAGCAAGTGGCTAGAAAGGTTTGGGTTTCCTTTTTTTTTTTTTTTTTTCCTTTTTTTGGACGCTTTGGGACAAAAAAAAAAAGCAAGTAAGTCCTTTTCTTTTCCCACTTGGATGCCTGCTCCTCTTCATTTTCTCATCTTGTGCCAGCAATGGGCAATGATGAAAAGGAAAACACAAAAAAACTGGGCTAAAACAAAATATAAAGGGAATACGAATGCTAGAAAATCCAGAGGAAGCATGAAGTAAAGTCTAGGCAATGGGGATTAAATGACTTGCCCAGGGTCACAGGGCTAGGAAGTGTCAGAGGTCAGTAAGATTTGAACCCAGGACTTCTTATCTCTGGCTCTTTATCCACTGTATCAGCTAGCTGCTCCACAGGCCATATCCTTTTAAGAAACCAAGGTTGGGGCACTATGAACATAAAGGGGAATGGTTAGCAGTGGCGAGGATAGAGATTGTCCATCAATACATGTTTTAATTTTCTAGCCCAGGTCTCCTAAGCTCTGGGCCAATTATCAGTGATTGATTGCTAAGAACTTTACCAATATTATTTCATTTGATCTTACAGTGACCTTAGGAGGTAGGTGCTATTATTATCTCCATTTTATAATTGAAAAAAAAACTGAGGTAAGCAGAGGTTAAATGACTTGCCCAGGGTCACATAGCTAATAGTATCTGAGGCTGGATTTGAACTTTGGCCTTCCTGATTTTACGCCTAGCCCTCTATCCATTGTATCACCAATTGCCTATGACAATCCTATAGATATGTTTAATTTGTTTCAGTAAATATTTCTTTAGCAATTGCTGAGCTCAATGCTAGGAATTCAAGGTACATACTACATGTCTTCCTTTAAAGTGTATAGTATTAGGTGGGAGAACATACATATTATCTATAATAGAAGGTAGAGTAAGATACACACAAAGAAAAGGACCATAGAGCTAGGAAAAATCAAAGAGACTTTTAAAAACCTGAACCTGTGGGTTATCTGGAGAATAAGCTATAATGGGTCTTGCTTTCCTCAATAACTGGGGACTGAGAGGGGATGTCCATCAACTGGGGAAGGGCTGAAGAAGTTGTAGTCTATGATTGCAGTGGAATATTATTGTGCTATAAGAAATGACCAGCAGGATGGTTTCCAAAAAATCCTGGAAAGACTTACATGAACAGATGCAAAATAAAGTAAGCAGAACTAGGAGATCCGCATACACAGTAATACAGCATATTGTTCAATGTATGACTGTGGATGACTTTGCTATTCTCAGCCACGCAATGGTCCAAGACAATTCTAAAGGACTTTTGTGATGAAAAATGCTATCTGTCTCCAGAGAAAAAACGGATGGAATCTGAATACAGATTGAAGCATACTATTTTTCACTTCATTTTCCTCATGTGTTTTTTTTTTTAATCTGTGTCTTCTTCTACAAAGTGACTAATTTGGAAATATGTTTTGCATGACTGCACATGTGTACCCTATATCAAAATGCTTAGCAGCTCAGGGAGGGAGGTGGTGGGGATTTGGAGGAGGGAAGGAGTTTGAAACTCAAAATTTTTTTAATGCTAAAAAATTATTTTTACACATAATTTGGAAAAAACAAAATATTATTGTAAATTCAAAAAAGAAATAAATAAAGCCACTGAAAGGCATAGGCCAGCTGGCTGGAGGCAATGGGGCTGGGAGAATGGTAGAAGTGGATGGAGTCAAAGAGAGAAGTTAGGTTTATATATGAGGCTAAACAAAGTCACTCTGTAATTATGGTGTCTACCTGTAATTTTCCTACCTGTTTGTAGTTTACACCCCGCATATGTTATAGTGAAGAAGTCTCATTCTCTACTTGACTGAGAACCTAATAATTTGGATGATTCACTGTCAAGGAATACTGATAGAAGGGCTGGCCTTCAATTTTTCTATTCCTTGGGTGATGGTGACAGAAAAGACTTTGCAATAATTAGAAATCTCAATAGTGTTTTTTGTTTGTTTTTGTTTTTTACTGCAAATGACAAAAGGCTGTCTTTCTCCCTCTACTTTTGTATGTAGAACATTCATTTTCTAGTCCAGGCAGGGGTTCTTTTTCTCTATCATGGACCCCTATGATAGTTTGATGAAGTCTTTGTAAATGTTTTCAGAATAATTTTTTAAATGCATAAAATAAAAAATACAAGATTACAAAGGAAATCAATAAGATCGAAATCAAATGTGTTTTCCCCATTCAAGTTCATGGACTTTTTGAAATCTCTCCATAGGTCTCTAAGGCAATTTCAGGTTAAGAATTTCTGTTCTAGATCCTGATCCCATCCCCTAGATGTTACACCCTGCCCCCTCAATCTTTACATCATTTTAATTTTATATATGTATTACATACATATTGTCCCCCCTTATAGAATATTAACGCCTTTGAGTTTATTGCTGTTATTCAGTCTTTTTCCATTGTTTCTGACTCTTTGTGACCCCATTTGGGGTTTTCTGGCCAAATATACTGGAGTGGTTTGCCATTTCCTTCTCCAGCTCATTTTTAAAATAAGGAAACTAAGGTAAATGGCCCAGGATCATACCTAGAAGGTTTCTGAGGCCAGATTTGAACTCTGAAAGATGTGTTCTTAACTCATTACAACACCTAGATGCCCCCTCAAGTTTATATTCTACTTAGGTTTTATTTGTATCTACAATGCCTTTGAGAGGCAGCATAGCATAGTGGGTAGAGAGGCAAGAAGTACTGGGATCAAGTCCTGCCCCAACATACTGGCTGTTTGATCCTGGACAAATAGTTTCTCAGTGTATTAGGCCACTCTCTAAGACTATACACTGAGGAGATGATCTCAAATCTGTCCTAATAGAAGATTCTACCAATGAAATCACAGTTCCAGCCTCTATTCTATATCTAATGCATGGCACAGTGCTTTGAACTCTGTAAGTGCTTAAGAAATAATTTTGATTGATTTATTGGTTCTTCAAAGGGAGGGGAGATTCATTGTATTTGAGCAATAAGTCCATTTGTGTCCATTGCCCTAATATCTCAAAGCAACTCTTTCCCCAACTCTCAGATACCTCCTTTCATTCCTTCTTATCCCCACTTTATAATCTTCTATTGGTTTTCTCCATCTCTAAAAATCTCATTTACCTCTCTGTCGATTCTCTCCCTTTTCTTTCATTTACTTTTCTCTCCTAGTTGCCTTGTGGGTTTTCTGTGTCACAATTCTCTGAGTGCATTTTCCAGCCGCCTTATTTATTTCTCTCTGACAAAGATGAAAACCTCAAATCAGCTGGTATCCATTTCAGCTTGGCCATCTTTATTCATTTTAGCATCATAGTCTCCAGGCCACCATCCCTTCATTGATTCAGGCTATATACTCCCACTGACTTGTCCATATGCTAAGCCTCCGTGCAGTACAGAGTTAGGCTACTGACAATAGATGGTAAGACCAAAATGGCAATGGAACTAATTCATCCTGACTCCCATTGATTTTCCCATTTTCTCATTTCACTTTTTCTCCAATACTTTCCTGGAGGGATAGTTAGCTACTTGTTACACAGTGCTTAGAACAAAGCTAACTTTCCTTACTCATCTTCTTAAAATGGATTTTTTTTAAAGTAATTCTAAAGTTTGGTGGCAAGCAATTTAACTTAGAACGAAACCAAACTTGTCTGCATTTGTGATTTATGATTCCACTCTCTGTGGTGTCTGGGAAGAATGCTATCTTAAGATATTTAGAGAACGATGGGCCAGAATGAACTATTGAATCTCTTCTTTTCAGGAGTTTGGGAAGTATCTTTTTACTTCAGCTAGCTTTCTTCCTCTTATTTCCTTTTCACTATCAAACTTCAAGGAAAAAGCTATCTGTGCTTTAAGCTTTTACTATCCTGCCTCTTACCACCTTGAAATATGAATTCCAGATCCACCACTGTCCTACAGTCATGATATCAAAGGCCAACAATTACCTCTTAATCGGTAAATCCAGTGGATTTCCCCCCCTCAGTCCTTATCCTCTTGGATTTCTCGTCAGTGTTTGAAATTATTAAAGCACCTCCTTCCTCTAAATGTTCTCTTGTCTTTTAGCTTCCAAGATGCCAGCTGGTTCTCTCTAACGACTCCATTCTTGCTTCCTTTGTTGGATCCTCGTTCCTGTCCCTCAGTGAGTAACTACCTTTCATATGTAATTACTAAGCCTGCTGAATCTGCCTCTGAAATAACTCTCCTTTCTATTCCTTCCTCTCTAATCCCACAGGCAACCAGTCCAAGTCTGTATTACCAGCCACCTGGAATAGTGTAATAGAATTTTTGTTTCTCCCTGGTCTAATACTTCTCTGCCTACTGTTACATTATGTTTCTCCTGTTCAAAACCCTACTACCTATGAAATAAAGTTTAATCTTTGCCTAGTTAGTTATAATCTGGTGACATCTTATCTCTCTCACCTTTTCTCACTTTACTCTCCTGCCCCCATTTTATCAATGAAAAGGACATTTAAGAAAATGTATTGCCATCTTTTTTGCCACTGAAACCTAAGAACCATTGGGACTTTCCATCTGACTTTCAGCTGAAACCTACTTGTGTTGTCTCTCTCATTAGAATATAACATTCTTAAACAGTGATGATAATACTCTTCTTTTTGTATTCTCATTGATTACCAGTTTTTTGTACCGAGTGCAAAAAAAGGTTATTTAATAATTTAGAAGAATTTCTTTGCATCCAATGACAAGAAAATCCAATTCATGGAAATCTAAATTTCATAAAACATTGCCTAAATTATACCCCATATTTGAGTGTGATGATTCCCTTTATAACAAAAAATTTTTATTATGTAAAAAGTTTTATTATAGGTCTTCTTTATGTTATATAACTCCTTAGTACACTGACTTAGTTTTTATTTTTTTAAACCCCTTACTTTCCATCTTAGAATTAATACTTAGTATTAGTTCCATGGCAGAAAAGTGATAAGGTAGGCAATTGAGGTTAAGTGACTTGCCCAGAATCCCATAGCTAGGAAGTGTCTGAGGCCACATTTGAACCCAGGATCTCCTTCCTCTAGCCCTGGTTCTCTATCTACTGAGATACCTAGCTATTCCCTGAATTAGTTTTAAAAAAAAATTTATTTTTTAAAGGTTGACTTTTATGAAGCACATTTTTGTTTCATGCAATTCCCATGTTCCCAATTCATTTTGAGAGTGACTTGCCTACACACAGCCTGGCCTACACAAAAGAGTTTGGTGTAGTTCTCCCCTATGATAATCAATTATATAAACTGTAGATCAAATTTTTTGGCTACAAATATCAAAGATCCCTCTATATTATGATACTGAAATGTTATGTTGTCTATGGCTTTGGAAATTGGTTAGTGCCTTGGAAGTGATTTTGTTACACAGAGATTTTCATTGTGACAGTGTTCATAATAATGGTTTAAACAGTTTTAAATTGCAAAGCTGGTAGAAGCATTATGTATCCTTTGATCTTCATGCTCTCCTTACTCTATACTTTAAATTTTTATTACTTCACTCTCTATGTGAATCCTACTCTGATCCTATAAATGTAAAAGAAAATATATGTGGAAATTACAACTATTTACCTTGTTCCACCAAATGTTGAGGGAAATGGTGCTGTTTAACCTAAAGAAAATACTTGAAAGACAAGTACCAAGTCTGACAAGTACCATCAAGTATATGAAGGGTTCATTACAATCTGATGACATCCTACCTTTCTGGCCTTATTTCATTCTACTCTTCTGCCCTACTTTTATCAATGAAAATGTTAATAAAGAAAATACACCATTATCTTCTATGTCATTGAAACCTAAGGACCTTTGGGACATTCCATTTGAAAACCTCTGAAACCTCCTACTTGTGTTGTGTCTCTCATTAGAATATGAAGAGCATTAGACTTGGTTTGCTTGACCCTAGAGACCAGAACTAGGAGGGAGCAATGGGAAAAAGATAAAAGAAGGAAATTTAGCCATGATATAGAGGAAAACTTTCTAATGATGAGAGCTATCCAAACATGCAATGAGATGCCTAGTAAGGTGATACATCCTCCCTTATTGGAAGCTCTAGTAATCTGAAAAAGTTCTATTCAGGTCCTACTGATATTTTTAACTAAAAAAGACATCAAGAAAGAAAGAACTAATACACACAAAATAGAAAAAAAATTGTTAAATGCTTACTATGTCCCAGGCACTGTGCTAAGCCCTTTACAAATGCTATCGAATTTGATTCTCACAACATTCCTGGGAGGTAGGTGCTATAGGACCACTTGCTGTGTGGTAGGCTACTCACAGTCCCAATCTTACTCTGATCAGCACAGAGGCATTACCCTGCTCCATTTATAACCTTGGCTTATATGCTGCTTCTGGGGATTCACTAAATTAATGTCGAATTAATGTGAACATCTGATTGGCTTAACTCATTGCAGCTTAGAACTCCCAATCTCAAGGGATTCACCACTCTTAGCCTTCATGGCAAGAAAACAGCATTATCTCTGGCTAAAATTTCTCAATTGTTTTTTTTCTTTCTGAATTAAATGAATGAAATAAAAAGATCATTTCCAGGAAGCAGTTGGTGGTAACTACAATATATAGCTCTATGTCCATCGATCAGTTATATGGAATTGCTTGATGTTTTCTTTTATATTTTTATGGTCATTGTGCAAATTATCATCCTGATTCTACATATTTTGTTCTGTAGGAGTTCACACACATTTAAACAAATTTGTAAAGTTTGCTACTTCTATTGAGATTTTCAATTCTTCTCTGCCCTCTCCCCCACAAAAAACTAAACAGAACAAAAAACTAAGTTCAGTAGATTGACATAGTGGTCAACTTTGTAGTTAAAGAAAAGATAGATATATTCCTGTGTTTTCTGGTGTTTTTAACAGATAGTGGCAATGTGTTTTGTCAAAAGCTATCCATTGATATTAATTATAACATTTGCTGGGTTTGTTATTAATTATTAAGTTTACAATTTTCCTAATAGTAAACCAATATTGTATTCTTGGTTTAGATCTAAACTTCCATGAAAACAGCTGAAGGGGGGCAGCTGGGTGGCTCAGTAGATTGAGAGCCAGGCTTAGAGAAGGGAGGTCCTGGGTTCAAATGTGGCCACAGACACTTCCTAGCTGTGTCATCCCGGGCAAGTCTCTTAACCCCCATTGCATAGCCCTTACTGCTCTTCTGCCTTGGAACCAATACACAGTATTGATTCTAAGACAGAAGGTAAGGAATTAAAAAATAAAAACAGCTGAAGCAGGCACTATGAAGTACTTTGAGCTTGGTCATATATGAATGATATCAAGATCATCCCCTGCATCCCGGGCCATCACCAGTCATCTTGACTTTTGTCTTGCCACTGGACTTTAATGACTCTGGAAGAGAGAGTGAAACTGATGACTTTGTGTAGCTCTGATTCACTCAAATCCAACTGAGTCAAGACATCTCATCATGATTGTCATTGAAACAAAGGATGAACATTGAAAACGAGGGATGAACAACAAAATAGCATCCATAAATAACAATTGTCAGATATGGATCACAGACTAAGCATATAAAGGGACCTTCAGAGGCCACTTGTCTAATTCTTTTATCATATAGATGAGGAAACTGAGGCTTAGGGAGACTAATGTGACTTGTCCAGGTTCATAACAGTTAGTGAAATGTCAAAGGTGGGATATGAAAATAGGTCCTCTAACTCATCAAGTTAGACCTTGCTTGATGATTGCACGTTATACCTATGTGGGAAAAGGAATTTTGTTCCATGCCAAATTATTATTTAGGACTCTTTCAACTCTGAAATTCTGTGATTCTGTATAATAGAATTCTCATCAGATCCTGTGGAAAATATCAGCACTTATCCATGAGCATCTTTTCTAGAGACTTGTGTCATTTACATTCATGTTCTAGGTAGGGGCTCTAGTAAGTACTGCCTATTATAGGTCCATAGAGCATGGCATCTACTCTAGCTCTATAAGACTTCTCCTGTGGACTTATGAGAAAGAACACTATCCACTTTCAGAGGAAGAACTCTGGGAGTAGAAACACAGAAGAAAAACAACTGCTTGATCACATGGGTTGATGGGGACATGATTGGGGATGTAGACTCTAAACCAGTGGTTCCCAAACTTTTTTGGCCTACCAACCCCTTTCCAGAAAAAAACATTACTTAGCCCTCTGGAAATTAATTTTTTAAAAAATTTTAATAGCAATTAACAGGAAAGATAAATGCACCTGTGGCCATCACCACTGCCCTGGATTGCTGCAGCACCCACCAGGGGGCGGTAGCACCCACTTTGGGAATCACTGCTCTAAACAATCACCCCAGTGCAAATATCAATAATATGGAAATGGGTCTTGATCAATGACACATGTAAAACCCAGTGGAATTGCACATTGGCTACAGTAGGGGATGGGATGAGGGGAGGGAAAGAACATGAATCATGCAACCATGGAAAACTACTCTAAATTAATTAATTAAATAAAATTTTCCAATAAAAAAAGACTTCTCCTGTGGTACTTGCCATTCTTCTGTATATCTTTACTGCTTCTAGTAAGTGATACTAACCAAGAAGGTGTCACTCCTTTTTTAAAGGGGAAACTCTCTTCTGTTGTGAGTCCATTTCTAATAAAAAAAGAATACTTCAGAGTTCTGTATTATATCTCAAACACAAGATCAGACTCTGAAGTCTCTCTTGTACAATTGTTTCCAAAGACCTTGAATTCACATTTGAGTTTATGCAGCAGTTAGAAACACAGCCATGACCCTCTCATCCTTGACTAGGTCTCCAGATTTAATACAAGCTTGGGTCACTGGGAAACCATCAAGCTCATCCTATTTCCTCCATGACCTAGATGTTAGAGGAGTTAGAGTTAAATCTGGAGGAAGAGAAAAATAATGACAGGGGCTGGAAGCAGCATTTGGCCCATGCTTAAGGATGATTCTATGATCTTAGAGGTAAATATGCTAGTTTCTGGGTGATTGCTAGTGTCATTAAGGAGTCTATAGTCTCAGTATTTTCCTAAGCAATTTATCTCAAGGAAAAGGGGATGGGAATTGTGGGTGGTGGGGAAAAGGAAAACAAAATGGAAGGACCAAAACAATAGGAGTTAAGAAAAAAATCAATAGAAGACTTCAGAAAGGCACAGGAATGCTAAATTAATAGGGACTCAGGTCAGGACAGTGAAGGCAGTGCACTAAAGAACATTTGACATGCAAGCAGTCTTCCTAGAACAATGGGAGAATTTGTTCCCCAAAGCTTGGTTTAGGTACATGTAAGGATATTCCAATATATCCCAATGATATTAAAATGAGAATTAACAGTAATGGAGCAAGATGACCAGGATGACAATCTTACAATAGTTAGAGTATTATTTGGAGAGATGTGAGGAAGAACTGGGATATCTGGGTCTGGAAATGGATAGAGGGAAAGAACCTTAGTGAATATGTAGTGTCATATTTCTAGGACAAGGGGAAATTTTAATTAGGATCCCCATACTGTCAGTCAATTATGTGGGCTAGGAAAGTTGTTCAGTCCTATCAGTTGTATCCAACTCTTTATGACCCCATTTTGGGGTTTTCTTGGCAAAGATACTTGAGTGGTTTGCCTTTTCCTATTCTAGCCGAAGCAAAGAAGGTTAAGTGATTTGTCCAGGGTCACACAACTAGGGAATGTTTAAGGTCAAAATTGAACTCAGGTCTTCTTGACTCCAGACCTGGAACTCTATCCAGTTGTGATATTGGAAATTTGGGGGTCCTTGAATGGATCTTGAGGTCTCTGGTCTAAACTTCCTGCGGACATTTAGGGGACTTGAAAACTACATTTCCCATGATTCCTCTTATGTAATACAGGTGGGCAGGAAGTGTGATGACATAGACAGAGGTATAAAGACTCAGAACTTGATTGGGATGCTCTCTTTCCTAGGAAGTAGCCAGGGGGAAAGCATGGTGGGGCAATTTGAATGAGCTCTTAGCAGGCACGTGGCTATAACTATCAAAATGGTTTTAAGTAAAACCCTACTATTTTAAAATATATCCTTCTATATTAATTTTATTTGTTACACAGTGTACCATTTAGTTGGAAAAGCACATAATTAAATCTGAGTTTCCTCTGTGTTACTCCTAACCCTAATTGTAGACAATTCCCTCTGTTAATTATTTTCTATTTATTCTGTATATCTGTGGCTTTTACATATTGACTTGCTTGTTGTCTGCCTATTAGATCAAGCATATAAAGGGGCCTTCAGAGGCCCTCTAGTCTAATAAATAGATGAAGAAATTGAGCCCTGGGGAGGTTAATGGGACTTGTCCAGGTTCTTACAGTTAGAGAAATGTCAAAGGTGGGATATGAAAATAGGTCCTCTAACTCATCAAGTTAGAGCTTGCTTGACTATTATACATTACACCTATGTTAGGAAAGGAATTTTGTTCCATGATAAACAAATGACCATTGAAGTTGCTTTCAATTCTGAAATTCTATGATTCTGCACAATAGAGTTCTCATTGGATTCCATGGAAAATATCAGAACTCAACCATGAAACCTCTCCAGGGAGGGACTGGCTTTTTGCCTTTCTTTTGTATGTCCAGTACCTAGCACAGTGCTTGGCACACATCAGGGGTTTTATTAATGCTTATTCACTGACTGACAACTAGAAGTCACAAGTGAGAAAAATCTAGAGAGAGTAACATTTAGTAGTGTGCTTCCTCCTCTTGCTATTAGTTCTTAAGAGTCTAGAAGCTTCATCTTTTACTCCATTTAACCTCAGGCTTTATACCTTCAGAAGACCAACTAGAGGGGTTATTAAAATTACTTAGGGCTACTTCCCTAGACATGCATACATAATAGAGTAGATGAAGGAAGCTGAGAACTCCCCAGAGCTGCCCCTAGCCAGGAGAAGAAAAATTACCAACCGCCCTTCTGGACCACCTAGAGTCATTAGTTTGGGCAGAGCTGTCATTCTTGCCAGATGAGAGGAATTTTGCCTAGAGGCACTAAAAGAAATTTAGTAGGCAGAGAAATTTAAAACATGCATTCCTTCAAAAGCTTAGAAATACTAACTAGGAGCTTTGCAACTCATTAGCAAGAACAATTAATTAAAATAGCAAATTATCAAATTGAGAGGATTATTTTTAAAAATAGATTCTAATTGGAATTTTTTGTTTTCCTATCATTTCAATTTCCTTCCATGGTCCTCCCCCTGACCCCTCCCCCTTCCTTCTAGAGCACCACCCCTTATAACAAAGAATTGCTTTAATTTTTTTTTAAAGATATGAATCTTTATTGTGGAGCAAACAGAATTCAGAGCTGCAAAATGCAGAGACTGACTGGGGTACTGATCTTACTCTTCCATTGTCATTTTCTTTTTTCATTATAAAGATATTTTATTTCACCAATTACATCTAACAACAAATTTCCACATGTTTTACAAAGTTGTATGATACAAATTGTCTCCTTCCCTCCCTTCCCTTCCCCCTCTCAGAGCTGACAAGCCATTCAATCTGGGTTATACATGCATTATCATGCAAAACACATTTCCATATTGTCCATTTGTGAAAAAGAACAATCATTTAAAACCAAAACCCCCAAACAAAAGCCCAAATAAACTAAAGTGAAAAATCATATGCTTTCATCTGCATTCTGACTCCCAACAATTCTTTCACTGGAGGTGGATAGTGTTCTTTGTCATAAGAGCATCAGAATTGTCCTGGATCATTGTATTGCTAAGAGGAGATAAATTGATCCTTCCAAATTTATGTTACTGTGTACAATGTTCTCCTGGTCCTGCTTATTTCATTCTGCCAGTGAATTATTGTTTTTTTTAAGCATTTATTAATATTCATTTTTAACATGGTTACATGATTCATGCTCCTACTTTTCCCTTCACTCCCCACTCTCCCCCGACCCACGGTCGATGCACATTTCCACTGGTTTTAACATGTGTCATTGATCAAGACCTATTTCCAAATTGTTGTTAGTTGCATTGGTGTGGTAGTTTCAAGTCTACATCCCCAATCATGTCTACCTCAACCCATGCATTCAAGCAGTTATTTTTCTTATGTTTCCTCTCCTTCAGTCCTTCCTCTGAATGTGGGTAGTGTTCGTTACCATAAATCCCTCAGAACTGTCCTGTGTCATTGCTTTCTGCTGGTACAGAAGTCCATTACATTCGATTTTACCATAGTATATCAGTCTCTGTGTACAATGTTCTTCTGGCTCTGCTCCTTTCACTCTGCATCAGTTCCTGGAGGTCTTTCCAGTTCACATGGAATTCCTCCAGTTTATTATTCCTTTGAGAGCAATAGTATTCCATCACCAGCATATACCACAGTTTGTTCAGCCATTCCCCAATTGAAGGGCATACCCTCCTTTTCCAATACTTTGCCACCACAAAAAGCGCAGCTATAAATATTTTCGTGCAAGTCTGTTTATTTATGATCTCTTTGGGGGTACAAACCCAACAATGGTATGGCTGGATCAAAGGGCAGGCATTCTTTTATAGCCTTTTGAGCATAGCTCCAGATTGCCAGCCAGAATGGTTGGATCAGTTCACAACTCCACCAGCAATGCATTAATGTCCCAATTTTGCCACATTCCCTCCAGCATTCATTACTCTCCCCTTCTTTCATTTTAGCCAATCTGCTAGGTGTGAGGTGATACCTCAGAGTTGTTTTGATTTGCATTTCTCTAATTATTAGAGATTTAGAACACTTTCTCATACTTTCCCCTGGAAATATATAGTCAATTTTGATGGGTAGTTGATCTGTGGTTGCAGGCCCAGCTCTCTTGCCTTTCTGAATATCGTATTCCAAGCCTTGCGATCTTTTAGTGTGGAGGCTGCCAGATCCTCTGTGATCCTGATTGGTGCTCCTTGATATTTGAATTGTTTCTTTCTGGCTTCTTGTAAGATTTTTTCTTTTGCTTGGAAACTCTTGAATTTTGCAATTATATTTCTGGCTGTTTTCTTTTCTGGATCGAATGTCGCAGGTGTTCTATGAATCCTTTCAATGTCTATATTGCCCTCTTGTTGTAGGACTTCAGGGCAATTTTGCTGAATTATTTCTGTTAGTATGGAGTCTAAGTTTCTATTAATTTCTGCTTTTTCAGGAAGACCAATGATTCTCAAATTGTCTCTTCTAGACCGGTTTTCTTGGTCTGTCACTTTCTCATTGAGATATTTCATGTTTCCTTCTATTTTATTAGTCTTTTGACTTTGTTTTATTTGTTCTTGCTGTCTTGAGAGATCATTGGCTTCTAATTGCTCAATTCTAGCCTCTAGGGACTGGATTTCCTTTTCAATCTGGCCATTTCTGGAGTTCAATTTGCTTATCAGTTCATTTGATTTCTGAGCCTCACTTTCCAATTGTGAAATTCTGCCTTTTAAACTGTTATTTTCTTGCCAGATCTCTTCCATCTTTCTCATCATCTCAGATTTGAAATCTTCAATAGCTTGTGACCAGTTTTCATTATTTTGGGAAGGTTTGGATATGATTGCTTGTTTGTTCTCCTCCATTGTCTGGATTTTCTCTGTGTAAAAGTTGTCGAGTGTTATAGAGTTCTTCTTGATAATCTTTCTCTTCTGGGGTTCCCAATTTTGGCTTGCCATTGTTGTTAGCCCTGCCCCTTCTTAGCTTTATCCTCACACTCAGGGTCTGTCTGCGCTCTCTAGGCTTCTGAGGTCTCAGGTCTTGTTGTTCTCGGGATCAAGCCTCCTGGTTGTCCCTGGTCTGCCCCTCTGCCAGAGGCTCCTTCAGCAGTCTCCGGGCACTGCTTCCACAGCCATGCTCCCATCTGCACAGGGTTCCCACTCGAGGCCCAAGCCTGCGCTCAAGATCCTTGTCCGCACCTAGGGCAATGCCTTCACCCATGCAGGTGCTCAGGAAAGTCCACGTATGTTCTTTAGCCTCTTGGGGTCCCAAGTCTTGCTGCTCTCAAGAACAAGCCCTGGAGCTGCCAGTGACTTAATGGGTGTCCCAAACCTGCTTTAACTCTTGTGCGTTGGCCTTGGCGCCATACGTGGTGTAGGGGGTAGGGGCAGGGCTTCTTCCTCTCACGTTTTAGTGAGAGCTATTTCACCCCTTTATAGCTTGGAAATTCCACGATTCCACATACCTTCAATGTTGCGCCCTGTTGTGGGGTCCCTTCGTTTGTCTGGATTCGTTTTTATGTCCCCTTGAGGAGTCCTGTATGCTTCTGTTAGGAGAGATGAAGCAGCTGTTCCTTACTCTGCTGCCATCTTAACTGGAAGTCTCCACAACCCCCAGTAAATTGTTTTTTAAAGAAGAAGATGAGAAGAAAAAAGCAGGAAAAACAATTAACCAGCTGAAAAGAATTATACTATCCTATGTAGTGGTTAACAT
>NC_058132.1:138141434-138151282 GCF_016433145.1 Gracilinanus agilis | reverse complement strand
AGTTTGTTCAGCCATTCCCCAATTGAAGGACATACCCTCCTTTTCCAATTTGTTGCCACCACAAAAAGCGCAGCTATGAATATTTTCGTACAAGTCTGTTTATCTATGATCTCTTTGGGGTACAAACCCAGCAATGGTATGGCTGGATCAAAGGGCAGGCATTCTGGAATCATTTCTTTTAGGAGGATTTTGGCAACAAAAGCCGCTGTAGCCCAAGCAGTAGGAAAGGCTTCAGGCCACCTGAACTATGACCAGGCAAAATTTATACTGTCCAGCTTTCGGCATAGAGATAAAATCAATTTGTAAGTGCTCAAATGGTGTGTAAGCAAGAGGATGTCCTCCAAAGACTTTCCAATGAAAAGCATGTTGATTGAAGGCCTGACATGTAGGGCAAGCTGTACATATTTTGGAGGCAATTGTAGTTATTCCAGGTGCTACTCATACTCTTAACAGAGTCTACAATGCCTTGAGTGTCCAAATGACCACGTTTATGAATGGATTGACAAATTTGGGTGTAGAAATTTCTAGGGAGCAGGGACTGTCTGATGATACCCATACTCCATTAACTTGCTTGGCTTTAAATTTCTTATTCCATTGTCCCACTTCCTTGTCTGTATAGGAAAGGGATAGATCCAAATCATCAGTGATTATCAGTGCCAAAATGAGTTCAGGTCCTTCCAAGGCCGCTAGCTTTGCTGTGGTATCTACTAGGTCATGTCCCCTGGAGACAGGGTCAGTACCATGTGTATGTGCAGAGTAATGAACAACAGCTATGGCTTTGGGGAGCTGGAGGGCAGAAAGAAGTTCCATAATAAGGTTTCCATTAGCAATACATTTTCCAGCTGATGTCAGGAATCCCTTTTGAAGCCATAGCATGCCAAAGGCATGACATATGCTGAATGCATAATTGGATTCAGTGTAAATTGTGGCCCTTTTATCCTTTGCTATAATACAGGCATGTTTTAAAGTTGTGAGTTCTGCTCCTTGTGTGATTACATTTGAGGGTAAGGAAGCTGACCACAGAGTGGCAAATTCAGTAACTACTGCAGCTCCTGTATAGCGCATGCCATCCCTCATAAAGGAGGAACCATCTGTAAATAATATTAATTTGGGGTTGTCCAAAGGGGTGCCCAGTAAATCACTGAGAGGTTTATCAGCAGTGGACACCAAAGAGGTACAATCATGTAAAGGTTCTCCAGAAGTTGGCAAATCAGGGAGCAAGGTTGCAGGATTAAGAACTCCACATTGCTTTATTGTGATATTTTTGTTGTTCAAGATGGTTATTTCATATTTTGTAATTCTATGATCTATAAATTCCCATGTCCTATGTCTCATTAACAATACCTCAACCTCATGTGGGCACATTATGGTCAGAGGGCATCCTAATAGTAGGTCGGCAGATTTAGTCACTAATAGAGCCTTTGCAGCTACTCCTCTAAGTCATGGTGGTGCTCCTGAAGCTACTGGGTCCAACTGAGCTGAATAATAGGCTACTGGGTGTTGAGTAGGTCCCAAAAGTTGAATCAGAACACCCAAAGTAACCCCTTTCTGTTCATGCACATATAAAGTAAATAGTTTATCATAATTTGGGATGGCTAGAGCGGGGGCAGACAGAATAGCTTATCTTAAATTAGAAAGAGCTGTCAGGTGTTCTGTTTCCAATTTAAGTGGTTCAGAGACAGAATTTTTTGTAAGTGCTACAAGGGATTTTGCGATTTCCCCATAGCAAGGGATCCACTGCCGACAGAATCCCGTTGCTCCAAGAATTGCTCTTAATTGCTTTTTTGTGACAGGAGCACTTAATTTTTGGATATTTTCGATACGTTTTGATGAAATAAATCAGAACCCAGCAGTTAAAATGAAACCTAAATATTGGACCTTGGGGAGACACCACTGAACTTTGTCTTTTGAGACCTTATGGCCTCTCTTATATAATTCCAAAAGGAAATGCTTACTGTCCTCCTGACACACTTCAGTGCTTGGTGAAGCCAAGAGCAAATCATCCATATATCGGATTAAACTGCTGTGTTTGAATTTGATGGCATCTGTATCCGCATTTAAGAATTGCGTAAATAACATAGGGCTGTCCATAAACCCTTGAGGCAATCGAGTCCAGGTCCCCTAGGGACCTTTCTAGTTAAAAGCAAAAATATGCCTGGAATCCTCATGTACAGGTTTAGAAAAGAAAGCAGAGCACATGTCTACAACAGTAAAGTGTGTAGCTGTGCTGGGAATAGAAGAAATTATTGTGGTCAGGTTTGAAACCTCAGGATGTCTTTTTATAACATGATTATTTACAGCTCTTAGGTCTTGGACAAATCAATATTGGGCTTTTCTATCTGGGCCTATTTTTGGCTTTTTTAACAGGTAAAATAGGTGTATTATATCCTGATTTACATGGAATTATTATCCCTTGTTCAATTAATGAATTTATCACTGGGGTAATTCTCTCAATTGCTTCTTTTGATAGAGGGTATTGAGGAATGGAGGGAGCTGGACCTCCTTTTGTCGTAATTTGAATGGGAACTGCTGATTTAAGTAGGCCTACATCAGAAGAGGATGTGGCCCAAATAGACTCAGGGATGTCAGTAGGTATTCCCAAGGTGGGAGGTTCGTTTACCTCCTGGCTCTCTGAGAGAAGTACAGGGAGCAAATTTAGATTCCTTGGGTATTTCCAATGACATAGAGCCATCTGGAGAACAGGTTATTGTGGCTCTAAGTTTACACAAAAGGTCTCTTCCTAGCAAATTTATAGGGGATCCAGGCATTAAAAGAAATGAATGCTCTACAGTTAGGGGTCCCACGCTTACCATGCGAGGAGACAGCTTTGGGACCTGTTGAGGTTTTCCAGATACACCTACTACTTTTAGGGAGCCAATAGAGTCACAATCTGAATTAGGTGTGCTCCTTAATACAGACCTGGAAGCTCCAGTGTCTAGGAGACAATCATAATAAGTGTTGCCAACTCTCAATGTCACATGAGGCTTATTAGTATGGGGGGGCAGTGGATAGGGACAACAGGCAGCAGGATATCAGGGTCTGGAAAATCAAAGGCTGTATCAAAGGCTGCATCCTCTGATTCCCATGCCCGAACCCAACCCCCCACCCCCACCCCACACACCTTCATAATGTTTTTGTAGTTCTTTGAGCTCCCCATTGAGGGGCATTAGCACCCTGAGTAGTGAGTGTACGAGCTCCACTTTGAAGGTACTCCTGTAGTGTCATTTATTGTGAGTTATCTGCCTGGTTATCAGTCCTGAAATTGCAATTCCTATATTTATTGTTCCGATAGTTAATGTTTCTGAAATTAGTGTTGTTCCTGAAGTTATTACTTTCCTGAAATTGCTGTTCCTGAAATTGTTGTAGTTGTTATTATTATTCCTAATTACCCATAACAAATTCCTGCAATTCATCATTAAGTGGCCCTTCTTGTTACAGAAGTGGCAGGTCAGAGATTGATAATTAGACTCTTAGAGAGGGGCAAGTGTAGTATCATCATGCCCTCTTTCCTGCTTTTCTATTTTATTTTGTAATGATTTCAGTTCTTTTTGTATGGTATCCAATAGATCATTAGTTTGCACCTTTGTTTTTTCATGTTCTTTCCTGACATATACAGCTATTTTCCTTAATTCATCCAGATCTATCTCTGGCCATTTGGGACAATGCATCTTAAAGTAATTCTGAACTACTCTGCTAGAACTGTTTACAAATTGTTGCCTTATTTGTCGTTTTCCTTGCTCTGTTAATAAATCTAAGTTCAAATATCTAGCTCCTAATTCAATAAGCCTGTCCATAAACTGAGAGGGAATATTATCATCATTTTGTGTTAGGTGATCAAATTTGGTCCAGTTGTCTGGACATTCTTCACATTCTTTCATTGCTTTTAATATTGCAGCCCTAGCATTATTTGACTGCAAATTTTCCTCTGCTTGTTATAATCCCAATGTGGATCCTCGCATGGTCAGTGTGCTGCATTTTGTCTTGGGCCTTATTTACATGAAAGATGATTTTGTTTCTTTCGCTTTCTGTCAGGAAGATCTTGAGTAATTTTTCCATACCCTCATAGGAAGGATTGTATTGGAAATATATGTCTTTCATCCTTTTCATTGCAGCTATGGGTTCATTGTTATAATTTAGAACATCTTTTTAAAATTCTTTGATATCTTGAGCAGTGAATGGAGTATCGTGTGTTAAATTTATCACATTCCCAGATCTGTCTAATGTAGGCACTTCCAAGGGGAAAAGGCCTTCAAGAGAATCAGAATTAGAACCAGAATCAGAATCAAAGCTTGGTTTTGGTTTCTTTTTAGTTGTTTTGGTGCTTACAGAGGCAGAACAGATCTTTTTAGGTGTTTGCGTGCTTAACGTGGCATTATGTGTCTTTTGAGTTATATGTGTGTTTGTCTCAGCAGTATTGTTAGGAACTGGTATGGTCTGGACTGGGGTTAGTTGTAGGTTGGGAGAAGGGACAGGAGTGGCCAGGGTGTCAGGAGAAGTAGGAGTGGAGGGAGGGTTGGCCAGGAGATGCACAAGATGAGAGAGGAGTTTTGTTACATCTGCCTCCTCTATTTCAAGAGAAATAGGAGAAATAGGACTTTCCTCTCTGAGTATTTCAGGAACGGCCTCGTAAAATTTGGAATCAAATTTTTGAATTGGATCCTCCTTTTCCAGTGTGTTGTGCATAGTGTGTTTGAAATTGTCCAATTGGATTTGTACTGCTGCTTGGATTTTGGCTTGCATTTTGTGATTTGCAGCCTTCTGCATCTTCATATTGAAGATTAGAAAAATAAGATTACCCAACAGCATTAGAAAAAGAATGTATTCAGAAACCGTAAAGGTTTCCAATTTGGCAAATGCCAAAAAGCTCTGCTGAATAGAAGCAAACATGTTGGGAGGCTTCTATTTGCTTATTTACTTTGCTAGCCTTTATTCAGTTTGCTTTAATTCTAATTTTTTTGTATTTAACTCTTTGTTCTTATTTATGTATTTGTTTGTTTTTAATTATTTATTTGGCTTCAGCAGGAAAAATTATCATTATTATTTAAATGTATTATTATCATTGCTGTCCTTGGTGCTGCCCTCCAATGGCAGAAAGGTAGCACTGTAGCTTAGCAGAAAAAAAGGGAGGGGGGAGCACACTCCGTGCTCAGTGCTGGCCTCTAGTGGCCAAGGTAGTACTACAGCTGAGTAAGGAGAAGTGAGGGGGTAGCAGTGAAATGGAGGAAAGTTGCGATGTAAGCTGTTAGGCTAATAAAGAAGGTAAGTGGGTTTTTTTTTTTTATGTTTGAGGTTTTGATATTGCCTTTTAAAAGGCAAAATCTCTCCAATGGGAGAGATTAAGCTAGTAGGGGAGTAGAAGATAGAGAGGGATCTGGGTTTTCCCGCCAGTGGACTGCTGGGGGCAGATCTTGCTTTCCTGCCACTGGCAGACCCCCTGCTGGGTCTTTTGCCACTGGCTGGGTTTTTCTTAGGAGACCGGGTTTGGGTGATGGATTTGGATCCCCTGCTAAGGCACAGGTGCTGAGCATGGAAAGTGTAGGGTAAGAGCCTGTTTTTTTCCCCCCACCCGACTGGGTTTTCCAGCGGGACTCCCTGCTGGGTTTTAGCCTGGCAGGGGTAAGGGGGATCAGGGTTAAGGCTCTTGGGCTAGAGTTGGGGGAGGATTTAGATCTAGAAGCCCAGCAGGGGTTTAGTAGGGGAAGGGATCCCCCCCTGGGCTGGGTTTGAGCAGGAAAATTTTTTACTTACCCTTAGGCAGTAAGGCAGGCAAGATAGTCAGCAGACACAGCCAGGCAGGTTCAGGTCCATCTGGCTTGCCATAAACTGGTGTGGGGGTGAAGTGAAGGGAAAAAGGAGGAAGGTAGAAGGATTGAATGGGAGAAAGGAGAGAGAGAGGAATGTAGAGGAAGGGAAAGGAAGGTAGCAGTCCCCAGCCCTGGCAGGGGTATATTGACCAGAGCCCTCAAATGAGTGATCAGAGAGCAACTTAGGGTTTGAATAGCTAGGCTTTATTTTAATTAGAAAGGGAAAGGTCTAGGGAAAAAGGCGCCAAGATAGAGATCAGGGTTCAGCCTCCAGCTGGGGAGAGCAGAGCATTCCAGGGTTGAGAAAGCTGCTTCTAGGGTTGAGAGAGAATCTCGAGATCTAGCTATAATCTCCAGATAATCTGATAAGGATGGATTAGTTGATAATAAGTAAAGGACACAGAAGATCTCTCCATCAGCTCATGCTGATGCTCTGTCTCCAGAAGCATGGAGTTTTTTATATATATTTCAAGACTCATTTCACCCAAAAGAACTCCTCGAAACTTTGCATTTGTGCAGGAACACAAATTATGTCATATCAAAGCACAATAAAGTTATAGTTTTACAAAGAATTTTCTTATGAAGATAATGCCAGATGAGAAAAAGTCTCAAGGTTAAAAATGAGCCTCACTTTATCTAAAAGTCATTTTGCCTGAGTTTGCCACTCTGTGACCTTGGAATGCCTGGGGCAGTTAGAGAGATATACCCACAGCTGCAACTTTACTCTGCTGAGTGAAAAAAGGCTGTTAATTCATTAAGTGCTGGTTTGCTAAGAACTTAAAGTTTTCCTAAAGGCTATAATGTTTTTCAATAATAAAAGGTATGGATCATAAAAGGGGTCAAAAGAGGAGTCTCAGATTTTCATCCATTTGAGACTCTGTTTCTCTTATTGGCCTCCCACAAGAGAAATGGTGCCAAATTTTCCCTTTTATACTTTCTCTGACACCTCCCACAAAGGATGTGGGAGGTGTCAAGGGAAGTTGTAGCAGAGAGAGTCCTGGGAGTTGTAGTCTCCCAGGGCTTAGGATAATTCCAAATGACACATTACGTTTCCAAAATTCAAGTGATTGTCAAAAATGTGAGAAATAAAATGTATATAAAAGGATAGACTTAAAAATATTATGGGTTTAAAAAACTTAATAATAGCCATTAGAGAAATGAAGCCATGTGCCATATTAAGAGTTAGTTTAGAAGACCTGTCATATCTCCACCACTATGCTGCTTCAGCCAGAAAAGAGGAAGTACCAATCCAGTCCTCAGTCTTTATACTTTTCTCTATGTTATTACTCTTCCCGCCTACGTGATTACGCAAGCAAGGAATCATGGGAAATGTAGTTTGAAGACCCCTAAACTTCCACAGGAAGTTTAGATCCAGGACCTCCAAATTAGTTCAAGGATTCCCAAATTTCCAATATCACAGTATGCATAGTTATTAGGGCTAATAGATACTGTAAACTTATCCTTCAAGATCAAAAACATCAATACTGATTCCATGTACTTCAAGTACTACAAAGGATAGGGGGAAAAAAGGAAAAACATCAAATATTCTATTGCAAATATAAAGAAAAAAGAATCATAAAAAAGAATCATAATTTCATAGTTCACATTCCATGTGGCAATATGTTAGCTGAACAGAGGTTTCTTAATAAAAAATGACATCTATTTCTCTTTTAACTTGGCCAGGATCCATAGTGTACATGATTTTTTCAACAGGTAAAAGCCTTTTTAAAAACAGTAATACAACAACTAATACAGATTCTAAGAAGTACCAAAATCCCCAAAATTATGAGCTCAGTTAAATGACGATAGCAAAAAAAATCCCATTATCATACAGGATTCACATGAGATTTTTAAAAAAAAAATCTTTGAAGCCCATGGATACTTATCACAAGTTCTACAAATCTAGCCAATCTTTCAACCTTAGCTGAGATATTTTTAACAAAGTCTATTACTACCATTATTCCAAAATTAGGCAAGAGAGTTCAGAAAAACACAAACAAATCTCTGTACTGCTGATAAAAACCTTTTGGGTCTAAAATGTCAACAAGAATTTAGATTATTCTGCTGGAAGAGTAGAATAAGCTGAGGAGTTACAAATATAATAGAACATTTTGAAGCTACCAGGCTTCACAGGAAAAATCATTCACACCTCCTGGATGAGATTATAACCCATTACAGGGTAACTAAACCACTTGAGCACCTCCCTCCCTCTGGTATGAGACTGTAATAGCATAACAGAACTGTCTCCACTACGTCCCATCCATTTTTTCATGGAGCCAAGGACTAAATAGTCAAAACCACTTCAGATGTCTCATCCATTACATTTTCAATAAATGCAGAGATTGGGAAATACAACAATGCTATCTCACTTTTACTTCAACTACAAATGGACCCTTACCTCTTGTTATATACAAGTCAGAAGCAGGCAAATGATCAGTCAGAGGTAGGGATGCTACTAGATATCTAAAAATCACTTCTCAAAACCCTTAAAATCAATTTAAATATTTAGCTCATTAAGTTCTCTGAAACTTGTATACAGGTTGAAACCAGGTTGATGGAGTCCATCCATCATCTATATGACAATTAATAAATGAAAAAAAGAACAAAAGGCAATATGTGTCCTTGATGGATCTGGTAACAAACTCAGTATCCCTAAGGACCTATGGTTTTTCCATAAAAAGGGTTTGTGCAGGGCGTTTTATGGACTTTTACAATGGTATGTTCTTCACCAATCCGGTCATGGGGGAAGGGTACAAATAAAGACAAGGTAACAGAGTATATAGCTAAAAGCCAAAACACAGTAACTGAAAGTGACATAGTATAATGGAATGTGATAGATTAGATTAATGTGAACTTAAAAACAAAATTAAATCTTAAAACAAACAATTAGCAAATATATGTGACAGGTTACAGTCATTTAGTGTCAATATAAGATACTCATGTGAACAATGAATCCAAAAGTTCTTTTCTCCAATTTTGGTAGGTTATGGAGTAGTTAACAGAACTTGAAATGGACCTTCCCAGGTAGGCTGAGTTCCTCCAAGGTTGAGGAGTTCTTGCAGTTTGACCTGTAAATCCTGAATATTAGGAGCAATAGAAATATCTCCCCCATTAATGATGCATATGCATGACAAAAGGATTTAAGCTATATAGGGGGATGCCGAAAAAGCATCTCAAATGGTAAGATGTATAGATCTCCCCTGGAGGGGGAAACCTCAGGCCATCACAAGTAAGTCTCAGTGCATGGTTTTCTAATTATATGTTTAAGATTACTATTGATTCTCTCTATGTGGCCTGAGATCTTGGGGTGATAAATAATGAGTCTACAGTACCACGAATGATTTGGTGATAAAAAAAACTTCTAGGCAGTAGGGGGTTACCTCATTCCCCATTGATCTGTTTTGCTTTAAACTTTTGTTTCCATTTTTCCACTTCCTGTTCATTTTAAGAGAGAGATAAATTTGAGTCATTATTAGATGTCAAAGTTAAAATCAATTCAGATCCTTCTAAGGCAGCAAGTTTTACTGCATGCAGTATCTGCCTGGTGATTCCCTCTAGAATCAGGGTCAATTCCACCTGTAGGGGCAGAGCAATGAACTACATTCAGGTAGTTGGAGAGCAGAAAACTCTTCATTAATGGTTTCTGTGTCTGTGATACACTTTCCAGCAGGGGTTTCTGTTAGCAAGACCAAGGGGTTATGAGAGGGGTAAATGCTTTCAGAATTAGTCGTGACAATGATGGACTCATCTTTAAAGGAAGTGGGCTGTTCCTTAAAGCTCTCAATGTTTTGTGGAGAGAAAGGTGTATGATGGCCAATGTTCACCAAGCTCTCCTGCTTATAAGTAGGAACATCCCCTAGAGAGAATTGGTCTCCATTTGAATTGTCTATGATAACTGCTGCTTGGTCTGTTTTCTGGGTTTCCGTGGAGTGGGTTGTAGTGTGGGTTCTTTGGGATCTAGTGGAGCTGCTAGGGGAAGGGAGAGGAGTGGGTGAATGAAGGGGATAGGGCTGGGGGCAGGGTGGAGAGGAGAGGGGGTGGGGG
>NC_058132.1:138087650-138138448 GCF_016433145.1 Gracilinanus agilis | reverse complement strand
GAAGGAGGGCAGGGAAAGGAATGGCCAAGAGACTCTCCCGGGTAAGAGTAGTGGGATTGAGAGATGGGAGTAGTGGCGAATGAGTGGGGTCTGACACGGGGAGGGACCCAAGGGATAGGAGGAGAAACTCCCTCCCAGTCCAGGTGGGAGGATGATAGCGAGTGTTTCTTGCTAGCTACACCTGTGTGTAGAGAGTAGGACACTAGAGGGTAGGCATAAGGATTAGAGGGAGAGAGGGGAAAAAAGGGGGGGGAAATGGTGTGGTGGAAGATAAACCCTAGGGGAAGTGGTCAGTCTTTTAAAAATGTCCGAAGGGGGTGTGGGGAGAAAAAAAAAACTTCCTTGTAAAAGTTCTGTCCTGTCCCCTCCCCTGGTGGTCACGTGGTTTCGAAGGGGGAGGGGGGCTGGGCCTTAGGGAAGCTTGGTGGGGAGATCCTAACTGCCAGTGGCTCACCCAACCAGTGTCTGAGGTCAGATTTTGAACCCAGGACCTCCTTTCTCTAGGTCTGGTTCTCAATTCACAGAACTAGTGGTTACTCCTAGGTGGGATCAGGGTTTAGAGGAGTCCCTCATGGGAGTCCCTCAGTCTGCCCCCTCGCCCCTGCACAACCAGGAAGCACCCCCTGGGTTAGTTTACTGTCTGTTTGGACCGGCTGTTCCTTGCTCCGTGCTGCGCACTAAGAGCCCGCTTTGGCTTCCCAGGTGGGGTTGGAAAGGAATTTTGGCCGGGTCCCAGAGCCGCCCAGATTCACGTGCAGCTCAGCCTAAACCTGTCAGTGCAAAACTCAAGTTTTGGGCTCCCTTCTTGAACACCCCACCCTCATCTAAGCTAAAAAAAAAATGGTGGCGGGGGTGGGGGGGAACCACGTCGGGGAAGAGTTCTTACCGATCCCTGTGGCAGGCGCAGAAACCGAGGCAGCGGTCTAGGCAAGGGTGTGGCAGGCACATGAAAGCAAACGGAGCCAGCAGGCTCTATTTCTTTTTACTAGTCACCCTATCCTAATACTTTTCTTTCTCTATACTTTTCATCTCAGAAGAATTAAGAATTCTTTTCCATAGTGGTTGCCATTCCGTTATATTTAAAATTAATATCTTCCCCGTGCGTTCTTATTTTCTATAAAGTTTATTAATAATTACTCAAAAATAGAAAAGATAGATAAGCATAGATTTAAATTCCCTTTCTTACTCTAATTCTGTCTCAACAAGTGTAGCTCAGCCTTGCTGGATTCTCCATGGATCTCCTCCTCGATCCCGGAAGTAGTGAGCCAAAAAGACCTAAGTGGGCTCCACCCAAATCTTTTTATTATTGAAAAAGAGGGATGGGGTTAGGGTTGGACTGAATATTAATATTTAAAGATGTAGTCGCCAAGGAATTGAATTACCCAATTCTAAAATAAAAGACCCAAGTCAGGATGATTTTTATGGTGGTTTATTTAAAAATAGGAATAGGGAAGATAGGGGAAATGAGAGAGAGAGAGAGACAGACAGACAGACAGACAGACAGACAGACAGACAGACAGACAAAGAGAGAGAGAGAGAGTAACTTTGGCCTGGTCCAGAGACCTGAACCAGGCAAGGCTTCAGAGGCCCCAACAAAGGGGTACAGAGGTTAATTAAACATGGCTTCTAGCCACGAGGCCTCCTCTAGGATGAGAGGCCTCTTTTGAGGCTAGAGCCTCCAGAAACGCCAAGGAAAAGGAAAAGGGAGTCAGCCTAACTTGTGCACATGACAATTCAAAAGGAAGAGTCTGAGGTCTCACCAGAGCTCCTCCAAGGCCAGGTTCAAAAGGCAAAACCCCTTCACAGGAAGTTACCATCATATTTAAAAGATAGTTCATTTTGTCACTTCCTGCATTCACCCTCCAGTTCTACATGGACAAATGACAGTCTCAGCCTTGTTTCGGACTGCCCAGGGGGCAGTCACTTGTTTTTGATTTGTCACTTACTAGCACATGTGGGTCATAAACCTCTCCCTTCCCCATTTAATTCTAAGTTGGGTGGCATGAGTATTCCTCCTAGCTAAATTCTAAAGAATGAATAGGGGTGAGCTAATTCCATTTACACATCATGTAGAGAATGGGATGAACTGGGTCAGGAATCCAGGAGGGGGAGGGGATGAAATTCCCTCTGCACACTAGCCCTTGGTGCTCTTCTGCCTTGGAGCCAATACACAGTATTGCCTCTAAGACAGAAGGTAAAGGGTAAAAAAAAATTTCACAGTTCAGTGTGGACTGGTTTGTGGTGGTGGTTCCTATCTTTTGCACTGGAGTAATCTTTATGTATATTATTTTCCTGATGCTGCTTACTATGGTTTGTATCATTTTCTATAGATCTATTCATGCTTTTATGTATTAATAGTGTTTATTATTTTTATAGCACATCAATATTCCATAATATTTCTATGCCAAGGATTATTTAATAATATCAGTTAACCACTGAAACATCCCTTCCTCTCATTCAAGTTGAATTTGTAATAAAAATGATGATGATAACTATAATAATAACTAAAAAAATAAGAACTAGCATCTACAAAGCACCTAATGTGTGCCTGGCACCAGGCTAAATGCCTTATTCATCTGACCTTCACAACAATACTGGAAAGGAGGTGATGTTATTATCCCCATTTTGCAGTTAAGGAAATTGAGGCAAATAGAGGTTAAATGACTTGTCCAGAGTGGCATAGCTAGGAAGTGTCTGAGTCTGTATTTGAACTCAAGTCTCCCTAACTCCAGGCTAAGCATTTTATTCCCTAAGCCTTACTTCATAAATACTTAATTACTCCTTGCATTATCTTCATGTAAAAGTTGCAAGATTAATTTTTTTAGTGGGGGAGGCAGCTGGGTAGCTCAAGTAGATAGAGAGCCAGGAGGTTTTGGGTTCAAATTTGCCTTCAAACACTTCCTCGCAATGTGACCCATGGCAAGTCACTTGACCCTGATTGCCAGCCCTGACTGCCCTTCTGCCTTGGAATTGATATTTAGTATCAAGTCTAAGACCAAAAAGTTTAAAATAAAAGTGATTAATTAGAGGGCCCATTTCCTACCCCTAACTGGTGTCAAAACTGCTAGATCAGTCCTTAGCTGTGGACTTTACATTAGTTAACAATAGCACCCATTGTGAACAGGACAGATGAGGCGCTTTGCTGTAGGCATCTTCACCCCTGAAGAGTTTTAAGACAGGACTCTGGAACGCCAGGCTGACTCAGGGAGAAGCAGAGCATGCGGCTGTATGTTCCAAGTTTTTGAATCCCATTCACATGAGTGACCTAGATGCAAAAGGCTAAGATTAATCCTCTGTCAGGCTTCTGAGTCCTTGACTCCCCAGAGGCTGAAGGTTTTTGAGAAAGATAATACTCACCAGAGCAGAGAACAAGAAGAGTCCTTTTCCATTTTGTAAGGGGGAAACCTAACTCTGTGGTGTATTATTTTCTGACAGAGTGGTGACTTAGGCATGTATTTTTAGAGCTCATAATGTTCAGTTGCTGACTCTCAAGTCTCCATCCCTAACCAGACAGTCTTTTCCCTCCCTTCTCTCCTGAATATCTCCTTGTTGGTGCTGGTCAATGGTCTACAGATATAGTAGCACCATAATCTAATCTCTAATATGAATTTTTATGTTATGAAATGTTCAGAACTCTGCAGTCTAACATAACTTCAAGATTCCACCAGCCATCTTGGCAATGTTCTGAAAAGAATTAATCCTTGAATCTCAGAAGATAAAGCTGGGAACCTACAGTTGCCACATTGTCTTCTTGTTTTTATTAAAAAAGAATATAATTTTGGGGCAGCTGGGTAGCTCAGTGGAGTGAGAGTCAGGCCTAGAGACAGGAGGTCCTAGGTTCAAACCCGGCCTCAGCCACTTCCCAGCTGTGTGACCCTGGGCAAGTCACTTGACTCCCATTGCCCACCCTTACCAATTTTCCACCTATGAGACAATACACCGAAGTACAAGGGTTTAAAAAAAAAAAAGAATATAATTTTCTGCTTCACCACATGAATTTAACACATCTTCTCTGCCTCCCCATTTTCTGCATTGCTCAATATGTTTTTGATGGAATCCAATGAAGCTGTCTTCTAAAAATAAATGCAGTTATTATGGATACTTTTACTCAGCCTGAAAGTTACCACAGTGAGAATCCCAAATTGTAAAGATCAAAGTGGATGGAGAAGATTGTGGATATTTACTAACTTGAAATTATGTAAAAATATTTATTCTACTCTGCCTCAAGTATTAATTAAAGCCCAGCCCTCTAGGGTCTTCTGATTGGTTATTAGCAGTCCCATTTAACAATTTCAGTTGCCTTTTAAGCAACTCAAATATTCTGACTATGAACAATTAAATTCCCTTCTTCTGCCTCCCCATATTTTTATATGCCTCAGGTTTATTTACCTCTAGAAGAGAGCCCAAGATGGAAGTTCTTACAACTCCAAGTGGGGAAGAAGCAGATAGACAAAGGAACGAGAGTCACAAGACATACCCCATTTGGTCATAGGCCAGGAATTGTTCATTGCTTTTTCTTCATCTTTTTTTTTGGGGGGGGGGAAGGGGGAAATAACTACCTTAGTTACCTCATATAATTCTAAGATAATAGATTTTGAACTGAAAAGGACCTTGGAGATCATCTTGTCTACCTCTCTAGTTTTACAGAAGAGGGATCTAAAAGGTGAGGTTATTTGTCGTGTCCAATAGGTAGCCAGCAGCAGAATTGGGATTCAAACCCACTTCCTCTCATTCCAAAGCTAGTATATTTCTCTCTGACCTCCTCAGCCAATCACACGTGATTTATACCATTTATTTCACAGCACCTAATTTTGTCTTTGTTTCATTTAGTTTTTGAACATTATTACCATTGTTTTTAAAAAGAGAAGTTCCATATTGTTAACCTCAACTGAGATTCATTCTAAGTACCGAGCTGTTACACTGGTCCATTAATGAGACCTTAATAAGGAGTACAAGTTTGGGTACAGTTATTTTAAGATGTCTAGTTAGAAAATATTGTTTTGAACTGCCTATATGGGAGAAAAGGTTAAGTGTACAAAAGCTACTGTTTTATTCTCTTTTGTTTTCTATTGAAAAGCAATAACTATATTCTCTTCAACAGCCTTTCTAAGCCTAAAGGCATCAAGCCTCTAATTGGCAACCCAGAGATTAGATGAGAAGAACAGAATGAGTCTAAAAAGCAAGAGAAAGATATCTGTAAATTCAGGTATCTTGCTTGAGTGCTCCTGGGCTCTTGACCTGGGAATTTCTCTGTCTTATATTTATAAGTCCCAGGGCATCCATGTCTCTAGGATAATCTGAAGATAGCTACAAACTATTCTGTACTAACTAATGAGGGGTGGTTGGGGTGTTCAGGGAGGACTGGTACCCCTGGAGTAAGTACGTTTTTAGAGCTGCTCATCCACCTTTGGTGTCCATCTTTCATCCAACTTTCATCTGTGGCTCCATGAATTTGTTGCATGTGAAACAACCATACCCATGTAAACTGTCTTGGCAGGCAGGCTAAAACAGCTAGAGGGAACCTGAGAGGCCTCAAAACCAGCAGACAATTAAGCACATGCCTACCCCACGCATGTGAAGATTTCCCCTGTTGGAAGGGATGGATGAAAATAATTTGTTCCAACAGCCAGGAAGGTGACTGAAGCAGGCACTGTGGACCACTTAGAGCTTAGTCAGACATCAAAGATGCCAAGCTCATCTACTGCCACCTGGGCCATCTCTAGTCATCTTCATTTTTGTCATGACGTTGGACTTTGATGACTCTGGGAGAGAGTGAAGCTGAAGACTTTGTGCAGTTCAATAAATCTAATTCACATGCAAGGTGAGACATTACCTCGTATTGTCACTGGTCCTCTTCAAAATGGGAGAAAAAAAGCTAACTAATGTACATGTATGACTATAAAATGTATGGAATTCTGTTTTTCTATCCAGACTAACATTAACACTACACTGGATTATGATCTAGTCAATATGATTATTCATTTCAACTGTGTAGACTAAGACCTGTCTAAAGCTTCTCATCTTATGTGACTTGTCCAAACCCTTGTACAAGTCTTCTATTAGGCCATGCCTAATGTGCATGGGATGTGCCAAGAAATTTCTTCTTGATTTCTTTGCATCTCTTTGATAATATCTTTTGTGACTCTTCATCCATGTAAATCCATGTCTATGATGTACTGTAGCATATTCATGCTTAAGAGCTGAAGAAGGAAATGGCAAACCACCCCAGTATCTTTGCCAAGAAAATTCCAAGTGGGGTCACAAATATTTGGACATGACTGAAAAATGACTGATTGAATTTTCATCATGTCACATACCTGGCTTACAAATTTCCCATAACTCTCCAGTAGATAAAATCTAAGTTCCTTAGCCTTCTCTGAGTATTTCCTAATCATTAGAGCAGTCCAGAGTTGGAAAGGCCTGCCTTTAGAAGAAGGAGAATGTATTTTCCCCTTCAGTAGAGGTCTTGAAACTAAGGCAAGTTAATTAGATGGAGATGTTGTAGAGGGAATCATTGTTCAAATATGGGTTATACTAGATGACTTCTGATTTCTATTTCTTATATTTTGTGAGTGACTTGCTACCTTACCTTATCTTCCTCTTTTCCTAAGGAACTATTTTTTCTAAACTATGTTACAGAACCCTGGCAATTCATGTGAAGATTAGTGGTCCTAGAAGAAAATTTTAGTGCTGATGTTCTTTTCCATAGAAAATATTAAATCATACTTAGATACATTTAATGATCTCATTGCTATGGATATGCATGCCAGTGGTACAAATGACAATCCATCCAAGCCTTTGTATCCTATAACAAAAATAATAACATTAGTAATAAGATAGTACTTATACGCTATAGAACTTTAAGGTTTGTAAAACTCTTTATAAATTTTATTTCATTTAATCTAATCCTTAAAACAACATTAGGAAAAAGTAAGTGGTTTTATTATCCCCATGAGGGAATAATCAGGACAAATAAAGAAAATGAGTCTAAGAGATGTTAAATGAAGTCATTTGCCCAGGGTCAGATAGATAATAGGGATCTGAGTCTACTTTGGAACTCAGGTTTGACCCCAAATCCAGCACTCTATCCACTATGCCATCTATTTTATCCATATGTTCCCTGAAATGCTCCACAGGAGGCACACTCAAATGGCCAGGGGTCTTCTATGTGTCTTTAATATTATATAGGTACAAGGCAATCAAGAAGTCAGTAAACATTTATGAAGCCTTTAATATGTGTGAGATACTGAGGGCACAAAAAGAGACAAAGATGGTCCCTACCATCAAGAAGCTTGAAATCTAATGGGGAAGATAACAAACAAATAAAAGTTATATACAGGATAAATAGAAAATAATTAATATGGGTAAGGAACTAAAATTAAGAGGAACTAGGAAATACTTCTTGTAGAAGTTGAGATTTTAGTTGGCACTTAGAGGAAGCCAAGGAAAACAGAAAGCAGAGAAAAGGAGAATATTCCAGGCATGCAGGAGAACTAGAGAAAATGTGCAGATCTGAGAGATCAAGCGTCTTGCTTATGAAACAGCCAGGAAACAAGAACGGTATGTGGGTTATCTATCTGTTTTTTATTGCTCTTCCTATATAAAGTCATTTTACCTCCTTTCCAGTAATCAGTCTCTTAGAAGATATATTTTCATAAAGGAGAAACTTTTAATAATCTCTTTTGTTTTTAAAATTGTTCTTTTACAGATATATATTTTTTAACACAAGACATTTTTCAACCCTCCCCACTCCCAACAAACTACATTCCCCCAAAACAGTTAGGCAGAACTATCAGGATGACTGTGACTGATAATACATAACTTTCTGCTTTTATAGCTTGCAGATTGTTAACAGAAAGGTAGGAGGTCGACTTTAATAAATTTGTTACTACACCATTCATTGCATTGGGACAGTAACTTTTACAGTACTTTATACACAAGTCAATTGTGGGTAACAATGTAAACTAATTATACATGCTACATATCTCCATTGCCCTTTGGGTTATTCCAAAATTTGCTTCTTCAAGTGGTGTTCTATGATTCACAGCTATAGAGAGTCACAGGAATAACCCAGGTGTTAAAAAGATAGACTATTGTTTAAGAGAGAAGCCTACAATAATTCAGTGTTGACCAGTTTCCCAAATGTAACCCAGTCTTTTCTCTTTCTTTTATTCAGTTTTGTACTGTTATTGTACATATAGAGTGTCTGACCAAGATATATAATGTACAATTTGAACAGATCAACTCAATGGGTTATCCATTTCATACTCTGTACAATAGGCGTTCTAGAGCCACTTGGCTTCTTCTGTGAGGATGGTTGGTCAGAATTCTGTTGGGTTGGCTGTGGATGATTTTATATAGGGGTTTCTATAATTGTCTCAGGCTTGATGTACTTATAACTATATCATTTACAAATAAGAATATTTACCACATCTTATCTTTAAGGGATCCTTTTCCATTTGGACTTTGTGCAAGACATCCTTCATGACAATGGTAAGTACCTTTGTTGAATACAATTCTAATTTTATGCTTCATTTGATTTTGCTAATATGAAGATATTGAATCAAAATCGCCTCATTTAATTTATTAGACAATCTTATATGATCTTAACATGTGCATAGGAGATAATTTGCTAGATAAAAATATTCAATTTTGCTTATTTTTCTACTGAATAAAATTTTTTTATGATAAAAGAAATGAACAAAATGGGATCTCATATTCTCTGGATTCTTCTATCAATTTTATGAATATAAAGATATGTTCTGCTATACAAGATCATTTGCAAAAGCCTGCCTATTACTCTCTCATATTTTCATAAAGATTACTCTTGATGAGTGAGATCATTCTCAAGATTTAAAAAAGACAAAGTAAACATTTATTCTAGTAGTTATTAATCTATTTGATTGCCTTTTTTTGGTTGAATATCCTCCATGATTTTCAATAATCATTGAGCACTTTCTCCTCTTTCAGATATCATGAGAACTAATCCTTCAATGCCCTCAGAACTTCAAGCACTAGCTTGCTTCAAGCACTATCCTCCTCTCTTCATATTTAATCAGCTCTAGTTGCTTCCTGCCTTCATCTTCTTTAGTGACATGGTTCCTCAGTCTGGTTTCCCTTCCTTTTGTGGCACATTACAGATTGTTAGGGTCCAATTATAGTAGCTCCACCGTCATTATTGATGAAAATAGAAATGACAGAACTTTTGTATTTTTCATTTGTTTAGGATTCTTCTAGTTTCTTTAAATGATCCCAGGATAATCTGATTTGATTGAGCTTCCCACAAAACTTTCTCAATGCATATTTTTCTTTCTACTACATCCTTCATTTTTATGAAGTGGTATTGTTGATAACCTTTTGCCACCTTCTTTTATAAAGTTTTGTGAATGAGTTTACATTTTATTTTATTCCCTTTCAACCCCACTTTATTATTATTTTTTAAATTTAAATTTTGAATATTTTCTCATAGTTACATATTTCATGTTTTTTCCCTCTCCCCCAAGCCCTACTAACCCCCCTTAGCCGACGAAAAATTCCACTGGGTTTTTCATGTATCATTGATCAAGACCTAATTCCATATTATATTGATAGTTGGACTGGAGTTATCTTTTAGTGTCTACATCTCCAATAATATCCCCATCAGCCCATGTGATCAAGCAGTTGTTTTTCTTCTTTGTTTCTCCTCTCACAGTTCTTCCTCTGCATGTGGCTAGTTTTCTTTCTTATGAGTCCCTCAGCCTTGCTCTGGATCCTTGCATTGCTGCTAGTAGAGAAGTCCGTTATGTTCGATTGTACCAGAGTATATCAGCCTCTGTGTACAATGTTCTCTTGGATCTGCTCCTTTCACTCTGCATCAATTCCTGGAGGTCTTTCCAGTTCACATAGAATTTCTCCAGTTCATTTTTCCTTTGAGCACAATAGAATTCCATCACCAACAGTACCACAATTTGTTTAGCCATTCCCCAATTGAAGGACATTCTCCCATTTTCCAATTTTTTGCCACCACAAAAAGCGCAGCTATAAATATTTTTGTACAAGTCTTTTTCATTATTATCTTTTTGGGGTATAATCCAATCAGTGCTATGGCTGGATCAAAAGGCAGATAGTCTTTTAAAGCCCTTTGAGCATAGTTCCAAATTGCCATCCAGGATGGTTGGATCAGTTCACAACTCCACCAGCAATGCATCAATGTCTCAATTTTGCCACATCCACTCCAACATTCATTACTCTCCCCTGTTGTCCTTTTAGCCAATCTGCTAGGTGTGAAGTGATACCTCAGAGTTGTTTTGTTTTGTATTTCTCTAATTATTAGATATTTAAAACACTTTCCCATGTGCTTATTGATAGTTTTGATTTCTTTATCTGAGAATTGCCTATTCATGTCCCTTGCCCATTTATTAATTGGGAGATGGCTTGATTTTTTTGTACAATCAATTTAACTCCTTGTATATTTAAGTAATTAGACCTTTGTCCGAGTTTTTTGTTATAAAGATTTTTTCCCAATTTGTTGCTTCCCTTCTAATTCTGGTAGCATTGGTTTTGTCTGTACAAGAACTTTTTAGTTTAATGTAGTCAAAATTATTTATTTTACATTTTGTGATTTTTTTCTAACTCTTGCTTGGTTTTAAAATCTTTCCTTTTCCAGAGATCTGACAAGTATACTATTCTGTGCTCACCTAATTTACTTGTAGTTTCCTTCTTTATATACAAGTCATTCACCCATTCTGAGTTTATCATGGTATAGGGTGTGAGATATTGATCTAGGCACAATCTCTCCCATATTGTTTTCCAATTTTCCCAGCAGTTTTTGTCAAATAGTGCGTTTTTGTCCCCAAAGCTGGGTTCTTTGGGTTTATTGAAGACTGTCTTGCTGAGGTTGCTTACCCCAAGTCTATTCCACAGATCTTCCCTTCTGTCTCTTTGTCAGTACCATATTGTTTTGTTGACTACTGCTTTATAGTACAGTTTAAGATCTGGTACTGCTAGGTCATCTTCCTTCATATTTTTTTCTCATTATTTTTGATATTCTTGCTCTTTTATTCTTCCAAATGAATTTTGTTATAGTTTTTGTCTAATTAAGTAAAAAAGTTTTTTGGTAGTTTGATGGATATAGCACTAAATAGGTAAATTAATTTGGGTAGGATGGTCAATTTTATTATGTTAGCTTATCCTACCCATGAGCACTCAATGTTTTTCCAATTGTTTAGATCTAGTTTTAATTGTGTGGAAAGGGTTTTGTTCATATAATTCCTGTGTTTGTCTTGGCAGATAGATTCCCAAGTATTTTATATTGTCTAGTGTGATTTTAAATGGAATTTCTCTTTCTAACTCTTCCTGATCTTATTGGGAATGCTTCTAATTTATCCCCATCACAGATGATGTTTGTTGACAGTTTAGATACATATCATTTATTATTTTTTAGGAAAGGCCTTTCTATTCCTAAACTTTCTAGTGTTTTCAGTAGGAATGGGTGTTATATTTTGTCAAAGGCTTTTTCAGCATCTCTTGAGATAATCATGTGCTTTGTTGGTTTGCTAGTTGATATGGTCAATTATGCGAATGGTTTTCCTAATGTTGAACCATCCTTGCATTCCTGGTATAAACCCCCCTGATCATAATGAATAACCCTCATGTTCATTTGCTGGAGTCTTTTTGCTAGTATTCTGTTTAAAATTTTTGCATCTATGTTCATTAGGGAGATTGGTCCATAGTTTTCTTTCTCTGTTTTTGATCTACCTGACTTTGAGATCAGTGCCTTATTTGTGTCATAAAAGGTGTTTGGTAGAACTCCTTCTTTGCTTATTGTGTCACATAGTTTGTATAGTATTAAAATTAGTTGTTCTTTGAAGTTTGATAGAATTCACTTGTGAATCCATCTGGTCCTGGGGATTTTTTCTTAGGGAGTTCTTTGATGGCTTGTTCAATTTCTTTTTCTGATATGGGATTATTTAAGTATTTTATTTCTTCTGCTGTTAGTCTAGGTAATTTATATTTTTGTAAATATTCATCCATATCACCTACATTGCTATATTAATTGCCATATAATTGGGCAAAATAGTTTTTAATGATTGCCTTGATTTCCTCTTCTTAAGAGGTGAGGTCACCCTTTTCATCTTTGATACTGATAATTTGGTTTTCTTCTTTCCTTTTTTAAATTATATTGACCAGTACTTTGTCAATTTTATTTGTTTTTTCAAAGTACCAGCTTCTAGTTTATTTATTAATTCAATAGTTCTTTTACTTTCAATTTTATTGATTTCTCCTTTGATTTTTATAATCTCTAATTTAGTTTTTAACTGGGGATTTTTAATTTGTTCTCTTTCTAGTTTTTTGATTTGCATGCTCAATTCATTGATCTTTGCCCTCTCTAATTTGTTATTATATGCATTCACTGATATAAATTCCCCCTGTTTGTTTTGAATTCAGGGAAGTGCTATTTGGAAGTGTCTAGCAGATTCCCTATGGACACGTAGGGACTATGAGACTACATTTCCCATGAATCCAATGGGTTTTCCGGTTTCCGGTTTTGGGTGGGGGGACATCAGACGTCCCCCACGCATAGGACAGTTTAAATTCGGAGGAGGGCCTAGAGAAGGTCTCTTGGTTTCCTGGTTAGCTGGCTGGCATACAAGAGAGAGGATGGGCTCCGGCGGTAAATTTAAAAGTTAGTCAGGCGCGGTCATATATATTTTACCAACATGACCATGGCTTTAATTAAACTACTAATTTCTCTTATTATATCAATCTTTATCATTTTAAATTGTAACACCCCTGAGTACTGCTTTAGCTGCATCCCACAGATTTTGGTAGGATGTCTCATCATTGTCATTCTCTTCAGTGAAATTATTAATTATTTCTATGATTTGTTCTTTATCTGATTTTGGAGAATCATATTATTTAATTTGCAATTAGTTTTTGATTTGCCTGTCCATGTGCCCTTACTGATTATATTTTTATTGCATTATGATCTGAAAAGGTTACATTTATTATTTCTGATCTTTTGTATTTGTTTGCCATGTTTCTATGCCCTGGTGCATGGTTAATCTTTGTGAATGTACCATATGCAGCTGAAAAGAATTTATTCCTTTTTGCCCCTATTTACTTTTCTTCACATATCTATTAACTCTAATTTTTGTAGGCTTTTGAATTTGACTATTACATTCCTGGGGGTTGTCTTCTGAGGATTTAGTGTAGAGGGTGTTCTATGGGCTCTTTCAATGTCTATTTTGCCCTCTTGTTCAAGGACATCGGGGCAGTTTTCTTGGATAATTTCTTGTACTATGATATGCAGACTTCTATTTGTCTCTGATTTTTCCAGAAGACTAATAATTCTCAAGTTGTCTCTTCGAGACCTATTTTCTTGATCTATTGTCTTCTCATTGAGATATTTCATGTTTCCTTCTATTTTGTCAGTCTTTTGACTTTGCTTTATTAATTCTTGCTGTCTTATGAGATCATCGGCTTCTACTTGCCCAATTCCAGCCTTTAAAGACTGGTTTTTGGCTATAATCTTTTGGTTTTCTTTTCAATCGGGTCTATCTGGCTCTTCATGGCTTTCAGGTGGCCATTTCTAGTCTTCAATTTTCTTATCGTTTTCTTTGATTTCTGAACCTCAATTTCCAATTGTGAAATTATGCCTTTTAAACTGTTATTTTCTTGCCATATCTCTTCCATCTTTCTCATGATCTCAGATTTGAACTCCTTAACCCAGGATAATGGAATATGTAAGAAAGAGAATGTATAGTCTTACTTTTAGTTCAAATATTGCATGATTCCTTCAGACCTTTCTGTTCCTCACACAACATTCCAAATACTGATTCTATGCGTTTGTGGAGGCTGCTCCTCATGTTTGGAGCACACTTTCCCCTGCCCTCTGACTACTAGAATCTCTCTCTTACTTCAAGAGACAGCTCAAGTGATATCTTCTACATTCCATTTTTCTTAATCACCTGAGTTGCTACTATCTTCCTTCTGTAAGTACTTTGAATTTATTCTCTTTATCTTTGTGTGTGTGTACTTTTAGAATGTAAGCCTCTTGAGAATAAGGATTATTTCATTCTGTGTCTTGATGTCCCCAGCACCTACAATACCTTACTCATAATACATATTTGTTGATTGATTGAATCCTACCGTTTTAGTTTCACTCCTTTAAATAGGTCACATCCAGAACTCTTGCAACTATGCCATATATACTATAGTCATTTGAGAAACAAACTTTACTAGTTGCTTTCTTAGGAGAAAATTGCATTTTTATCTTTGCCATAATAAAATAGAATGTGTATTATTTTTAAAACAACTCTCTGAACACATGCAGTTAATGGGAATAGTGGACTGAAACAAAGTACAATGGTAGTAATCCAAACATATAGAGTGCAAAGCACATGTTTCAGGATTTAAAAAAAATAAACCCTTTAAGTAAATTTTAAGTATCATTTATAAACATAAAATAGGAGGCAGCTAGGTTGCTCAGTGAGTAGAACACTGAATCTAGACTCAGGAAGACCTGAGTTCAAATGTGATCTCAGGTACTGTGTAACCCTGGATAAGTCACTAAACTTCTATTTACTTTAATCCACTAGAGAAGAAAATGGAAACCACTCCAGTTTCTTTGCCAAGAAAACCCCAAAGAAGGTCACAAAGAAATAGACATGACTGGATAACTGAATAATAATAAAAAACATTAAAAAACAAATCTACCATTATCAGCTCCACAGCCATCCACTCCCTGATACAACAGGTAGGAGAAGAATGACTTTTCTGGGTTCTCTTCCTTTCTAGGATCATGTTGCTCTCTCACCTAGTATCCATCCTAGCATTATTAGCCTCTCTTTGTATGCCTTGTTCTTTTGCCAAATGAAGCTATTTTGAATTTTTTTCTGTTCATATACCTTGTTATCGATTGCCTTTGCCACTGCCTATGTGCAGCTTCCATCTTCAAAACTTCAATGCCATGATTTCTAGTTATTTTTATCTCTGCTTACATTTTGTACATTAAAAATAAACCATGTATATGTTATGTCATGTGCTAAATATTCACCTTGCAGTCCTCCCAGGGGACATCACCATACTATTCCATGGCCTTCAGAACATCTGCTTTTTACTCAGAATGCACACCTGCTGTTCCTTAGTGCCATCCAAACTGATCATAAAATAGAGCTGTTTTTTTTTTGGAGTTCCAAAATTCAGCAAATGGTCCCTGAATATCCACATCTGACAACCCCAAATCCATATGAGAGATAAGTCATTTCCCACTTATCTTTATGCCAGAACCTCCCCACAATATGTTGTTAAATAGGTTGTGCTGCCACTTCTCTGGAACTATCCTGGACAGCAGTAGGGCTTGGGTATATTCCTGCTGCTGTAACCAGTTTCTTATGGGTTATGCTCACCCTATTCCAGATGGGCCCTTTCCCTTAGAACCACCTCAGGGATACCTTGCATCTCAGTGGCTGCTCTGAATTCCAGTTGAGTTTAATGATGTTGGCCATAGACTTAATCATCCAGTTAGCTGTGGTTGGCCACATCATATATTTCCATCTTTACAGTTTCTTCTAATTTGTGGTTGATTTTTATCTTTACTTTCACAAGCTGATGACATGACTAATATAATGACCCTGGGGCACTGATTGGAAACTCTGAGGATGACTATTAAACAGCCCCAGGAATCTTACAGATGGAGGTGGAAACTGCTAAGAGGTTTGACGAGACCTCCTATCCAGATACTAAGACAGGTTTGCTTATCAGCAGCTTTACTAATCTTAGCTGTTGCTTGAAGCTTTGTGTAATCTGCAGATACGAATAGTCAGTCAACTGCTTTCCCTAGTTCCCACCTAATTAATGAGGAAATGATTACTTCCCCAATTAATAATTGGTTAATTATTCATATTTGATTCAATTAATAATTATTCAGTTAATAATTGATTAGTAACTCCAAGGATGATAATTCTTGACTCCAAATTCTGACTAAGATGTAATATGGATTTGTTCAGAAGATCATTAATAGTAAAATTCTTTTTACCAAAGGCCAGATGGTTTTCTAACTGACAATATGCTGGAACTCTTTGAATAACCTGGTCAGTGATGGCTTTCTTAGTTTAGCTATTTAATGGTGATGGTTAAGGTAAAGGAAAGGGTTTGGGAAGTTGTGAAGGAAAGAGGGAAAAGAGGGAACCCTAATCCTTTATCTATCTATATAATTGATATAAAGCTGGTATTTGAAATCTGACCAATTGACTGGCTAGGCTGAAAGGTCTTGAAAGCCTCGAAAAAAAAAAGCTTCAAAGCTTGAAGTTTCTTCACTTTACTAAAGGATAGTTTATGGTGATCTTCCAGTTGATTTTATGTTGTTATTTAGTTGTTGGCAATATTGATGCTGGATGCTGGTAGATATAGAATTCTCTAATAGCAGCTTAGGCACTTAATCCTGACTCTGAGACAATGCTGAGATGGATTGTTCCTCCCACCAAATCTCCCAAGATTAAGAGAAAGATGCATTGATTTCTCCTACTTTTATAATCCAAGCCCAACTGATTTTGGTCTCATGCCAGCTCAAAATGCCCTCACTGTATTCTGTGTTCTAACCTAGTAACTGGCATTCATGCCTGGCCAACACGAATTCTTGCAAAGTCTTTACACTAATCATAGACAAAATATAGGAAGGAAAAATAGTTTGGTTGTTAGGGGAAAGTAAAGGAGATTCTCAAGTTACATATCACTCTTAAGTTGATTTTTCATGGTGCCCAGAGATAGTGTTTGGATTAAAAAGGACCTCCTTAACTCACTTCTAAGCTGCTCTTCTGCAGCAGTCTTACTAAGTAGTGTCCCTGGGTAGGTTTGAAGGGGAACCAAGCTAGAGATCCAAGTAGTATTATAGGTCTTTAAACTCAAACAAGACTTTAGATGGAAGGACCTCAAGCAGTGGCAGAAAAAAGAATTCAAAAGTCAGACATGAAAATGTCTAAGGGTTTCTCTGAGATGCAAACTTCTTTGATTTAGTCAAGAAGGGAAAAATGCATGATTGGCTAATCAAACAAACTAACTATACCTGACTAGAAGCTTTAAACAACAGTAAAACTTCAGTAGCTCCCCATTCCAGAGAGGACTAACCTAGCAGTAGGAGATTTCCATTTGGGAGTTGAAAATAACCAAGATGCCAAGAAGGAATTACTCTTTTTTAAAAATCCTTACCTTCTGTCTTAGAATCAGTACTGTGTATTGGTTCCAAGGCATAAAGGCCATTAAGGGCTAGGCAATGGGGGTTAAGTGACTTGTCCAGGGTCACATGGCTAGGAAACACCTGAGCCAGATTTTAACCCAGGACCTCTGGTCACTAGGCCTGACTTTCTATCCATTGAGTCACTTAGCTACCCCAAGAATTACTCTTGAAAGGAGTTTCTTTCCTTCCTCTCTCTCTCTCTTTCCTTTCCTTCCTGTCATTCTCATTCTCTGTACATTCCAAATTGATAATATGACTTGAGAAACTGTACTTTAGAAAGGTACCAATCCTCAGATCTCATCAGATTTACATCTAAGAAGAAATTAATGAAAACTCTATAAAGGGTGAAAAGGACTTCTAATAACCAGAAACTGTGAGATAGCCCTATACCTTGTATTCTCTACACATTTGTTTCACTAACATTGTACTTAAGTTTCAGTCGACTATGCCCATTAATCATATGTGTTCAGAGGGAGAGTAAGACCTCAGTTTAGGAGAAATGCTTTATACCAATTGTTTTTTACTATATCATCATTGTAAATAATCTTGCCAAATAGAATTTAACCTGGCTAATTGTGAATGGGAAACACACTGGTGGGGGCTCATGAGGGACAAAACTAGGAACCTAGCCCTTTGAGATTCCTCAATAGAGCTCTGAGAGTAGGAGTGGTCAACCAACCCTTCTAGTACCCCTAACCAGAAAATGTGAGTCCAGGTTGGGAAATATCCCCATAGGAGATGTTATATGAAAGTGGCCATATGTACTCACAAGGAAAATCTCTCACTAGACTGATTTGAAAACTTAAGAATCTGAATTGTTGTAGTGATCTTATCTGTAACTTGCTTGACATTAGGGCACACTAGCATCATGGTTTATCAGAAAATATTTTGACTTTGAATTTAAGGTACCTAGGAACAAATCCTATCTCTGCCATTTACTAGATACAAGACCTTTTTTGCACCCAGTTCCCAGAGGGAGTTTAATTTGATGACTTCTAATAGTTCTTTGGGTTCTAAATCAATGATCCTATCTTCCCGCATATGTGTCCTTCAGCACTAGCAATGTGGTAACCAATGAGAAAGCATAAACTGGTATTTAGAAGGAAAATATTTCTTGTCATTTATTTTGCTATGCTGTTCATTTTATATTTTGCTGTAAATTAATGTGTCCTTGCCTTGAGCTAGTAAAAGTAAATATCTACCGATCCTGATTCTGTAATTGAATGAGTTGTTCCTTTCCAGATTTATTTTAACTAAAATATGATTTGCCATCTGTTCTTTCATCCATCCCAAATGCGAAACAAAATATGGGCAAGAAGAAAACCCTATGTTATTTCATTAGACTCCTCCCTCCAGGTTGGGGAAGTATCACTCTGACTCCCATCATTAAACTAGTTTCAAACTTACCCAAATTGATGATGTTCAAGTCTTCATCTTTTCATCTTGTCCACAAAGGCGTCACAGAAAACTTTGTCAAATGTCTTGCTAAAAATCTAGATATGTTATATCCATCCATAACAATTTTCCTGACCTATTAGTCTAATAACCCTGTTTTTTGAAAAAGACAATGAGGTTAGTCTGGCTTATCTTGTTCTAGGTTAATTGATCCAAACTGATGGTGGGAAGTTGTGTAGCTCAATGTCAAATATATTTTATTTAAAGTCAGAGGCCTTGGGTTTGAATACTGCCTTAGTCACTTACCACCTATGTGACCTGGGGCAAGTCACTTGGACTCTCTGGTCCTCAGTTTCCTCATTTGCAAAATGTGCATGTAGGACTAGATCAAGACAAACATGTATTATATGACTACTATGTCCCAGGCACAGTGCTAAAGAAAGGCAAAAAATAGGCCCTACTGTCAAGAAGTTCAGTCTAAAGGAAGAGACAACATGAGAATGACTTAGATTAGGTGCATAGAGTCTCATTCAGCTTTAAAAGTATGATCATATTCTGTCTTTAGTATGAAAGTTGATCAGATATTTGAGTAGTTGACATGAACTATTATTATTCTGTTACATCATATAACTGGAACTCATCTAATCCCACCTTTAGGTCAAATAAGTTATAATAAATTACTACTATAATGTATATATAATATATATTATATATGTGTTATCCCTTTTATATATATATGTATGTATGTATATATATGTTATCCCTGTTATCCCTTAACACATCTTCAACTAAATTCTCTCCACCATGTTTTTCCTCTCTACCTTATGGATTTCTATATTGTCTTAGTGTATGAAATCCAATCAGTTCTTTTTGTGAAAAGTATGGTTATGGGGTACTAGGTAGCATATCAGATAGAGCACCAGGCCTGGTATCAAAGGACCAGTGTTCAAATCTGGCCTCAAACACTTCTTAGCTATGTTACTCTGGGCAAGTCATTTAATCCTAATTGCCTAGCCCTTGCTGCACTTCTATCTTAGAATTGATACAATGATAGAAGATAAGGGTTTAAAAAAAAAGAAAGAAAGAAAAGCATGGACTTTCAAGGCCATATTTTAATCAAGGATCACAGAATTATAGAATTTTAGTGTGAGGAGTGACCTCAACTCCTATCTGGTGGAATGGATGCCAAGAAAACCATCCTCACTAACCATCAATCAATCAATCAATATTGATTAAGCATCTACTATGTAGCAAGTGGTTATCCAGCCTTTGCTTGAAGACCCCCAAAAGAGTCATTTCACTTTGGGAACTGCTCTAATTGTTAGGAAAATTGTCCTGATGTTGAGGTTTCATTTTCCTCCTTGCACCCTTCCACCTAGTTGCAAAAAGTTGCTAATTCTTCTACTTCTTCATTCTGGGACCAATTTGGGCATGCCTAATCCCTCTTAAACATGACAACCCTTCCAAGTATTTAAGATAGTGGTCATGTCTTCCACAAATCTCTTCTCCCACTTAAAGACCTTCATTTCCTTCAACCAGGATAACAACCATTTCAATTAACCATTTCCCTCAACCTTTAGCCTTCCTCATATAGCAAGATCTTGAGACTATTTACACTAGTTCAGTCATCCTTGTTCGGATCTCTCCAGCTTATTACTTTTTTTCTATCAGGATTTATGTTTTTTTTTTTCATGAAAAAATGCATACAGAATTTATTGATTGGTATGAGAAAAGTACTTTGTAAAGCACTATTAGAAATTTGAGTTACTATGATTTTCCAGTTATTTAGTGACCATTTATTAAGCTAGGTGATAGATAAAATGCAATTAAGGCAATTATTCTCATAGTGTACAATTATTTAGGATATGAAATATACACAAAACATAAACAGAACTATAGTGCAAATAGAATATATTGAAACATTAAATCAAGTACAAATGGCCATTCAAGTTCATTTCTTATTGGAATTTTAAATTAGGTTTCCTGAAGGTGGCATTTTTTAAAAAAAGAGGTAAACCTTTTTTTAAAAAGCATTTTTTAAAGGGGTTAAACAGGATGAAGGGGAGAGAGGAATTGTTTCCTAGGATATTTAAAGCATAGGGAATAGTAAGATAAAAGGCATGGGATTTAACTATAAATCTCTCCCAAGGTTAATTTTTATTCTCCCTACCTTCACATGTTGGCTCCTGATATTGCTGGGACGCCACCACAAAATAATTCAACTTCTAAATCAAAGTGAAATTGAGTAGTCATTTTACTCCAGTGTTCAACATACTACCAAGCAGAGTACAAGTCCTAGCTGAACTTTGTAAATAGGACATCTGTGAACCTCTATTTGACTTGTCTTCCCACCAAATACTGCAAATTATATTTGCTAATAATAACGCTATATTTAGTCCTGATGAGCCACCAGACACTCTTGGGTCCTTAATTCTCAGGTTGTGTGGTTCCAACTTTACTGGTGTAGAGAGCTCCAGTAAGGTAAGGTAACTTCTTCTACTAATGTAGATCAATAATTCTTCTACAACTTATAATTATAGAGAGTTGCCAAGGTCACCAAGAGATGATCACATATTCAGTGTGACAGAGCTGGGGGACTTGAACCCAGGTCTTCTTGACCTTCAAAGCCCATGGCCATTTGATTCTACCTAAAATTTCATGTCCATAATATTTAGGATACAATCTGATTTAGACATTATGCCTTTTTTAAAGCAGACTAAAATGGGATTATTTTCTTGACTTTCAATCCACACAGTTAACTCATATTGAACTTGTAGTTGACTAGACTCTTACCATATACCTTTCTCCCCTCCCCTCTCCAAACCTTTCATCTGCAAAGGTTAAGTGACTTACCCAGGGTCACACAGCTAGGAAGTGTCTGAGGCCAGATTTGAACCTAGGACCTCCTGTCTCTAGGCTTGGCTCTCAATCCACTGAGCTACCCAGCTGCCCCCCCAACAAATTCTTAAATCATCTAATTATCCTAACATGTATCCTAGATTTTCTACATTTTTTCAGAAGATTAGCAAGAGTAGTCTTATCAAATGCTTTGCTAAAAAGCTAAGTAACCTGCAGTGTCTCTAGTTTTGCAATTCTGTCAAAAGAGGAAATAAGGTTAGTCCAGCATCACCTGTCCTTGAAGAAACTTGGTGGGCCATATTCCAGTAAGTTTCAGAGATACCTTTGAGTTCGTATAGTCCAGGGGTCAGCAACGTATGGCTCTCGAGCCATATCTGGCTCTTTTGAGGGCCAGATGTGGCTCTTTCTGCAGGAGCCATAAAGTCAACCCTGGCACAGTAACTAACAGTTTATGCATGACATCATGCGTCATGTGATACGTCACGTAATCCTTTCGGTACTGAGACTAGCTTCTAAGATAGAAGCTCCCTCATTGATATTGCCGCGCGAGTCGAATCCTGGTCTTTAGTTCGGCTTGGTAGGTGTGCTGTGCGTTCCTCCTTCTGCCCTCCTTTTACTCTTTCCACACCTGTTACTGACATCTTGGGGTGCTGTAGAGTGATTGATCACTTTTGTCCACATTATCTACCCCTCTGCCTCTGATTTACATGGCTTTATCTCAGTGCATTCATGGGGTCTGCACTCCCTATTTGTGGGATTGTTATTGTTTTTAACTTTTCTACCTGCTCTTAAAGGGGAACCAGAGTCAGATTACATCTTTACATGTGCTTCATTATGAGAAGCATTTCTCCCCAGTAGATGTTTCATTTGATACAGAATGATTGAGTAGGCAGCACTGATAAACACCTGTACCAGGAAATGTGTGTGATGTGTCCTGGCCAGTTTTCCATGAAAAGGTACCCTCCTCCCCCACTACTTACTAATGCCTGCACACAAGTCATGTTATTTTCTGTAATCTCCTGATCTCCTACTTAATTTATGTGGCCAAATGGCTTAACCAGCAGGCCGGCAGCTTTTTCTTCTCCTGTTGCCTGACTTGAGAGAGGGAGATGAAAAAGTATTCTTCCCTGAAATTTTCTCTCTTTATTTCAGCAATTTTCTTAGTGTAAAGGAGTTTTATATGTATGTGTGCAGTTATATCAGTACTATAGTGCCCCATTAAGTCTTGTTTTTTGATTAATAATCAAAATAATTTTGATTAATAATCAGCAAAACCATGCAGCACCAGAAGTCACATTAATGTACTTTATTCATCATTGGTTAGCACATAATAACATTATTAAAAATAGTTCAGAGACTTATTGTACTTTAAAAGTGTTGTTCTTACATAAAATGCACATATTTACTTGTATTCAGTGTTAAACACATTGTATGGCTCTCACGAAATTACATTTTAAAAAATGTGGTGTTTATGGCTTTCAAGGCCAAAAAGGTTGTAGACCCTCTAATATAGTTTCTTTGAACTGAGTTAAAACAGGTGCTTCCATTTTCACTAACAAACTTTCCTTTCTAGTTAAAAAACAAATACAAAAGATTTTGTGTTTCTGTTGGTACCAAACTGATGCACAGGGCCATTGCTAGGTTCTAGTGTAGATCACTTAAAGTAAAATAAGATTAAAATGAACATGGGGACTAACTGGAAAGGAAAGTTCTAAAAAAAAAAAGGAATATTCCATCTGTGGGGTGTATATAAAATGGGAAGAAGCAGTCCCAATCAATTAATAAACAAGCATTTATGAAGAATCTACTATATGACCAGCACCGTGCTAGATATTGAGGATATAAAGAAAAAAAAACAGTACTTATCCTCAAGGAACTTAAATCTATTTGGAGAAATGTCATACATACAAAATATACCAAACAAATAAATACAAAATATACCCCAAAAGTCAATATAAGGTATCTTGAGGGTTTGGGGAAGGAATAAACAGCTGAAAGGATCAGGAAGAAACTTGTGTAGTTGGTGATGCTTGAATTGAGTTTTGAAGAAAACTATCCTAAGGGCCTAAATTAAGGAGGAAGCACATACCAAGCATGCCTCTACAAAGACTTGGAGACTGGAGATGGAATGTTGTATGTAAGGAACAGCAAGGAGACCATTTGTTGAATATACAAAGGGGAATGACAAGTAATAAACCTAGAAAGGTAGAGTAGAGCCAAATAGAGATGAGTTGTTTGTGTTTCATTCTAGACCTGTGTTTCATTCTTAACCTGAAGTTGGTGAACTTTTGTTTTAATGCATTAAATTCAGAGTAGCTTTTATGTATTTATTTTCAATGGCAAACTTCATTTAATTAATTAATTTAGGATATTTTTCCATGGTTACAAGATTCATGTTCTTTCCCTCCCCTCCTCCACCCCTGTCCCCAATAGCTGATGCACAATTCCACTAGGTTTTACATGTGTCATTGATCAAGATCTATTTACATATTATTTATGTTTGCACTAGGGTGATCAAAATCCCCAAACATATCCCCATCAACCCATGTGATCAAGCAGTTGTTTTTCTTCTGTGTTTCTACTCCCAGAGTTCTTTCTCTGAATGTGGATAGTGTTCTTTCTCATAAGTGTGTGAACTTTTTAAAGAAAATATTTTTGATAATTATTCCATTATTATCTGTTTCCTATGTATTTTTTTAAGATTTAAATATTTTATTTTTTTAGAAAAATTTTCCATGGTTACATGATTTATGTTTTTACTTTCCCCTTCACTCCCCCTTCACCCTCCCGCCATAACCAACGCACATTTCCACTGGTTTTAACATGTGTCATTGATTAAGACCTATTTCCAAATTTTTGATAGTTGCACTGGTGTGGTCGTTTCGAGTCTACATCCCCAGTCATGTCTGCATCAACCCATGCATTCAAGCAGTTGCTTTTCTTCTGTGTTTCTCACTCCTGTAGTTCTTCCTCTGAATGTGGGTAGCGTTCTTTTCCATAAATCCCTCAAAATTGTTATGGATCATTGCATTGCTGCTAGTACAGAAGTCCATTACATTCTATTTTACCACAGTGTATCAGTATCTGTGTACAATGTTCTTCTGGCTCTGCTCCTTTCACTCTGCATCAGTTCCTGGAGGTCTTTCCAGTTCACATGGAATTTCTCCAGTTTATTATTCCTTTGAGCACAATAGTATTCCATCACCAGCATATACCACAATTTGTTCAGCCATTCCCTAATTGAAGGGCATACCCTCATTCTCCAGTTTTTTGCCACCACAAAAAGCACGGCTATAAATATTTTTGTACAAGTCTTTTTATCTATAATCTCTTTGGGGTACAAATCCAGCAATGCTATGACTGGATCGAAGGGCAGGCAGTCTTTTAAAGCCCTTTGGGCATAGTTCCAAATTGCCAGCCAGAATGGCTGGATCAGTTCACAACTCCACCAGCAATGCATCAATGTCCCAGTTTGGCCACATCCCCTCCAACATTCATTACTCTCCCCTGTTGTCCTTTTAGCCAATCTGCTAGGTGAGGTGGTACCTCAGAGTTGTTTTGATTTGCATTTCTCTAATTATTAGAGATTTAGAACACTTTCTCATGTGCTTATTGATAGTTTTGATTTCTTTATCTGAAAATTGCCTATTCATGTCTCTTGCCCATTTATCAATTGGGGAATGGCTTGATTTTTTTATATAATTAATTTAGCTCCTTATATATTTGAGTAATTAGACCTCTGTCAGAGTTTTTTGTTATAAAGATTTTTTTCCCAGTTTGTTGTTTCCCTTCTGATTTTGTGTTTCCTATGTATTTTGTGCATTTAAAATACTATTCTGAGAATAGGTTTATAGGTTTCACCAGATTGCCAAAAGACTCCATGAATTAAAAAATGCTAAAGGTAAGACCTAAAGGGAGACTCTAGATCTTTTTAAGCTTCAGAGTGATGTGACCATACCTGTGTTTAGGAATAGCATTTTGGGAACTGAGGGAGGTAGATGGAGAAGAGAAAGACTTGAGGTAGCTAGAATAATTTGGTGGCTATTATAATGATTCATGGTTGAGGTTGAGGTTCTACCTTGGTATGATGGTGAGAGTAATGCTGGTAGTGGTGGTGGTGGAAGGGGTGCTTGATGAACTGCATCTCTACTAGGGACCTCATGTTACATAGCCCCAGCTGGTAGATAGATATTTTTCCTCATCCCCCACATTCTTCCCTGAATCATTATCCATTCTCGTCTTTTTGCAGCTAAGTGAGACTCCTAAAGATCTCAACCTGAGACAACAGATCTAATGCACCCTCTGCACTTTCACACGTAGTCTCTCAATTTCAATCATGTGGGAGAGAGAACTCAGGAGAGTCTGAAGAAACATGACCCAGGTCAAACTGATCTGAAGAGTAGAAAGACAAAAGAGCTTTTTCTTTCATGTGTTGCTTTTTGATATGGTATGGATCCTTGCTACAAGTCTCAGGGCATTTTTGAGTTCTCAACTGTGTAAAGATAAATCCCCAAAGGATATAGCTACCCAGGTACCAATCCACAAAGTCTGCTAAGGGAAAAAGGAAAGGATCATCATGGACGAGGGCCCAGAATGAATCCATTTGGCCTTAGCTCAACTGGATGGAAATGGTGGACTTGTCTGGCCAGGATGAATGGGAAGGGTTGGCCAACATATGGTTGTTATTGTGATTCAGAAACATGGTGGAGGCCAAAGCACAAGAGACCTGGACAAAGGTCTGATGGGAGTTCAAAGATTTAGATTTGGGATGGACTTTTGAGTATCATTTATTTTATCATATCATATTATATTATATTATATTATAATTTATTATTATAAATAAAATTTATATTCTCATTTTATTGACTGGGAAACTAAAGCCTACGGTAGTAAAGTGATTTGTTCAGTTATACAAGTAATAAGGAGAAGATCTGGTTATCAACTTAATTCTCTGTCTCCAAATCCCACTATGCCATGCTTATTGGTACATATTGGACCCTAGGTTATTACTTGGTCAGTTGGTGGTAAGTTAAAACTGGTGGGAGCTAATCCAAGAAGAGAGGGTAGGTAAAGATGTAAGATGGGATAAAGTAAAGTTAAACATTTTAACAAAAAACATAAAGCGGGCCTGGAACTAAAGGAAAGATATGGTTAGTCAACTGGATTGGAATCAGATAGCCACAGAGCAAGAACAATGCAGTACTCCAGAGCTCAGGAGCCAGCAGATGGGTGTTCTCTAAAGAAGGAAAGGTACGTAGTTCTTAGAAGAATGTTAAGTCTCTGTACTGTGTTGCCTTTTAACTCTGACTTAAGACTTCCAGGCAAAGTAAAATGTTCCTGCCTTAACAGGACTCAGGTCTCAGAGGGCCATTTTATGACACCTATAACATTCCATGCTGCAAGAATCAGAAGATATGGGAATGTCTTTAGGGTTGTTGGTTTTATGAATCTTTAAGTAAAAACCATCCTTTTATGATCCCAGAGCATCTTTTTGGAAGCTTTACTTTATTTATTCAACCTCCCTCCACCTCCCAGTAAGGAAAGTGGAAGGATTTTAGTAAGGCTTTGGAAGAGGGAACTTAATGGTTTGAGGCTCAAAATTTAATAGAAAGAATTTTTAATTTTTCTTGTACTTTTCTTCTTTTTTTTTAAACCCTTACCTTCCATCTTGGAGCCAATACTGTCTATTGGCTCCAAAGCAGAAGAGTGGTAAGGGCTAGGCAATAGGGGTAAAGTAACTTGCCCAGGGTCACCCAGCTAGGAAGTGTCTGAGATCAGATTTGAACCCAGGGTCTCTAGGCCTGGCTCTCAATCCACTGAGCCACCCAGCTGCCCCTTTGTACTTTTCTTCTAATGAGAAACAGAATTAAAGAATTAGGAGTTATCTTGTCCATCCCTTATATTCATCAGACATTCCATATACATCAATGCACCCAAAGGCCATAGATAACCCATTCCATTTTTCAATAACTTTTTTAAGATTTTATCTTAAATTTTATTGAAATCAGCCATCCTGTAATTTGTACCCAGTGTTTTAATTTTGCCCATTGGAATCAAATGGAGCTAATGAAATCCCACTTCTAACTGACAACTCATCAGATATTTGAAGGCAGTTATCATGTGCTACCCTGCTAAGGCTTCTCTTCTCTAACTGAACCTTTTCCTTAATCTTAGCAGGGTTTAGAGTCATCATCTCATTATTATTCTCCGGATATTCTCTAGTTAGTCCAATTTCCTTCTAAATTATGAGATGATAACACAATAGATTGCCAGGTATCCAGGCTTATCTTAGGAGTGCAAATGTAAGTCTTTGACATTACAAAGCACCTTTAGAACTTGTCTGCTAGCTTTCAGACTAGATCACAATAAAGGCTTGATTTCTAAGATACACAAAATTTAAGACCCAACCAATTAAGTATTCAGAAATCAATAATGTGAAATATTAGAAATATATCCATAAGTCTGGTCCATGAGTGCTTTGCTCATTAGAATCAGCTTTTGAATACATCTTTTATACCTTCATGATTCATTATAACTGAAACCCTACAGTAAGATCATTACTTCTCTTAGTATGAGTGCTCTATTAGAAGCAACTGGTGGCACAGTGGATAGAGAGCATTGGCCTTGGAGTCGGGAAAACCTGAATTCAAATTTGACCTTAGATACTTATTAGCTTTACGACCCTGAGCAAGCCACTTGACAGTTGTCTCAATTTCCTCATCTGTAAAATAAGGATAATAATAGCATCTACCTCACAGGGTTCTTGTAAGAGATCAAATTTTTGTAAAACCCTTAGCTTGGTGCCTGGCACACAGTGGGCATTTTGTTTTCTTCTCTTCCCATTCCCTTTATACTGAAACCTAACATTTCATCTTGATCTTATAGATTGCTAAAAGTCCCAAGCCTTTTCCCCTTCAACACAAATTACTTCTAGCTATGCACTCTACTTCTTTAGTTAGTTATTTTGAACTCAAGTACAGAATTTTACACCTATCCCAATTAAATTTCTTCTAGATTCTCTAGAATTCTCTAAAATTCTTCTACACTACCAGATGGTTCTAGGTCTTTGGGGATCCCAATTCCATCTTTTGATGAACATATTATCACTCAAGGCTTAATATTATTATTAATAAATGTCCATCTACTTTTTTTTTTTAAACCCTTACCTTCCGTCTTGGAGTCAATACTGTGTATTGGCTCCAAGGCAAAAGAGCGGTAAGGGTAGGCAATAGGGGTCAAGTGACTTGCCCAGGGTCACACAGGAAGTGTCTGAGGCCAGATTTGAACCTAGGACCTCCCATCTCTAGGCCTGGCTCTCAATCCACTGAACTACCCAGCTACCCCCTGTCCATCTACTTTTAACCAGATTTTTTATTTTAAAAATAATTTGTAAAGGAAAGGATCGTGCAGAATTTCACTAACTATATCTCTTCTAGTTGATTTCCACAATCTTTGGGCCATTTAATCCACACTTTCAGTATGATTAGTAGACTATGTCTGAACACTATTATTTAGTCCATACCTGTCATTCTTGACTGCAAGAATATGATGAGAGATTCTGTCAAATGTTCTGCTGAAATCTAGACATACTATGTTCATGGTCAGCATCAGGCCCAGAATCACAATATTCTTCAACACTTCCTTCATTTTAATTGTGGGGAAGGGAGAAGATAAAATTTTCAGCAGGACAAATAAAAAAGATTTTTTTTTTAGCAGAGAGAGACTTCCAGTAGCACTCTGGGTAATGATTATCACCCATTATCACTAGATCCTGCTTATGTATTTATTCATTTAATGATCTGTATCAGGAACTCATTATCTTCTCAGCTGGCCTCATGATTTTGCTTATTTTTTCTCCTTTGTCCCTCATAAAAATGCTCTCCTCTGTGCCTTACTCTTTTTGGAGTATTTTGATAATGGATTTTCGTAATGGGAGAATATCTTCTTGATTCACAGGATAACCTGCTATGCCTTTTATCTAATCTGCTCTCTTGGAATGAGGTGTACTCTTACATTGCTGTCTCTAGTCATGAGTTGTACCCCAAGTCCCAAAAAGATCTATCAGATCATATTTATTTCTTCACAGTAAGATTAAACTAGTTTTTTTTTTGTTGATTCTCTAGGATTCTCTAATTATATAATCTTATTGTCTGCAATGAGTAATAGTCTATTCCTCATATTCTATTCTATTCCTCATTCAATATTCTATAATATTTCATATTCTATCCTATTGAAGATATGAAGAAATATCTTCAATTTCTTTTTTTCTTCTTTTGTTGCTATAGCTAGCATTTCTAGTACAATATTGAATAATAGTGGTGTTGGCAGGCATCCTAGCTTTATCCCTGATCTTATTGGGAAGACTTTTAGCTTATCTCTATTACAGATAATGCTACTGCTGATTTTAGGTAGATACCACTCATTGTTTTAGGGAGATTCCATTTATTCCTATGTTTTCTAGAATTTTTAATAGGAATAAATGTTGTATTTTTATTAAAAGCTTTTCCCACATCTATTTTGATGACATTTTTGGGTTATTGATATAGCTAATAATGTTGATAGTTTTCCTAATATTGAATCAGCCCTGTATTCCTAGTATAAATCCCACCCGGTCATAGTATGTGATTTTTGTGATATAGTGCTGTAATCTCCTTGCTAGCATTTTACTTCAAATTTTGTATCAATATTCATTAGGGAAATTGCTCTACAGTTTTCTTCTTCTGCTTTTTTTTCTCTTTCTGTTTTAGGTATCAGCATTATATTCATTTTATAGAGGGAATTTAGTTGAACTTCTTTGCCTATTCTTCCAAATACTCTATATAATGATGGAATTGTTCTTTAAACATTTGGTAGAATTCACTTGTGAATTTGTCTGGTTCCAGGAAGTTTTTCTTAGGGAGCTCATTGTTGGCTTGTTCAATTTCTTTTTCTAAGACAGGATTATTTAAGTATTTTATTTTCTCTTCTGTCAAGCTGGGAAATTTATGTATTTATGAATATTATTCTGTTTTACTTAGGTTGTTAGAATTGTTGTCAAATAAAATTGGGCAAAATAGCTCCTAATAATTGGTTTAATTTCATCTTCATTGGTGGTAAATTCATTCTTTTCATTTTTTTTAAACCCTTAACTTCTGTGTATTGGCTCATAGGTGGAAGAGTGCTATGGATGGGCAATGGGGGTCAAGTGACTTGCCCAGGGTCACACAGCTGGGAAGTGTCTGAGGCCAGATTTGAACTTAGGACCTCCCGTCTCTAGGCCTGACTCTCAATCCACTGAGCTACCCAGCTGCCCCCTCTTTTAATTTTTAATATTATTGATTTGGCTTCATTCTTTCTTTTTAAAAATCAACTTAACCAATGATTTATCTACTTTATTGAGTTTCCTCCCCTTAAACTAGCTCCTAGTTTTATTTATTTGTTGAGTGGTTTTCTTACTTTCATTTTTATTCATCTCTCCTTTGACTTCAGGATTTCTAATTTGGTGTTTTACTGGGGATTTTTAATTTGTTCTTTTTCTAGGTTTTTCAATGTATGCCCAATTCATTAATCTGTTCCTTCTCTACTTTATTGATATTTAGAGATATAAATCCCACCCCCAGTAATGTTTTCACTGTATCCCATAAATTTTGATATATTGTCTCATTGTTGTCATTGTCTTTAACTAAGTTATTGACTTTTTTATTACTTGATTATTTGGCCAACTAATTCTTTAGGATTAGATTATTTAGTTTCCAATTAATTTTTAATCTATGTATTTATATTGTTTTGTAGCATTATGATCTGAAAAGGGTGCATTTAATATTTCTGGATTTGGTTGGGAGGTTTTCATGACTTAATACATGGTCAGTTTTTTTTATTTATTTTTATTTATTTTTTATTTTAAACCCTTAACTTCTGTGTATTGACTTATAGGTGGAAGAGTGGTAAGGGTAGGCAAAATGACTTGCCCAGGGTCACACAGCTGGGAAGTGTCTGAGGCTGGATTTGAACCTAGGACCTCCCGTCTCTAGGCCTGGCTCTCAATCCACTGAGCTACCCAGCTGCCCCACATGGTCAGTTTTTATGAAGGTGTCATGTACAGCAAGAAAAAGGCATACTCCCTTCTATTTCCATTAAATTCTTTCTAGAGGTCTATCTTATTTAACTTTTCTAAAATTCTACTCTCTCCGTAACTTCTTCTTTCTTTCTTTTTTTAAAAATTTGATTTATCTAGTTCTGAGAAGGCAAAATTAACATCCCCCACTACTGTTGCTTTATTATCTATTTCCTCCCATAACTCATCTACCAACAATAATTTATTGAGTACCTCTTATGTGTCAGGCACTCTGTTAAGCATTTAGGAATACAAAGAAAGATAAAAAAAACAGTCCTTACTTTCAAGGAGCTCACATTTAATGGGGGAGACAACATGCAAATAGCTATGTACAAACAAGACACAGACAGGATAAACTGGAAATAATCTTAAAGGGAAAGCATTAACATTAAGGAAGACTGGGAAAGTTTTCTCGTAGAAAAGATTTTATCTGGTACTTGAAGGAATTGGGACGTTAAGAGATAGAGATGAGGAAAGAGAAAATACCAAGCATGTGGGACAGCCAGTGAAAATGCTTGGAGTAAGGAAATGAAATTTTTTGTTCAAGGAACAGCAAAGAGGCCAGTGTCATTGGATCACAAAATACTTGGAAGAGAATTATATATATGATGTCTAGAAAGGTGGTAAGGGATGGTTCATGAAGGGTTTTAATAACCAAAGACAAGATTTTATATTTGATCCAGGAAGTGATAGGAACCACTGAGGAGTTACATGGTCAGATTTGCCCTTTAGGAGGATCAGTTTGGCAACTGAGTGGAAGATGGATTGGAGTGGGGAAAGACAATGAAAGAAAGAAAAAGAGAGAGAGAGACAGACACACAGAGAGAGACAGAGAGAGAGAGAGAGACAGACAGAGAGAGAGAGAAATGAAGGATGATACTTTGATCATCAAAAACTATCTACTCTGACCTCCTTATTTTTACAGATAAGGAAAGTGAACCTCAGGGTAATTATTTAATATTAAGGAATTGCTACCAGGGCCACAAAGGGCTGAGATACTCAAGTACACAATTTGGACCCAGTTTAGTTCTAGGGAGTTTGATTTAAGCTCTCTGTTCTCATACTCTTCTACTTGTAGGAGAATCTACATACTCCCATTCCCTGGTGACCTGAGGACAAATTTACTTACAATTTAAGCTATGATTCATGTCTAGTGTTTCTCCCAAAAGGAAGCATGAATCAGGGATATTTCCCAATGTAGCATAAGAATTAGCTATGGGACATAAAATTTATTCCTATACACAGATGCTAAACATAAAAGATTCACAGTGTACATTAATAAAATGACCTAAAATAGGACTCAATGATTTAACTTAAAACGACTGTTGTAATCTGTTGTAAAGCTGAAATTAAACCTCATGATAACTGAGGGAACTTAAAGCAGGCCTACTAATTAGGGATTTTACATTTTACCTTGTCTCTGTGTTATTTAAGCAACTCTTAGTTCATCTCTGTTGACAAAACAGCCAAGATTGGGTCAACATATTCTTCAATCCAGTAACACTGTCCTCCTTTGATTTCTTGAACAAGAAACTCCATCTCTAGAAATCAGGCATTTTCACTGGCTGTCTCATATGGGTGAATGTTCTCCTCCTCATCTCTGCCTCTTGCCTTCCTTGGATTCCCTTGGTTTCCAGCTAAAATCCCACTTTCTAGAGGAAACTTTTCCTGAGCCTTCTTAATACCTATGCTTTCCTGCTATTGATTATCTCCCATTTATCTCATATATCTTTTTTGGTACGTAGTTGTTTTCATATTGTTCCTCATTGAAATAGTAGGGTACACCGAGGTCCCCTTTTAGTTCAGTAAAGCAGTTGGACTTACTACATCGGGCCAGAATGCAATTAAGTCTTCCAAACAGTTATTGTAAAAACTAACAGTTTTATTGGTAAATAAAGGTAGGGAGGGAGGATTAAGGGATGAGGATACCCTAATCTCTAAATCTCTCACTTTCCACTTCCCCACTAAGTCCATCAAGAGATAGAGGCTTCTGTTTCTTGATGCTATTTGATACCTCCCTGCTTCTGACAGAGTCCTCTATATTCTTCCTGACACTATAAATCCTCCTTTGTTGGTTTATCAGGATGTGATAGGTTTCAAGATGAAAAAAGATGAACTCTAGATGTTGGAGGTCATCCCAGCTAGGCCAGGTCTGAGGTTGACCCTCAGCCCCTACACCAACAACTGCCTCTGGACCACAATGTTCTTTATTAGGATGGAGAGTATGTAAGATCTTCTTCAGGATGGTTTCTTCTCGTGAAGAAAGGTACTCCCAAAGAAAGTCAAAAGGTTTCCCTTCTCTCACTCACAGGTGTAGTGAAACAGGATCAGCAGGAATCAGCTCCTTCCTCTCTCAGCGCCAAGACAGGAAAGGCACAGTTGATCATTGCTTCTTCCAAATCTCTCCTCTCACATTCCAGAATCATTCTCTTAGAGTTCCTAGCATGTGGTTATGCTAGCCTCTGCAAACCAACTTTTTAACTACACTTAATTCATTTCTATCTCCTACCATAACATTCTGCTCTCTGAGCAATGAGAAAAACTTTTGAAAAGAAGATTTCTCATTTGCTCACCAGTAAATATATAAATCCCCCCTTATTGCAGGCCTATTCTATTATACTTACCCCAAATAAAAAACAAACTTATCTACCTATCTTACTTCTATCCACTACTGTATGCTAGGGATATCAAATTAGGGAAAGAGAGGAAAGGGAATTATAATAAACAGTTACATAGATCAAAATCAAAATGCAAACATTTGCAAAAACAAAACAATAACAGAAAAGTCAAAATACAAAATACAAAATGTAAAAGAATACAATAATAAAATGCAAAAATGCAAAGTGCAAAATGTGAAACTTTTCCATAAACAGTTGTTACAAAGAATGAACTGTTATACTAAGGCTAATACAGAAAAACCAGACATAAAAAAATCTCACAACAATGTAATAAAAATTGAAAAAAGAAAATTAGAAAAAACTCAATGCAGCTTATGCTTTTACATAAAACAAAATCTGTCTAAATATAAAACTTATGCAGTGCATCTAAAAAATCTAGTTGAACAATTCAAAGCAAAACTTTTCCTTATGCTAAAACCTAATAATATTACAGAAAACAAAAACTGTCTACATAGAACTTGAAAACTGAGTAATCTATCCTAAGAAAGCTAATTTCTGCAACATTTTAAACTATGCACACATCTAATCTATAAAATCTATACATATATGTACACAAATGTTTTTATATAAATATACATATGTACAGATTATAAAAAAAACTCTTGCACTACTGGAACTATTCACTCTATATACATAGAAATATATACAGAACATATACAGAATATACACACACTTTTACACATGTATTTACATGAATTTACACACTCACTATTCTATATATGTTATCTGCAAAACTATATTACAAATTATTTACACGTATGTACAAGAATATCTGCATATGTGTGTCATAAAGATCTCCACCCTCTGAGAATACTAAAATCTTTATAAAACCTATATGTGTTCTATTACCTGAATGGAATGCCATAAACCAGACCTTCCATTTAGGTAAGATCTCATAGAAATATAATATATAAACATTCTCTATTGTATATAATTCATAATGTATCCATTTATTTACATGGATACAGTTATTATATAAAAGTTTTGTGATCAATGTATCCTAAAATGTGCATGTTGCATGTAACAATACTTACCAGATCTTCAGATTTTTCTCTTGTTGCCTGATGTTTCTCTCTTCTATCTTCATACTTCTTGGTAGTATTTATATAGTGCTGAATGATGCTAAAGTAAAAATGTACAATGATACAATGACACATAATCTCACAGTTTCATGTCCATTATCCATCTGCTCCTCTTCTGTGTTGGATTCTTGTGCAAAGTCACTGTTACCCTGTCAGTGTCTGGTGTGCTATTTGCTCTCTGACTCTGCTGTGCTATCTTCTGTTTTCACCCTTTTCACTCTTTGAATCTCCTTTTCTTCTGGAAAGGTCTCCCCATCAATGAACTTTCTGACTGCCAAAATCTTGTCTGATGGAAATCTCTCAGCTCTCTGTTATAAATCTGTCTGCTATCTCTTCTTCTTCTTCTTCTTGAACTATTTCTACTTCTTTTCCCCTATGAACTAATTGAACCAAAAATCTTTGTTTAGTACTTTTATTACTGAAGGTGATGTTAAAGCTACTGTATAAGGACCATTCCAAGTTTGTTGTGTGGCAGATGTTTTACTAAAGTTTTTGATGTATACTGAATCACCTGGCTTTATGTTGTGCAGTGAGTAGTCCAGAGGACCACTCTGGACCAACACCCCCCTATCATGCAGTTCTTTCAGTCTTCCTTGCAATGCAATGATATATGAAGCAATCTGTGTATCCCCTCCTTAAAATGACACAAAAACAGTTTTTCCCACCATTGTTTTGATCTCCCTATTCAAACCTTCTACTTGTCCTGAACTTTGTGGATAGTATGATATTTTGCTATAATCCCTAAATTCTCATAAAGCTGCTTTAAAATCTGGTCTGTAAAATGGGAAACTCTACCCAAGTCAAATCTAATTGGAATTCCAAATCTGGGAATAATCTCCCTTAGGAAGATCTTAACTACAAATGCTGATGAATTTGTAGCAAATGAAAATGCTTCTAGCCATCTAGTCAATTTATCCACCAAAACTAAGCAAAACTTGTATTTTCCTGCATTTGGCATGCTGATGTAATCTATCTGCAAGTTTTCAAAAAGGCTGTATGCCAATGGTCTCCTGCCTAGACTTTTTTCCCTAAATATACCCTGATTGAATCTTTGACAGAATAGCTTGAACAGACTTTATTTGCAATGGTGGTAATCCCTGGGACAAGTCAAACTCTTTTTACTGTATTGATAATGGCCTGAGTTAAAAAATGTCCTTTGTTATGTATAGCCTGGCATATATGATTGTAAAATTTTTTTGGTAAAATAGGCTTTCCCGTGGATGTCATCCTATGCTGTTTTCCTCCCTAGCTCCAAAGTCTTGCTTCCGTTTTTGAATCTTAGAGTCCAGATATACTTTTTGGAGATCTGTTGACTCAATGATAGAGAGATTCATAATGTAAGCTGCAAAATTCTGTGCTGCACATTTTTCTGTGACATCAGCATAGTAATTACCCTTTGACACTGGATCTCTACCAAAAGAATGCCTTTTACAGCGTATCACAGCTAACTGTTTTGCCTTTTGTATGGCTATCAATAAGTCTGTTATAATCCCAGCATGAGCTATCTTCTTCCCTGCAGATGTTATGAACCCTCTCTGTTTCCATATTGAGCCTGTTGTATGACAGATTGAAAACGCATAGTGAGAGTCTGTATAGATTTTGCTATCTTTCCCTCAACCAATAAGCAAGCTTCTTTTAACGTGATTAACTCTGCCCCTTGAGCACTCATGTTCTTGGGTAATGAACCATACCAAAGGGTTTCAAACTCAGTGACCACTGCTGCCCCTGTATAACAGATACCATTTTGCATGAAAGATGAACTGTCTGTAAAAAGCATAAAGTCAGGATTGTCTATTGGCATGTCTTTCAAATTGAGCCTCAATTTTTCTACTAATTTGGACAACTTCCTCACAGTCATGCAATGGCTCCCCATTTGTTGGTAAGTCAGGTAATAGTGTTGCTGGATTTAACACGCTACACCTTTTAAGCTGTATGTTTTCATTTCCCAGAAGAACTATTTTGTACTTTGCTATCCATTGGCAAGAAAACACTTGGGTCCAAAATTTAAGCATATGAGATTCAATTTGATGTGAACAAAATATAGTTAGTGGATGCCCCAGAACTAAATCTGCAGATTTCTGCACTAGCAATGTAGTAGCTGCTACTCCACGCAGACATGGAGCAATGCCAGCTGCAATGGGGTCCAACTGCGAACTGTAATAAGCTACAGGATGGCGATTTGGTCCTAGGATTTGTGCTAGAGCTCCTGAAGCTATCCCCTTGTGCTCATGAACAAATAGTTGAAAAGTTTTAGAATAATCTGGATCCCAAAGGCTAGAGCAGAAAGAATTGCCTTTTTAAGCTTTGTTATGGCTTGCAGATGTTCAGGCTTGAGTTTTAGTGGTTCAGGTTCTGAATTTCTGGTTAGATCAGTGAAACATTTTGTCAGTTCACTGTATCCTGGGATCCATTAATGACAAAAACCTGGTTGTACCAAGTATTGCCCTGAGTTGTGTGAAGGAGAATTCTTTACTCTATTGTCTATCCTGAGTTAATGATAACTTAAGTACCTCACTAGATTGTGAAGAGAGGATTAACTCTCCTTCATCCACCTTTTGATTGAATCAACACAAGCTTGAACTAGGTGGAGGAGCTTGGAAACCACTTAGTGAATTCACACCCTCAGAAACTCAATGGACCAGGATGAGTATTCACCTCTACAGAAGATGAATTTTAGAAGGTTCACATCATTAGATGAGAACTTAATCTTCAGAAGGTGATAATTTAAGCTTCAGAAAGTGAGAAGTCAATCCTGCAGATACTGCCCCCCCTGGGCAGAACAAGACAAATTGAAAACCGTGATTGGTTCCTATGAAGAGGAGAAGGGTCAAGGAACCACCATAAAAGCCATGAAATTCTTTGGCTTGAGGCAGATTGTCTTTGAGAAGATAGTCTGAAGAGAGTGTCTTCTGGAGATAGTCTACAAATGAGCTCTGCTGGAGACTGCGGTTTGGATTGTGGACCTGGAGTTTGGCTTCAACTTAGACTGACTCCTGAACTACTTTGTTGGGTGAGTGAAAAGGGCTGACTCTCTTCCTAGTTTCCTAAGAGACTAGTTTCCATCTTGGAGGAGGCCTAGAGGTTACTTACTACCAGCCTTCCTGGCTGAGGACTAGTATAGTATTTCCTCTAACCTTTCATATTTCTCTACTTTATTGTTTCCCCTCTATTTTGTTAAATAAGCTTTTGACTTGAGATATAATAATTTCAGCAACTGCATTATTTCATTTAATTTAAGTTCAACCATTAAATTTAATCTGTTTACAGTTGTCTCTCTTTTTGGTGCACTCAGCTTTTGGATGTTAGCAATTCACTTTTGTGAAATGCTTCTAGAATCCTCAGATAGTATTAACCCTAAATACTCAGCTCTTGACAAGCACCACACTGAAGCTTTTCTTTGGAAATCTTATGTCCTCGCTTATACAACTCACACAAAGAAATTTGCTATCCCTTAAACAAACTTTTGCATTAGGAGACACTAGAAGAATGTCATCCACAAAATGCACTAACTTGCTTTCCTTGAACTTAATAGTTTTTAGATCTTTATTTAAGATTTGGGAGAACAATGAAGGGCTTTTGCAATACCTTTGTGGAAGATGATACCAACAGGAGGAATTTTCCTCCCAGGTAAATGCAAAAATCTTTTGGGAGTCTTTATGGATCAGGATGGAAAAGAAAGCGGGACATAAATCTATCACTGTGAAATATCCGGCAAGACTAGGTATAGAGGAAATAATTTTTGCTGGGTTGGGAACAAAAGAGTGGGACTTTATGGCATAATCATTGATTGCTCTTAAATCCTGTACGAATCTGTAGGTGCTGCACCCATTTTCATCTAGTTTTGTTTTTTTCACTGGGAGTATGAGCATATTGAATTCTGAGATGCATAATACTATAATTCCTTGTTGTAGCAGGGATTCAATAATTGGTCTAATCCCTTCCACTTCTTCTTTACTTAGGGGATATTGAGGAATACAAGCCTGATGTCCTCCTTTTGTTCTCACCCTAACAAGAGTTGCTGACAAATAAATCTACATCTGTAGAAGATTAAGCCCATAAAGCTGCTGGCATATCCTCTGGTGTAGGGTAAACTGATCCTCTTTCCCCCTCTGTCTCAGCTGTATCTAAGAATAACACAGGAAATAGGCTTAAGGATTCTTCTGGCAATTATAAAGATATATCTCTTTCTATATATAACACTACCCACCCATTAAACTGCAAGCTTTTTGAGAGTAAGGATTTTTTTTTTGGCCTTTCTTTGGATCCCTGGTGCTTATCTTGGTGCCTGATAAATAGTAGGTGCTTCATAAATTGACTGACTCTTGAAATCATAAGGTCTATAACTGGGCATATATATCTTGGGATAGAAATTAAAATAAAATCAGGAAAAAAACAACCAAAATCACATAAAAGGAATCCAAGGATCAGGTACAAGTTCTCTTAGCGCTCCGTCAATCTCTCTCTCTCTCTCTCTCTCTCTCTCTCTCTCTCTCTCTCTCTCTCTCTCTCACACACACACACACACACACACACAACTAGCTGCTATAGATGGGGTAACTATGATAATAGAATGGATAAGGCTAGCTCTTTCCCATCTCTCACTGGAAGCATTAGAGTTACATGAAGTCACCTGAAGAGTTGAAGGAAGACTACAAGCCAGAAATTTTCTCTTCCTTTACTGAACACAGTATCCCATCCCCTGACACTTTCATGGGTGGTGGACTGAGGGACCACTCAGGGTTTGCCACATCCTACTAAAATACAAACACCTTTAAGCACTAACCAGAATCAGATGCGTTGACACAGGCCCCAGATAGTACTTGCATAGCACTAGTCACCCTACTAGACAGCCCTAGGGATAAGGATGTAAGGAATTAAATTAAGGGTTTGACCAAAATATATAAGAATTCTAAGATAATACTGTGGTCACCAATTTTTAAAATTAATACAGCCAAAGTCAAAATGATTTTTAGTAGCTTTTATTTATAACAAAGGTGGAAAGAGTGAAAGTAGAGAAATGAAAGAGAGGGAAGAGTAAGAAGTTTAGCTTATCACCCTAAATGTTGCTCTGGTCCCAAGATCAACCCACACAGGGCTCATTAACCCCTCAGCTGGAGGACTTGTTGTTGCATTAAGCAAAGGTTCAACCCACACAACCTCCTCCAAGAAGGGGAAGCTTCTCTGGAACTAATTTCTCCAGAAGCCAGGAAAAGAAGGTCAGCTTTTCACTTACCAGGAGAAGATCCAAAGGGAGAAGATGCAGGATCTGTCTTACCAGAAGCAGTCCAAGGTCCAGAGTGCCAGGTCCAAGCTCCTCTATGCCCAAGATTCAGGACAAAGACCTCTTACACAGGAAGTTCATCATCTTTTATAGTCCTTTTTTATGTCACTTCCTGTCCCTTCCTCCACTTTACGGGGACCAATTTCAGTCTTTTAATTTGCTTAGCACTGCTCAGGAGGGCAGTGTTTGTAGATTCCATCTCTCATCTTATGAAGGTGTAAACTTTTATCAAAGAATTCACAAGTTTCTGACTGATTGAGTTGAAAGGGTGTAGCTCTCTAAGTGACTTGCAAACTCCCTCACCTAGGGTCAAATAGGGGTGTTTCAGGCTTTGGTTGATTAATTCAAAAATAGCTAGGGGAGAGTCAATCCCATCTTCACAATCCCCCCTGTGATCCTTTGGGAGACTAGTCTCCCAGTGGACCATTTAACATAATTATCTTATAGCTCTAAAAATCTTCTAACTAAAGCTGCATACAATATTGTACTTTTCTAAGAGGAAACTACAATAGTTAGAGATAAGAGGGAAATAGGAGAGAGAGAGAAAAACCAATGTTTGCTAGGTACATTGACAAAAAGCCAATTAGGGGGCAGTCCCTTTTGGCATAAGAGTTTATATTCAAAATAAATGTGTTCAATTCCCTTCAGTTCAGTCAATTACATCCCCAAGTTCATTCTGGATCTTCTGATGCAGTGTAGGTTTCTTTATGGCACTTTCTCCAAAAAGTTCACTTTCTTGATTCAAGGAGTTAGCAAGCTTCTTTTCCAGAAAATTTTCTGAAACAAAATTTTTTAAATTGTGGATTTTATGAAAAATATACAAGGATGGCCATGGAGCTCATATTTATGGCTCCATGAGTGACAGAGGAAATGGGAAAGAAGTATTTAAAACAAGGATTGATTCTGAACATGAGGAGAGAGGTTGAAGAAATGCTGCCTTGTTATTAGCAACCAATGCTTTTCCTTTCTGCTATGGGAGCAAGACTCTATCCAAACAGTTTATTTCCATTATGGAGAAACCTTTCAGACTAGTACATAAAAGAAGAAAAATGAAAATAAATGTGTGCTCTTTGATAAGGTTTTATGTGTCTCTGTGTGTGTGTGCATTTACTTTTTTGAATTAAGTTCATATCTATAGAATTAATACACATATATGGAATTTAGGTAAATATATAAGGGTAAGACCATTCCCTAGTGGGAAAGCAGCAAAAGGATATGAAGTTAAGATTCTCAAAAAAATTGTGAACTATTAAAAATCATATAAAAATGTTCTCAATTATTAATACTAAAAAAATACAAAGCAAAACAACTCTGAGATTCCATTCATAGTCAGCAAACTGGCAAGGGTTCTAATTAAGAGTTAGTTTTGGGAGCAGGTAGGTGGCTCAGTAGATTGAGAGCCAGGCCTAGAGGTGAGAAGTCCTGGGTTCAAGTCTGACCTCAGAAGCTTTCTAACTATGTGACTCTGGGCAAGTCACTTAGCCCCATTTGCCTAGCCTTTACCATTCTTTTGCCTTGGAACTAATACATAGAATTGATTCTAAGATGGAAGGTATGGTTTTTAAAAAAAAGAATCTGTGTTGGAGATATTGTGGAAAGAGAAGTACACTGATAATCCAAACTTCCACTGTTGGTGGATCTGTGAACCAGTTTAACTATTGTAGAAAGCAATTTGGAGTTAAATTTAAAGAGGGACTAAAACGTTCATGTTCTTTGTTCCAGAGATTTCAGTATTAAGCATAAGCCCTAGGGAAGCTGAAGAAAGATAGAAACCTACCATGTATGCTAAAATATTCATAGCACTTTTCCCAGTAAATATAGCCTTCAATTGGGGAATGGTTAAACAAATTATGGTGAACAGTTATATTATTTCTGCACTCTAAGAAACAATGAATATTAATATTTCAGAAAAGCAGGGGAAGATAGTCTTCCTTATATTTATATACTATATATATATATATATATATATATATACTTATATACTATACTTATAGTTTAGCAAGCAGAATCAAGGAAAACAGCATGTATAATGTCTATAGAAATATAAACAGAGAGGAAAACTCGAATCTTGAATAATTAAAGTTATATCTGTAGAAGAGGTGAGAAAATATTTTTCTCTTCCTTCTCTGCAGAGGTGGGAGACTATGGGTATGGAATCAACTATCTGATATGGTTGAAGTATGCCTGGTTTTGCAGAACTATGGTGTTTTTTTTGTTTTTTTTGTTTATTTGTTTTTGTTACAAAGGATATTTAGGTAGGTAAGAAGGAAAAATATATCTAGACATAAAAACAACATAAAAGACAACAGGCATCTTTTTTAAAAAACATGGCAGGAAAAGAAATTAAATATATGCTTCTGAATTGCCAATGGAAAGAGATCCCATTTGGACTCTGAGTGAAATGGATGGATATGACCATTTGCTTTGGCAGGAACAATTTCTTACTTAGACTACCAAAACAAATCACCTAGATATGCAGAGACAATAGGGTTCCACAATGTTTATTTAAGACTTATTTGAATTCTAAAATACCTGAAACCTTTATAAATCTGAGGATCAGGGCACTGGGATTGAAAGCAAAACAGTAATGTAGTCAGCCACCCATCCAAATCTGGTATAGCCATGCTGTGTACTCAAGGCATGACAAAAAACAACTCCTTCAGGTAACAATTAGTAACACCCCAAAGCCCAGTTGTTCTCCCTTATTAATCACCAGAGCATTGAGATTAGGAAAGCTTGCTAACTGCATATATATATAACATATATAATATATATATACCTGGATTTTATGAAGTTTGCTAAACATTATGAATAGGAAAATCTTGCATTCATTTAGATAAAACTGTCTAAACCAGTTACTCGATGCATAGGCACTTTCCAGTACAGAACACTAGTATGTAAGGCTAAAAGTCATTTCCAAATAGTTAAATTATCAAAGGAGAAGAACAAAACATTTCTCAAAAGAAATATGAACTTTTAACAATAATATGAAGGAATATAACAGCTAGCATTCATATAACTTTCTAATGCCTTAATATTTAGATCAAACATCCATTTTTGTGCAAATGACAGACTGAAGATTCTTTACCAGCATGACTACCTTCTAAATATTTTCAAATTTATCAATGTCCTTCTTAAAATATGATGGTGTAAGGACACACGAACACTGTATGACCCTGGGCAAGTCATTTAACCCCCATTAGCTAGCTCTTATTGCTCTTTTGCCTTGGAACCAATACACGGTATTGATTCTAAGACAAAAGCTAATGGGTTTTTTTTTTAAATGAACACAATATTGGATATGAAGATGAAGGGAGAGAACAGTGGGACCATCATCTCCTATTTTCATGAAGCTCTGCCCCTTTTAGGATAGCCCAAAATCAAATGAACTTTTTTGGCTACTACATTTTGTCCATTGACTCATTAAATTTGCAGTCCATCTTTTTCTTTTAAACAACTGCTGTTTATCAATGCTTCTCCCATGTTATACTTGTGAAGCTTATTTATTTTAGTGCAAGATTTTACATTGATTTCTATAGAACTTAATCTCATATTTAGCTCAATACAGTAGCATATCAAAATCCTTTTGGACCTTGACTTTATCATCCAGTGTTAGCTATCCTCAGCTTTGTGTCATCTGGAAATTGTGCAAGTATACTACCTATATCTTCATCCAAGTCATTCATAAAAATAGGGACAGGGTCAAATACAGATCTCAGGGTCCCTCCACTGGAGACTTCTTATCATATTGGCATTAAGCCTTTAATGACTATCTTTTGAATCCAGCCACCCAAACAATTCTGAATCCATCTGATTGAATTATTTAGTCCACATCATCTTCACAAGAATGATAAGAGATACTTTATCAATCAATTTGCTGAAATCTAGGCAAACTTTGTATAACGGGATATTAGAAAATAAGTATTGTTTTATTACTTTAAAGATAAGAAGTAGAGAAGTTGGTGTGAGAAAGAATTGGAGTTTCAAATAGAGCTGAAAGAGAGTGTTAATTTCAGCTCTTGGCACTTATAACCATTATTCTATGACAGTTACACTCTCTGGGTGTGGCATTCTGACAGTTGGCTTCTGGCAGTCAACAGAGCCACACACACAGCTTCTTTCTTTCTCAGAGCTCGAGAAGGTAACATCTTTGCCTCTCTCTATCTCAGTCTGAGGGAAAGACTTGAAGGAGTGGAGAGTTTTCTTTTCCAACTTGGGAAACACTATTCATTTATCTCTTACTGTCTATAGATTGGTTAAACTGTGAAAAGAACAAACAAAACCTGGTCTTTGGTTTGGACTCTGAGTCGGTTAAAGCTCAGAATCCTAACTTGATTCTTGTGGAGACTCAACCAGCTAGCCTTGGTTATCTTTGTAACTTAAAGGCAAAGTTAAGAGTTAGAGTGTTTAGGTTTATTTAGAATAGTATAAATTTGGTTAGTTAGATCAGGGAGGATTAGCGTAGCCTGTGAGCCACAGGAGAAGTGGTTCCTTGCAGGACCTGGGAGTTTATTTGGGTGGAGTTAAAATCCCTTAGAATTAGAAATCCTTTTTCCTTTATATATATTTAAATAAATAGTTTGTTTTTCATAAACAAGAGTCTCTTTAGTGTTCCTTGCACCCTGCATTGCTCGTCCAATTTTATTTTTACAGTTTGGTGAGCCAGCTAGGAGTCGAACCTAGAATCTTCTGATTTTATTCTTCACAAGAATGATAAGATATTTTATCAACCAATTTGCTGAAATCTAGGCAAACTAGTATTCCTGTTAATAGTATTCCTTTCACCTTAGTAATCATAGTTTAATAATTCTGTAAAAAATAAGTGGAAATGAAGTCAGTTTATCATGACATGTTCTTGAAGAAACCATATTGGTTTTGTGTAATGACCACTTGCATTTTTAGATCTTAAATGATTCCATCTTGAATTGTGCTGAGAGTTAAAGAGAAATTCACTAGCCTAAACTTTCAAAACTGTCTCTTTCCTTTTCTGAAAATCAGGACAATGCTTTTCCTTCTCCAATCATGGGATCCTCTCTCATTTTGGTTATGACCTTTAAAATATCTGACACTGTCTCAGTAATCACAACTGTCTGTTATTTCAGGACCCAAAAAATTCATTTGAGCAAGGTGATTTGAATTCATTAATCAATTAATCAATCAACAAATTTTTATTAAGCACCTACTACATGTCAGGCACTGTGCTAAGCACTGGGCAGGTGGATGTCCTCATTATCCTTACTTATCTTAGGCATCAATTTCCTTAGTCATTTTCCTTCTATCACTTCAGGTATAAAAGGTCATTCTCCTTTGCAGAGAAAACAGAAATTAAATAAAAACTGAGCATGTTTGCCTTCCTCCCTATTGTCAGTTATCATTATCTCATATGGAAGAACAAAAGATCAAGAATATCAAGGGAACTAAAAAAAATTGTGAAAGAAGTTGGTCTAGTAGTACCAGATCTCTCATCAAAACAATCTGGTAGGAGGCAGCTGGGTAGCTCAGTGGATTGAGAGCCAGGCCAAGAGATGGGAGGTCCTAGGTTAAAATCTGGCCTCAGACACTTCCCAGCTGTGTGACCCTGGGCAAGTCACTTAACCCCCATTGCCTAGCCCTTATCACTCTTCTGCCTTGGAGCCAATACATAGTATTGACTCCAAGACTGAAGGTAAGGGTTTAAAAACAAAACAAAAGAAAACAAAACAAACCAATCTGGTACTAGCTAAGGAATAGAATGGTAGATCAGATACACAACAATACACAGGAGTAAATGACTTTTTTTTTTTTTTTTTTTTTTAATCTTGGGACTCCATTCTAGGAGCATAGGGCCACAACCAGTAGGCAATGGGACACACAGTCGCTCAGGGTCACCCAGCTAGAGCCCGGACTTGAACCTAAGACCTCTCGTCTCTAGGCCTGGCTCTCAATCTACTGAGCTATCCCAGCTGCCCCTACTTTAGGTTGCAGTTTCTTTAGCAGATGTAGTTTTTACAGGGTGGGGTTGCTAGCCCCATGCCCAGCCCAACCCTCCTCCTTTTTTCATCAGGGCTAGGGACCGGACTGTCCTTGGCCCAGGAGTGGTAAGGGTGGGCACTTGTCAACAAGTACCATAAGGGAAAGTTGAAAAGAACTTTGAAGAGAGAGTTCAAGAGGGGTGAAACCGTTGAGAGGTTAAATGACCTTAGCAACCTAGTATTTGATAAATCCAAAAATCCTAGTTTTTGGAATAAAAACTCACTATTTGACAAAAACAGCTGGGAAAATTAGAAAACATATGGTGGCAGCTAGATATAGATCAGTATCTCACACCTTATACCAAGATAAGGTCAAAATGGGTATACAATTTAAATGTAAAGAATGATACCATAACTAAATTAAGGGAACAAAGAATAGTTTACCTGGCAGATCTTTCAAGAAGAGAAGAATTTATGAACAAACAGAAAATAGAGAATATTATAAGATGTAAAATGAATAATTTTGATTATATTAAATTAAAAAGCTTTTGTACAAACAAAACTAATCTAACCAAGAGTAGAAGGGAAACAATAAACTGGGAAAACTTTTTTTATAACAAATGTCTCTGATAAAGATCTAATTTCTCAAATTTATTCAGAACTAAGTCAAATTTATAAGAATACAAGCCATTCCACAACTGACAAATGGTCAAAGTATATATTAACAAGTAATTAATTTTCAGATGAAGAAATCAAAGCCATCAATAATCATATGAAAAAATGTTCTAAATCACTCCTGATTAGAGAAATGCAAATTAAAACAATGCTGAGGTACCATCTTACACCTATTGGATTGGCCAATATGATAGTAAAGGAAAGTGGCAAATTGGGACACTAATGCCTTGTTGGTAGAGTTGTGAACTGATCCAACCATTTTGGAGGGCAATTTGGAACTATGACCTAAGGGCTCTAAAACTGTGCTTACACTTTGATCTGGTAATAACACTACTGGGTCTGTAACCCAAAGAGATGATAAAAAAAACAGGAAAGGACCTACTTGTACAAAAATATTTATAGCAGTTCTTTTCATAGTGATGAAGAATTAGAAATTGAGGGGATGTCCATCAATTGGGGAATGATCGAACAAATTGTGGTACATATTGGTGATGGAATTCGATCGTGCTAGAAGAAATAAAAAGCAAAATGATTTCAGAAAAAGTTGGAAAGATCTGTATGAACTGATGCAGAGCGAAATAAGCAGAGCTGGGAGAACATTGTAGACAATAACAACAATATTGAACAATGATTACCTGTGAAAACTTGGCTACTCTCAGCAATGCAATGATCTGGAACAATACTGAAAGACTTGTGGCAGAAAATGCTATCCACTCCAGAGAATGAACTGTTGGAGTCGTCTTTTACATCAGCATATTTATGGTTTCATTTTGGGATTTTGGTTATGTATGAAAGTACTCTTACAATGACCAATATGGAAGTGTGTTTTGCATGACAAAAAAAAAGAAGTATCAGTCATTAACCAGGGCTGGGACTAACAGTATTGTCCTGTGCTCCATGATAAGTTCTACCTACCTCCTTGTCCCAGGACTGCTGCTTAGGAATCTATCCCAAGCATATGAACCCCAGGCTCTTTTCCCTGGCAATATTAGTGGCATACCAATTTGATTGCCATCTCTTCTATTGGGATCCTGAACTTCATTCAAAGAACATTAAGATACACCTTTAGTCATAGTCCTCAACTCTAGAATGTCTTGAGGTTAGATAAAGACTGAGAACAACAGGTCTACGATTGTGCAAATGACCTGGTTCCAGGAAATGCATTATAGATGGCCAGATAGAAATCGTTGGCTTGGCCAGAGATAGGAGTCCTGTGGGAGTTCTTAGAAAAGAACAAGAGGTTCATAAAGTCCTGGTCCTCTCGCTGGTGGATTTTCCACTAGATAGAATACTTTCTCTTTTCTAAAATTGACAACGTACCCCATTTTCTCTTCAGTTACTTTCATGAAATGAATGAGTCTCAAAGCTTTTGACAATTCCACAAAGGACAGGGAAGCTGTGTTGCTTGAAACAACATTATGTGTATAATTCTAAAGACATTATAGTATACAAGTTAGTATAGTAACAGTAAGAAGAACACTAGTTCAAAGTTCACATTTCTTCACTATTTGTGTAATATTGGGCAAATTGTTAAACTTCCTTGGGACTCGATTTCCTCATTAGTAAAATCAGAGAGTTGGATTAAATCTATTCTAAAGGCTCTTCCAGCACTAAACCAATGAAGTACTGGAGAGTCTAAACAGAGTGATAGGAGACTCTGGAAAACGGCAAAATCACTTTAATTAAGCAAATCTGTATGAAGCATCTAGTATGTACACTATATTATTCTAGGTGCTGAGGTTGCCAAGATTTTTAAAAATCCTTTTCTCTAAGAGTTTTGCTTGACTGCTATGACTTCACACATACGCAAGAAGGGTAGAATCTCAAGCTCTCGACGTTGTTAACTGCTGGGGATTGTTGGTGGGTAAAGATGGTGCGCAAGTTGATGCTTAATAAATTGCTGTTCATTGCTTTAAGGTTAGCTCATAATGAGGGTTTATAAGATGGGCAGATGCATCTCTATGTCAGTCAAGTTATATGATCCTTTTTTCAAAACTGTACTTGCTTTATGAGCAAGAAACACCAACAAATTAAAGTACTAGGTAGCATATTTACTGTACTTATTTCTACTTTCAGCAGAGCTGGATTAAGTTTCTCTTTAAGGACTTGGCTTGAAATTTGTTCAAAATGTTCCGTGCAAGAACAGAAAAGGCTCTGCAAGATAAGTATCTCAAGTGACTGACTACTGGTAGTAAAAGGGTATGAGACAAGCAGCAAGTCTTGTATGCAAATCAAGTTTGAACAGGTTCCCAGCTTGAGAGCTGGGTGAGAAAAGGAAAATTGGAATTCTTCTAAAAAAAGCCAGAGGAACTGACGGGAAGCTGCCAGCAATGGGAGAGAAGCTAGGCATTGCACAAACCTGCTTTAGTAGCCGATGCCCCATGGAATTGTTTCTTTGTCTTGTCTCTTCTGCTACGTAGATATAGAATGGAGGCAGCAACCGAAAGAGCCCGAAGTTTCCAAAATCAGGCTAAATCTGGGTCTGAAACAAAGAGCTAGGGGCCCTCTGGAATATGGCAACAAGCTGAATCAGAGCCACTTCAGAGGTGAAGGATAAATTAAAAAGAAGAGAAGCTAAAAATCAGGGCTGAGGGATATTGGAAACACTCTGGATTAGTTAGAAAGGTGCTGAATTAAACTTATGTTTATTTTGGTAAGTGGCTTTAAAATTTCATTTTTAATCATATAATAATAGTTATTCATATAAGACTCTGAGGTTTGTAAAGTGTTTTACACATATCCGTTGTTTAGATTCTTATAACAAGCCTGTTTGGGGCCTATTATTATCTTCATTTTATGGATAAAAAAAACTGAGGTTGAGAGGTTAAAAGACTTGCCCAAGGTCACTCAGCTAAGCATCTAAGACAAGTTTGAATTCAGGTCTTCCTGATTCCATACTCAATATGATTAATTAATGTTTGTCTGATTATAGATAATAATAAAGAATTTCAATTTAAAAAATATTTATTACCAATGAAATGTTATAACAAATTGCCACACAAATTTTCCTAAGTTATATGATCAAACTTGTCTCCCTACCTCCCTTCCCTTCCCCCTCCAGGTGCTGGCAGGCAAAAAATTACAATTTTTAAAAAAAGATTTAACTTAAGTAGAAAAAAACAGAGAGACACAATATGGAACCTCAAGCCAAAGATATCGATGGTTTTATCCTTATTGTTTGGACCTCATGGCTCTGGTCTACTGCTCCCACTCAATGACATTTTATCTAAATAGAACAATTAGCTTTTTTGAGAAGTGAATAACCTCCTTGAAGACTGAGTCTACAAAACTAAACACAAGAGGCGACAAGAATGGCAGAAGACCTACATTATTACAGTAATTACAAGTCATGTCTCCTGTAATCAGTTCATGGCTTCTTAGGGAGGAATATTAGTACTATTTTGAGTTCCATATTTTGGGAATTGTGAATCTATTCTTTAGGTTACACTATTTCTTCTTCCTTCTTCCTTCTTCCTTCTTCCTTCTTCCTTCTTCCTTCTTCCTTCTTCCTCTTCCTCTTCCTCTTCCTCTTCCTCTTCCTCTTCCTCTTCCTCTTCTTCTTCTTCTTC
>NC_058132.1:138074523-138084653 GCF_016433145.1 Gracilinanus agilis | reverse complement strand
TCCTCTCCTCTCCTCTCCTCTCCTCTCCTCTCCTCTTCTCTCCTCTCATCCCCTCTCTTTCCCTCTCCTCTCCTTTTCTTTTTTTAACCTCTTCCCTTCTGTCTTAAAATCAATACTGTGTATTGGTTCCAAGGTTGAAGAGTATTAAGGGTAATGGGGGTTAAGTGATTTGCCTGGAGGCACACAGCTAGGAAGTATCTGAGGCCATGTTTGAACCCCAGACCTCCCATATTAAATTTTTTCCTGAAGAAATTTGGAACTTTCTTGTTGAATAGAGTCTAATATTCTGTGAAATAGCAGGTCTTTGGGATGACCCTGTCATGATAATGAATTTATGGAGGCTCAACCCAATTCTTGGAAATTGGCTAATCCTGGGTCTTGGAATTTCTAATTTTCCTTATCTTTTACCTAAATACAGACCCAGGTACTTAGGGCAACCCAGGAACTGACTCAAACTCCAGAAGAAGGAAGAATCAGAAGTGGGTGGGAAGGGCTTTTTTTAAGGAAAGATTGTATAGGAATTAGATGCATGTCTAGGCAGAGAACAAACTTCTCATTATGGTAACGGCCAGATCAGAATCACACCTGCATTCAGTTGCCTCTTCCAAGGGGATTAATGAAGAAGACTGAAGTGATCCTGTACTTCTCAGACACTTGATCACTAGAATGGATCTGATTCCTGAGGGCAGCTCCAAACTAACTCTATCTTTTAGGGTTGCATTAAAAAAAAAAAAAGAAAAGAAAATAAATGGCCCATGAATAAACTGGAACCAAACTGGTATATGGAGTTGAAACATGGCTCAAAAGGATGTTCACTTTAATAAATTTTACATTTTATTCACCCTTGTACACAAGCCAAAAAATCTCCCTTGTTATTGTAAAAAATGAAGTAAAATCAGATCATCAAGGGAAGTCCAGCATCCTGTCATATGAGAACACATGGGACCCAGAGATCCCAGCAACAATCAATCAACAAGTAGTTATTAAGCATGTGGCAGCTGGGTGACTCAGTGCCAGGTCTAGAATCAGGAAGACCCAAGTTCAAATCCAACCTCAGACACTTACTGGCTGTGTAACCCTGGTTAAGGCACTTAGTTGTGTTTGCCTTAATTTCCTCATCTGGAAAATGAGCTAGGGAAGGAAATTACTCCAGTATCTTTGTCAAGAAAACCCCAAAAGGGGTCACAAAGAGCCAGACATGACAAAAAATGACTGAACACAATGCAGCATCTTTGCCTTCAAGGAGCTTTCATTCTGCCAAGAAAGACAAGTAATATACATGATATAAGCATATAAAAATATGTCTAAAATAAATACAAACAGACTTAGAGACAGACCAAGACTAGAGGCTAGAAGTCCTGGGTTCAAATCTGATCTCAAAATACTTCCTAAAGCAAGTCACTTAATCCCCATTCCCAGCCCTTCTTGCTTTTCACCCTTGGAACCAATGCACAGTATTGATTCTAAGATGATAGGTAAGAGTTTTTATTAAAAAAAATCATAGGGGGAAGCTAGGTAGCTCAGTAGATTGAGAGCCAAGCCTGGAGCCAAGAGGTCCTAGGTTCAAATCTGACCTTAGATACTCCCTAGCTATGTGACCCTGGGCAAATCACTTACTTCCAATTGTCTAAGCCCTTACCATTCTTCTGCCTTGGAACCAATATACCGTATTGATTCAAAGATGAAAGGTAGGGATTTTCAAAAATAATAAATAATAAAATAAAATAAATAATAATAAAATAAATAAATACAAGGTAGTTTGTGGGGTACAGAAGAGAGAGGGCACTAAGCTGCAGGGATCAGAGAGGCTTTATGTAAAAGGTGGCTCTCGAAGGGGGCTGCTTTGAGACCTCGGTCCCTGGACTCATGTTGTATGACCTTAGAGCTAGAAAATCATCTATTAAACTATACTGTAAGAGAAAGCTCTCCCTATAAAACTCTTGAAGTTTCTCAAAAGAGCAATGGAGTTAGAAAGTACAAGTTCATTAATTGTGATTATATTAATTCTCAGCACTATCTGTGAATGTGTCTTCAAAGAATTTTGGACATATCAACCAGATAATTCTCTTCACGTCACCCAGAGGCTCAGTCAGGTTCATCTTAGAGCTAAAGAAACTAAAGACAAGACTATGTGGGCTGTCAAGGGAATTGAAGCAGATGGGAGAGCTAAGAACTCTGGAATCCTGGCTTCTGGGCATGTGGGCAAACCAGCCTTCTCTTTTATTAAGCCATACATGTCTTGGCTAGACCCTGTCAATAAAAATTACCCAGACCCGTGGCCCCCAACTCTTCTTCCTTCCCAATCAAAATCATTACTCCTCAAGGCAGAAGGCACTTCTCTAGGGCGTGGGGATCCTCAGGGTTTATTCACTTGCCAGACAATCTTCTAAGGCCATTATGCCTCCTTTACCTCCTTGCTGAATCATTTCCTGCCTTAATGGAGCCACTCCTAGAATAAGAGTTTTCCATAGTATAACGCTGACAGGAGAAATAGCAGCCAAATTTGATCTTCTACCAGACCCTTGGTTCTTCATGTATCTTTCCTCTATTATCATTGCTGTCACCCTAGTTCAGATCCTCATTACCACCCACCTGGAATATTACCATGCTCTCCTAACCAGTCTCCCTAAATTAAATGGCGCCCTCTTCCAAATCACTCCTCATTGTACTTCCAATTAAAGGCATCTAAAACACAGGTCTGATCGTGTCACTCCCCTGCTCAAACTTCTTTAATAATCCCCTGTTGCTTAACAAAGCTTCTGCTGTTCCCCTCACCCAGAATGCCCTACCCCCTTGCTATTTAAATCTTCCCTCCCCTCTCCATTCATATCCCATCTCTCACAAAATCTTTTTCAATGATACCAGTGACAACTGCTCACATTGCTATAGTGTTTTAAGATGGAAAAAGAATTCCCCTCACAACAACTCTGTCAGGTTAGTAGTGGAAACTTTATTATCCTGACTTCACCCATAGCTTTGAATTCCAAGTACAGAATAAGAAATGCATTTATCAAGCAACTTACTATGGATGAAGTATTCTTAACTGCTGGGGATAAGGACTGAAAACTAAGAGAGTCTTTGCTCTTCAAGAGCTCACATTCTAATGGGGAGACAATACACATTGAAGTTTTCATACGAACATTCAATATCACAATGCATAGCAGGTATAGGCTAGCCTAATCCACCACCACCTTTCCCTATAAGAACATTCAGAAAAATAAAAAATACTTTTGGTAGTCAAAAAAAAAGTGGATATAATTCTTCTTCCTTTTCTGGAGAATTCCATATCTACCATAGGGACCTGTGCAGACTTCTAGTCTCATAGATTTTGAATCCCTATTGCAATGGAAATAAATTTAGAGTTGTTAGAGATGGCCTCATCCCAATCCCCTTGAACGGACACTATTTAAATATATCCAAATCAATAAAGTCTGAGTTTTTCTATTCTAAATCATAGTTCACTCTCTCAGTGCTTCCTTCAGATCTAGGACCACAGCTCAAACCTTTGTCCAGGAACTGTGGAGACTCCTTTAAAGTTTGGAGATTTAGAGACTCTTCTTAGCAAATCCTTTAGAAGAATTCCCACAACTAATCTATATGATTCCCTCCTCCTAGGACCACATCATTAGTAGCATTTTCAACTGCAATATTCCTCTGAAGCTGCCTCTCCATGGCCAAGAATGGGTATTTACATTCCAGAAGTTCTTAATTTTCTATCACTACCCATTACTCCTGCCATTTCTTGGGCCAAACATCTCTGGTACCCTTCCCTCCAAGCTGCCATCTCTGGGGAGGAAGCAGATGATGATTGGACCATAGGTTTGCCCCTCCAGGGATCCAAGTGTCTGGTCTGTGATGTATGCTCAGGATTTCTATGAACCAGATCAGGGTAGGCTTCATTTTATAAGTCTTTTACAAAGGGGTAGCTCCACATCACAATTGTCTGAGCCAATCAAATCATCGTCAGCAATAAGACTAGATGGACTTATTTTCAGGGAGGTGTGATTAGGTCAACAGGTATCCAGGTGGAAGATGTCCTCGGTCTTCTCAATAAATTGTAAATGGGCATGTCTTTATCCTCCAAAGGGAGATGTTTTCAAGTCTCAAACTATGGCTCCTCTCTAATCACTTCAGCTTGAGTAGGACATTCTGAACAACCTGTTTTGCCAAAAGAAAACCAAGGTATGGTGTAGGTATGGTATAGGCTTTAAAAGTATAAAAGCAGGTTTTTGCAATCATATTAGGGAAAACCTTTGCTGGAAGTCATGGACATTCTGAAAGGAATGCAGGGGGTAGAGAGGAGAGAGCTAAGCAACAGACACTGCTGTTTTGAGAGGGGTTTGGAGCAGAAGTGCAATCAGCAGTCCCTATTTTGACCTGGGATCTTGGAGATTGGTGAAGGTTGTAAAGGCTGAAGATGTCATCCTGCAAGTCAACTCTGAGTAGGGAAGAGGCCTGTGTTCTGGTGGACAGTTTGCAGACATTTTCCCTCCCTGGTTACTTCTGGATCATCAGCTGTGGAGGAGTTGGTTCCTGGTAATCTGAAGACATCTCTGGATCAGTTGTGAGAACCCAAACCCAATCCCTCTTCCTCAAGTCTTTAGCCAAGCTGTCACCTGGCCAAAGCCAGATTGGCTGAGGAACTTACCCTTTTTACTCCAGTCCTGGGCAGTTAGACATAGTTTCACCTCACCCCTTTTCCTATCCTCTCAAATTACAATTAAACTGTCTCCCTGTTTGTTTTCTTCATACCTTAAAGTTCTCATAGTGTGTGTATTTGTTATACTCTGTGTTTATCCCTGGCTAGGTGGAGCAGGGTGACAGTTAAGGCCTAACTGTCATTTCTGTCAACTGTCATTTCACCAAACAGCTAAACCCAGTTTCTCTGGCTTGTTTGGTCCCAAACTATTGTCCATTCCTGCCTCATACTCACCCTTCTGAACCCAGATAAATATTTAAGTTAACTCCCCCTGTTTCCCCATAAGAATAGAGAGATAAAATAATTCTCCCAGACACTAAAGCACTGTTAGATGAAATTGTGAATTGATTCAACTATTCTGGAGAGGAATTTGGAACTATGCCCAAAGAACTAGTTACTTTGACCCAGCAATACCACTACTAGGTCTATATCTCAAAGAGATTTTTTTTAAAAAGGAAAATAACCTATTTGCACAAAAATATTTATAGCAACTCTTTTGTGATGACAAAGAATTAGAAATTAAAGGAATGTTCTGCAATTGGGGAATGGCTGAACAAGTTGTGGCATATGATCAGATAGAATACTATTGTATTATAAAAAATGATGAGTAGGATGTTTTCAGAAAAATCTGGAGAGTCTTACATAAACTGATGCAAAATGAAGTGAGCAGAACCAGGAGAACAGCATACTCAGTAATAGCAATATTGCATGATGATTAATTAACTAATAACTTCTCAGCATTACTCAAGATAATTCTGAAGGACTTCTGATGAAAAATGCTTTCCACCTCCAGAGAAAGAACTGATGGAGTCTGAATACAGATTGTAACAATTTTTAAAACTTTCTGGTTTTTTTGGTCTGTGTATTCTTTCACAACATGACATATAGAAACAGAAATATGTTTTGCACGACTGCACATGCAAAACATATTAAATTGATTATTTTCTCAATGAGGAGCGAGGGGAAGAAGGAAGAGAGAGGATTTAGAACTCGATATTTCTTAATTTAAAAAAAACCTCACCTTCTGCCTAAGAATCAATATTGCATATTGGTTCCAAGGGAAAAGAGGGATAAGGGCTAGGCAATAGGGGTTAAGTGATTGCCCATATTCGAATCCAGGATCTCTTGTCTGTAGGCCTGGCTCTCAATCTACCGAGCTACCTAGTGTTATATTGAATCTCTGGGAGCTTGAGGTCCACTCAATGATTGACAGATGAATCAGTTGGATAGAATGTTCCCAGAGAGGCATGAGGACTCAGGAGTGAGCAGTTGAGAACCTTGACAGAGGTTCTGGGGTCTTTTACTTGTCCCTGAGGCTAGAGATCAGTGTGGATCCTGGTCTTTGGAGATAGAGACCTGCAAACTCAACCCTGCAAGCTCCTTCTGAGTTTCCTGTACTGTTATCAATCTGTACTAGACCAACATCTGTTTCTAATGCCCCTAGATATTAGGAAATTCATCATCTTATTTATCTAGGCTTCCCAGGGCCCGGGAGGGATCCGGGAAGTGGGCAGGAGATGAAGAAGAGGGTGGAAAGGGTGGAAATCTCAACTGATTAGGCTTAAGATCTACTGAAGAAGGTGAAGATTTACAGCAGTTTGCCTACTCTGATTTAGCCCTGGCCAAGCTGTACCAGAGAGAAGCTATCATCTTGATTCCTTCATTTGCCTGCAGTTAGAGATTCATTAGTATCAATTTAAAGTAGGGTCTCCCATTACCCCTATCCCACATCATTATCCTTCTTACCAAATATATTCAAGTTTTAAAGTACCTTCCTGAATTGGTTTCCAAAGCTTATTTGGGAAGGGAGTCACGCAGTCAGATTACCAACGTTACCTCAGCTGAAGAGCCCAATAATTAATATCAATTAACCCCAGGTGGGTCCTGAAGGGATAAACCACTTTGATCTAAAGGATCCTACCTGGGCAACTGTTATAAAGGAGAAGTGTCATCCTATCATCCCTCTGTACACCATCTTCATATACATCAAATAGATATTAGTGACCTTCTTATAATATAACACTAGCTGTCCCCAAACTCAACAGTTAAAAGAGCAAATGTTAAAAATTGTTTTAAAATATTATTGGGGAAAAATAAAATGTTAAAAAAAGGAAAAGCTAAAAAAACAATCCTTCCAGGATAATTCCACTGTTCATTAGTATCAGAGCCAGGATCTGAACCCAGGCAATATGGTGCAATGTTGAATTTGAAACCAAAAGACCTTGGCTTTAATCCCAGCTCTGCTACTAATTCAGTAGAATTGTGACCAGGGGCAAATCTTAACTTCTCTGATGCTTAGTTTCATTATCTGTAACATGAATGGTTTGGACTTGATGACTACCACAGGCCTTTTCTATTTTAAATCTATGCTCCTATAATTTCAAGTTCTTTCTACTATCCCTCTTTGTCCACCCAATCACTCTGACATACAAGACTCTCTGCCAGCACTAAATCCTCACAGGCTTGTGTTTCCACCATTCATTTAGTCTTATGTTGTCTTATAATATGAGTCAAATGCTTCATGGTTTTATGGCTTGACTCCTTAATGAAACTATAAGTTTCTTGAAGGCAGAAACCATTTCTAATCCTTTTCCTCTTGTCTTTGTCAATGCTCTACCCTTAATAGGCATTTCGCAAATACTTATTAAATTGGATCTCCTCATGTTCAACAAGAAGACCATGGACTCTGTGATGGATTGACAAGCTCCAATTGAAGGCAGAATGCCTTCTGAGATGTTGTTCATCCTTCATTTTCTAAGAGGATCAGTGATGTCATGGGGTAATGTCTTTACTCAAGTGTGAATTGGATTTAAGTGAGGCAGAATTGCACAAAGCTGCCCACTTTGCTCTCTCTTCCAGCATCATTGAAGTCCATGGGCAATTTTCGACCTCTTCATTGAACTGAAATTCTCCAAAAGCTTTCTGGATATGATGGTCAGGCAGGCTGGTTGGAGGCATGGGTCTGTCTATTTGGATCTGGCCCATTCTGTTCCCTAGCCCTTCCAGTGACATTCCCTACATATTAGCTGCTATTGCCAGACCTCATGTCAAACCTTCTTGTGATGCCCCACTAGAGTATTTTGTTCAAAAGAAATTCGTTTCCATTCAGAGCACCCTGTGAAAAAACTACATATGCAGAAAGCAAAAAAGAGAAATTTCTCCAGAAATTCCAAAGACACTGGGCATTCCTGTTTTCTAACTTGCTTCTTTTTTAAATGGAAATCTCAATTTGTAGCTTAGACAAACTTCAGAGGGAAGAAGTCTCCTTCATGTATGAATGGTTAAGAAGAAACATTTCAAATAATGAGATATATTGAAAAACAGCATGAAGAATAGTTTAAAGGTATGGGAAGGAGAAGAGGTGTCTGTTTAGAGATGTCAGAATTGGTCCTAATTGACTGACAGTCTGACGCTGACTTCAGTTTCCTGAGATGCAGCATAGCATAGTATATGCCATGGCACAAGTCACTGGTTTGGATGATCTACATACTTAAACACTTGTTAAGTGTGACCTAGTCAAGTTGCTCAACCACACTGTGCCTCAGTTGCTTCATCTGTAAAACGAGGAGGTAAAACTCACTGGCTATGGTAAAATTCATCTGTTAAATGAACATGTAGAAAGAAATGGCAAAGCTCTCTAGGACCTGGAAAATCCCAAATGGGGGTCACAAAGAGTCAGAAGAGACTAGGATCAATAATAATGTTCAGAACACAGTGGGTGAAGGTGCCAGCTGAACTCTGCCCTCTTTAGATCACACCAGGAGTAGGTACTGTGTTCATTTCTGGGGGCAACGTCTTAACGATAATAAAATAATGTGGATGATGGAGATGGCAATGGGCCCAGCAGCTTCATGATTCAAGGACTGGGTGGAGAAGCTTGGGATGTTTCCCCTGGGGACAAGACTTAAGGAGCCCATCATCTGAGCTGCCTTCGAGAACTTGAAAGGCTGCCTTGTGGATGAGACTTGTTCTGTTTGGCCCAGAGCAAACCAAGACCAAAAAGTGGAAGCTGTCGAGGCAGATTGAAGCTTGAATTTAAGGGGAAACTTTCCAGTAATTAGAATGACACAAAAGTGGAATGGACTGCCTCCAAGTGGAATGGGTTTTGCTTCACTGAATATTTTCAAACAGAGGTTGATGACTACTTGGGACTTGCAAGGAATTTAGTGGCACTAGATCACCCCTCCTTTCCCTTCTGAAGCCTTGGAGATTTCTGGCATGAGGGGTTTGTTCGTAGGTATGGTGAGGCTGTGTCCTCTGAAAAGGAAAGTTCCTTTAGGGTAAAATCCTAATGATGCTATTCTTTGGAACAATGTAGTAATCAAGGAGCATTAATGAAGTACCTACTATGTGCCAGGCACAGTGCTAGCACCAGGGGTAGAGACAAAAGCAGAAACAGTGCCTATTCTCAAGGAGCTTCCCTATTCTTCTTGGAGAGACAGCGTGTGCCTATGCAAGCGTGTGTCAAGATGTATTTATCATTTCTGATAAGGATGATTTAGTTGATAAGAAAGTAACGGGGCAAGGGAGATGATCTTGACTGTTAACTCATAGCTGCTCCTCCAAAGTGCCATTGAGTCACTAGTTTATTATATATGAAAATTCAAACTCCCTTTCATCCACAAGCACAGAGAGAGTTTTACAGCTTCGCAGACATTGCAATTAGTTTAGACAACACACAGAAACCTCAGAAATTTCAAGATGAAGATAAGAACCAGGCTGGACCTTCAGCTACCTGATTATCAGCAAGCTAAGTCTGAGAATACTTTTCTCAGGGGCAAAATGTCCCTGCTAAACTGAGGTTTCGGCCTTGGCTGCATTTCTGACCAAAGGGGAAGAATGTTGACTTCTTGACTACTGATTTGCTAAGAGCTTAAAGCTTTTCAATAAGGCCACAATACTTTTCAACAAGAAAAGGTGTGGATTACAAAAGGGGTCAAAAGAGGAGTCTCAGCTTTTTATCTATTCACTTATTGGCCTCCCACAAGCATGCACAGAATAAGTGAGAAATAAACCAAGGGCAGTTTTTAGGGGCAGCTCGATGGCACAATGGATAGAGAACCAGGCCTGGTGTCAGGAAGGCTCATCTTCCTGAATTAAAATCTGACCTCAGACACTTCCTAGCTAGGTGACTCATTTAATGATGCTTGCCTCAGTTTCCTCATCTGTAAAATGATCTGGAGAAAGAAATCAGGATCTTTGTCAAGAAAACCTTAAATGGGATCATAAAAAGTCAAATGCAGCTGAAAATGACTGAACAACAGCAACTAGTAGCAGAGTATAGGGATCAGGAAATTTGAATTTTTAAAATAAATTTTAAAAATTAAATTTAAAATTTAAAATTAAATTTAAAATTAAATTAAAAATTAATATAAATTAAAAAATTTCAAATTAAATTTAAAAATTAAAATAGATTTTAAATGAATAAATT
>NC_058132.1:138014687-138071709 GCF_016433145.1 Gracilinanus agilis | reverse complement strand
AGAAAGAGTTCATCGGGCCCCCCCCCCCCCCCCCCCCCGCCCCTTGCATCTGGCCCATGGGGCCATAGTTTTCCCATCACTGGTCTAGGTAATTGGGATTAAGTGACTTGCCCAGGGTCACACAGGTGGGAAGTGGCTGAGGTCAGTTTTGAACCCAGGAACTCCTATATCCAGGCCTGGTGCTCTATCCACTTGATCTATAGCTACCCCTTGAGCCAAGTCCTAGAGAAAGAAGGGATTCTTTGAGGTGGAAGTGAGGAAGGAGTGTATTGTAGGCAAGGGGGATAGCCAGTGCAAAATCAGAGATGAGAGGTGGAATGTCTGGTATGAAAAACAGTAAGGAGGCTAGCATGGCTAGACCAAAATGTGTGAATGCGTGTGTAGCTTTGGATGGAACTAAGGTTCAGATATACATTCTGAACAAAGAATAGTTTACTTTTCAGATCTATGGAGAAGGGAAGAATATACAACATGTACACATGTGTATGTACATATATGCATGAAATTTCTATATCTATGAAAATCTGTTTTCTCATTAGTAAAATGGGAAGTAGAAGTAAAACAGGGATAAAATATACGCATATCTATGTGTGTATAACTATAGATGAAAACTGAGGTTCAAATATATAAACATATGTATACATACATGTTTATTTGCATATATATGTATAAAATTTATAATTCAATTTTCTCATTAGTAAGATGGGAAGATGTAAAATAGGAAGTGTGTGAATGTGAGTGTGTAAAACAATATATTTGCCCTTCAAGAAGGCACATCCTTTGAATTGCTTTTTAGTGTAGAAGAATTAATTCAGTTCACTATCATATCAAGTTTTCCTAGAGCATTTTGTCTGGGTTTTTCCTTTACTTTTATCATATTTCTGCGCACATCTCTATGTTCCTCTTCCTCTCAATGTTGTTCTGCTTGCCTCTAAGAGATGAAGTTCTGAAGAATGGGAGCTGGTTATTCATCTTGCTTTAGCATCTAACCTAATGCCCAGCCTATAATAGACACTTCCTTCTTGCCTACTGAATTTTACAAGCATTTATTAGTATGTTATATGTACAGTTCACTGAGCAAGGTGCTAAGGAGCAACTTGGTCCAAGGCAAAGTCCCTCTCTTCAAGGGACTCAAAATTTAATTAGGGATCGAGGGAGGATAGGACAAATCCACCAATAATAATGAGAGAAGATATGACATGCTCAGATGTTTTTTAAGTTACCTTAATTTCCAAATATTTCCATCCTCCTCCGACCTACCCAGAGAATCATCTTTTATATATTGCAAAGAGCAAATTGCAAATGAGGGGGAGGGAACAAGTTGAATACATTGACCAAGCGCGTGCAAGTATTTGCAGAGTTCTACACCCATAGTTCTCTCTTGCAAAGAAGGAGGGGATGAGGATTCATTTTTCTATCTCTTTTTCAGGGCCAAGGTTGGTGGTTATAATTATGTGAGAGGTATCAAATGGCAAGATGAGACTCAAATTAAATGACCTGAGAAAGTAAAAAGGATGGAGATCAGCTGCTTTTCTACTATGTATCTCTAGGGTTTAGTCTAGTACTAGTACAGAGTAGGAGCTTTATAAATAGTAAAATGAATTGTATTTTCAGGGGAATGAGAGGAACCAAGATGGAGGAGAGCACTTGTGCCAAGCTTTGAAGAAAGGGAATGATTTCACCAGGCAGAAATGATAGGTGGAAATAATTCCAGGCATGGAAGACAGTATACATAAAGGCACGGGAGTGGGAAAAGATAGAATGAGACTGGAGTTGAGTTTATCTGGGACAAAGAGTACATGAAAGAGAGTAGAATGCATTCAAACCACTGGAAGGAAGTGGAGAAGGGAAGGAGAAAGGGGGGAAAAGAGGGAGGAAGGGAAGGAAAAGGGGGAAATAGGAAGAAAGGAGGGAAGGAGGGAGGAAAGAAGAGAGAGAATGAAGGTAGAACAGAGGTTTAAGTACCTGCTATGTGTCAGACACTGATAGGTGCTTTACAAATATCTCATTTCATCCTCACATTTCAGCCTTGTAAGAGAGGTCCTATTATCCCCATTTTACAGTTGAGGAAACTGAGGCAACTAGCCACTAAGTAAGTTGTCCAGAGTCACAAGCTAATAATTGTACAGGGCTTGATTTGAACTTAAATCTTCCTGACTCCAAGTCTAGTGCTCGGTCCACTAAAATGCCAGAATACATTAAGGTAGGGAGACCCAGTGAAGAAAGCTAATGCAAGTCATCATTTATAGAGATAACTTGAACTAGGCTGGCAGCAGTGTGAATATAAAGGAAGAATCATAGTTGAAAGATATTTCAGCGGCAGATTAAATGCAACTTGGATTAGATTAGATGTGAGGGGAGAAGGAAGAGATAAGAGAAAAGAAAGAATTAAAGGTGACTCCAAGATTTTGAGCTTGGGTTACTGGAGGATGGGGATACCAACTCTGGAAATAGGGAGGCTAAGAGGAGTGATGCTTATCACCCTCTCTCAACAAATCCTTTTAATGAGCAGCGTACACATTTCCCTCTGTTTCTTCATCTGTAAAATGGGCTGAAGAAGGAAATGGCAAAATACTCTAGGATCTTTGCCAAGAAAACTCCAAATGGAGTCATGAAGAGTCAGAGATGACCCAAGAGACCCAAGAACACATTTTCAAAAGAGCTGGTCAAGTTTAAAGGTCAAGTATATTGCTACAGAAGTAGAACAATGCCAACCTGTCTCAGCAAGGGATTAAGCTGTGACCTTGACCTCATTAGCACAGGTAGTGTTCTAACCAGCCACCAGCACCACGGGCTATATGCCATTTATAGTTCTTAACAAATCAGTTTCCACTTGTTTTGCTTTTAACTTCCTATTTGGCACAGAGCAAAGGTTGTGTTGGCTAATCTGTTTTCCTTCTTGTTCTGAGGCTTAATCACCCACCTTCAAAGGTTTAAATTTTTTCCCCTTTTCTTACCTGTAAATAGAAGCAAGAAAGTTGAGAAGTCAAGAGCTTTGGGACTAATGCAGTCAGCTCTTATTACCTTCCACTCTACCCCCCGTGACTTAGCTCCTTGGGGAGTCTCTAAAAACAATAACTTATAAGGAGTTCCCAAGAACTTTCAGCAACTTATCTTTAAAAATGGAAGGGAAAGCCCTAAGGGAGAAAAAAGTATTTCAAATTCTCCTTCTCATCAAGTCAGAGCCTAAAATATGGGCTGTGTTGTTATTATAGATTCATGTCCTACACCCGGCTTCCAAAAATCAGCTTTATAAGTGAAGGGAGGGAAGGCATGGGTAGATGAGATGGAGTGGGGAATTGGAAGTGAACAAGCATTTCTACAGCATCTACTGTATGCCAGGCACCACACCAAGTGCTTTACCAATATTATCTCATTTGGTCCTTACAACAACCGTGGGAGGTAGGGGCTGTTATTATGCCCATTTTACAGTTGAGGAATTGTAGTCAAATGGAGATCATGATTCATTCAGGGTCACACACTAGTATCTAAAGCCAAATTTGAACCCAAATCTTCCTTCCTTTAGGTCCAGTGCTCTATCTTATACTTAGCTGCCCCTTAGATGGCGGTTCATTCTCCCTAGATGACAAAGATCTGGTGGTTTTAATGGATTGTAAGGGCAAGTAGGTGGAGTGGTGGGTAGACATCTTCCTTAGTTCAAATCTTTTCTTAGACACTTACTAGCTATGTGACTCTGGGTAAGTCACTTAACCAGGTTTGCCTCAGTTTCTTCATCTTCATCTGTAAAATAAGCTGGAGAAGAAAATGGCAAACCATTCCAGTATATTTGCCAAGAAAACCCCAAATGGGGTTACACAGAGCAAGACACAACAGCTGAAACAATTGAAAAGCAGCAACAACAAAGGGTTCTATAACCAACACTGTCATAAGGAAGCCCCCAAATGTTAATAAAATCCTGGGCTGCATTAAGAGGCAGGTATGGTTTCCAGGACTAGGGGTAATATTGCTGCTCTCTGTACTGGACTAGACTCTATGTTGCATTGTGAGCACCACATTTTGTAGAAGAAGATAATGATAAATTTAAGACTGTCCAGAGAAGGCGACAAGGATGATGAAGAGACTTAAGGTCATGCTACAGTATATGGTCTGATTAAAGGTATTGGAGAGTTTTAGGCTAGAGAAGAGAAGGGCCAGTGGGGATGTCATATCCAGCTTCAAGTACTGAAGGACTGTTATGTGGATCTGAGATCAGATTGTTCTACTTGGCCTGAGAATGAACAGAAGTTGCAGAAGGACCATTTTGGGTTCCACCCTAAGGAAAACTTTTAGACAACTAAAACTATATAAAAAAGAATGTGCTGTCCATGTCTTGAAATAAGAAACAGATGACAACTTGTTGGGAAGGTAACAGATAGGATTCTTAGTCGGGTATAGGATGTACAAGATGGTCCCTTCCAATTCAGATCCTATTATAAAGCAGAGGGATTGTTCCCTGCACTGATATTGCAATCAGGGACCGGAATTTGAGGACTATGTTTTCCACTTGATAGCAATGTGACTGAGAATGTGTCATTTTACTTTTGTAAGCCTCAGTTTATCCTTAAAGTGGGTGGAAAAGAAGGGAGGGGAATAAACGTTTATATTGCACCTACTATATGCTATATACACTGACACATTTTTTTAAAACCCTTATCTTCTGTCTTAGAATCAATACTGTGTATTGGTTCTTTATTTTTTTATTCAAAGATATTTTGTTTTCCCAATTACATGTAATAATATGTTTTCATATTATTCGACATGTGTTTCCCAAAATTAAAAGATCAAAATTGTCTCCCTCCCTCTCTCCCTTTCTTCCTCCCTCTAGGTAATGGTAAGCAATTTGATCTGGATTATACATGTTTTACCATGCAAAGCATGCTTCCATATTGGTTGTTGTTGTAAGAGAATTCCCATATAAAACCTAATCCAAAATTAAATTGTAAATTAAGTAATGTGAAAGATAGTATGCTTTAATCTGTATCTAACTCCAACAGTTTTTCCCTCTGGAAGTGGATAACATTCTTTGTCATAAGTCCTTCAGAATGATCCTAGATCATTGTATTGCTGAGAGTACCTAAGTCTTTCACAGTTGATCATCATACAGTATTGCTATTACTGCATACAATGTTTACCTGGTTCTGCTTATTTTGCTCTGCATCAGTTCATGTAGATTTTTTTCTGCTTATCATTTCTTGTAGTACAATAGCATTCCATCACCAATATATACCACAATTTGTTTAGCCCTTCCCCAATTGATGGAAATATCAGTTTCCAATTCTTTGCCATCATAAAAAGAGTTGCTATAAATATTTTTGTACAAATTCCCCTTTTTAATGATCTCTTTGGTATACAGACTTTATAGCATCAAAAGGTATCACAGTTTTATAGCACTTTGGGCATAGTTCTAAATTGCTCTCCAGAATGGTTGGATCAGTTATCAACTCCACCAACAATGCCTTAGTGTCTCAATTTTGCCACATCCCTTCCAACATTTGTCACTTTCCTTTACTGTATATTGGTTCTAAGGCAGAAGAGTGATAAGGGCTAGGCAATAGGGGTTATATGACCTGTCCAGGATCACACAGCTTGGAAGTGTCTGAGGTCAAATTTGAACCTGATACCTCTCATCCCATTGGCTCTCAAGCCACTGAGTCACCTGGTTGCTTCCTACATTTAAAAAATTATTTTATTTGATCATCACTGCAATCCTGAGAGAGATGTGCTATTATCCCCATTTTATCACTGAAATAATTGAGGCAAACAGAGGTTAAATGACTTGCCCTAGCTAATTAGCACCCGAGCATGGATTTGAACTTTGGTCTTGCTAACTCCAGGCCCAGCATTCTATACACAATACTGCCAACTGATTCTAAAATGGGAATAATGACACTATGTTACTTTATTTATTTAGAATTTGCTTTTTGTATGTATGAGGTTGAATTGGACTATAGAAACTATTCAATAAAATAAAAGTCATTCCAGGTTTGGACCAACCAATGGAGGATCTTCCATCATCTCAAAGTGCAAGGCCTTCAGCCCTGAGCTACATATGGTCAGATCCAGGCCTCCAAAGTGCCCACATGATTGACCAAAACCAAGCAACTGGAAGAGCTAATGATTCCTTCATTTATTTATCATTTACACACACACACACACACACACACACACACACACACACACACACACACACACACACAATTTGCTGTCAACCCTAGAAAAATAATCAAAGTGAAAAGTTTTATAGAAGTTATGTTTATTTCCTTAGAGAGAAAGAATTCACAGGTATATTGTGGAAGTTCAGGTGAAACTGAACTCCCCAAGCAGACTAAACTTCAGGTTTATATATTTTTTTCATTTATCGAAAATTGAGGGTGAGTAATCTAGGCGAGCTATAATTCATACAACAGTAGATGCTCAGTGTCTATTTGGAATGTTATGTATGAACACAGCTTGGACTATTTATCAAGACTAAATCCTGATTTCTGGTAACGGGGAACAACCGTGGAGTTATTGGTAAGATTTTGGGGGCTTCTTTTAGGGCCAATGTGGTATTTATAGGATTTATGCCCAGGACAGGCACCTCAGGCTTTTATAGTCCAGGAAGCACATCCAACTTATCTTTAAGTCTCCCTAAGAGTCAGCATAGTGGAGTAACTCTGATTATGCCAGGTTTTTAGTTATGGGATTAATTCAAGATGCCTAGAAAAAATATATCCTGGTCTGAATCATTCCCATCTTCATTGTCTCTTCCACTATCAATATCTATTTCTATAGCTATATCTATATCTAATCTATATCCAACCCACCTACCCCTAGATTCTCTTCTTCCAGTTCTGATTCTGGAGAGGGACCTCAACTCTGGCCCCTAGTTGACCATGAATATATAGCATATGTTTAAGCCTAAACACGAATCTGAGCTGCCTCCCTTTCTGTTTGCTTTTTCCTGGTTTTAGGTGAATAACTATCTAACCCCAAATGGATGTATCCAGGTTTTGGGGTAACTTTGTTAATTCAAGAAATTTAGGGTTCTGGGGTTCAACAGGTTAATGATAAATGGCAGGAGGAAAGAGGAGAGGAGTCTCTAACAACTATTCTAGTGATCTTGGAAAGGACAGCCACTGATAAGAAGACTGACCTTAAGTCTGGCTGTTTTATCTGCAGACACATACTAGCAGTTATTAATGCACGCTGTATTTTGTGTTTGGTATTTCATTTGTGTGTAGCAATAAATAATCTGTCTCATGCCTAAATACCATTTTTATTCTCCATTTTAGGGAAAATCCTGGACATGAGCCATAAGCTAAATTATGAGGAAATTTGTCCTTAGGGCAAATAGTAGAGAGAAGGGAATTAATGAGCAGAAGTGTGAAAATAGAGAATCTAATTCCTCTCGTGAAGGAAGGCTCTCTATGATTGGACCCAGGCAAGGAACAAGGAGTGAGTATAGTCCCATAACTCCTGTGGCCCTGGCAGAAATTCCTATGATGTCAAATGAGCTCTTAATCTCCCTGAGAATGTTTCTTTATCTATTAAATAAGGTGGTTTTTACTCTTTATTTATTAAATAAGGGGGGCTTGATGTTCTCTGAAATGTCTTCTTGCCCTAGCTCTATGAGCCTTGTTCTTTTGGCCCCAACAACAATTCTTCAATGTTAGATCTCCCTCTTTTAGAAGATAATATCCTTGAGTTCAGGAACTAATTTGCTTTTGTCCTTTATTCCTGTAATGAGCACAGCGCCTGAGATGTAGTTTGGTAAATGCTTAGAGATTGGTTGATATTGGTAGGTTTTTATTGTTGTTCAGTCTTTAGTTGTGTCTACCTCTTCATGATCCTGTGGACCATATTGTCTGTGTAGTTTTCTTGGCAAAGATAGTAGAATTGTTTGCCATTTCTTTCTTCAGTGGATTAAAGAAATCAGAGGTTAAGTAACTTATCCAGGGTCACTCAGGCTGGATTTGAACTCCAGAACCACCATTCCATTCACTGAGTCATCTAGCTGCCTCTATAATGGCAGTACCTACCTCAAAAGAAAACTATTTACCATGTACACCAGAAAAGAATGAACAATATTTCATCTGAACTATTATTATCATGTCAGGAAAAGATTGTAGTCTTTTCTAAAGATGTTGGCTGCCATCCCTAATTGCATGGGAACCACACAGCTAAGCAACCTGCCCTAAAACCTATCCTTTCAGAATCATAGTTTTGTTTCTCCTTTGTGCCCCACAGGGGAGTCATCTTTCTGCTGGAGGTGCCAGAAAGTCACTCTTCCCACTCCATTTTTTAAACTGATGTAGAAGAATGTTCTCTTTTCCTTGTCTGAATATTTGTTTTGGGGTGGGGAAGACAGGCATTGCGACACAAAGATTTCATCGAAAAGAAAGAACAGAGCAAAGTGAAAAATGGCCACTGCTCAGAAATTGGTAACTGAAATACACCCACCTTATTCAATTCATAGAGTTCACAGAATGATGTCAAGACCATTCCCTAAATTCTCTAAAGCAGTGCAATAAACTCAAACTCGAATAGAACAGGGGTCACTAAACTAAATATAAGAATCGCCACCAGATGCAAATTGGCTTTAAAAACCACAAATATTTCTATTTTTTAAACTATACATCAAAATCAGATAGGAATTACATTTAATCTGGTTGATTCTCACTCAGAAGTGTTGTGGACCAGGAGAGCATGTTTGACACCCCTGATAAAGTACTGCTGAGCATCCATCCCTTTCAGAAGGCAAACTAGAAATACACAAATCTCCTTTTTTCCTTAAGACTTTGTAATAATGCACACTGCTGGTCCTTGGGGAATACCCACAAAACAATCCTTGCCTTCCCTGCAAACTTTTTTTCACTGCCTTCTCCATCCACAGAGATGGGCAGCAGAGTTTAGGGGTTCTGTCTGTGGCAGTAAAGCATGTGGGAACTAAATTTATGATCAGAGACTTGCTAACACCCTATTCTAAGCAACTGGGAGAACTAGCCCAGGCATGGACCTTAAGGGGGTGATTTAAGTAATTCAGGTAATAATGGGCCTCATACTACTAGTGGGAAGGGAGTAAATGGCTTATTTTCTGGAGTTGTGGGGACTTGTTTGGTCATTAAGGGTCTGTAGCACAAGTATTTTCTAATCTGAGTTACTCTGAGTGGACACAGATCCTCACAGATCAAAGAGGATCTTCTTTGGATATCCATCACCTGAGTGACTGGTGCCCAATGAATACCACATGCACTGTCCTTCAGCCATGCCCCTTTCCTAACTGACCCACTTCCCTCCTATTAGCTGTTCTCCAAACTCAATATACCATCTTCCATCTCCTTATTTCTGAATTATATTCTCTTACAATCTTTTAGAATTTGTATACTCTATAGACCTGATTGCACGAATGAATTAGATGTTGATACTAAAACGACTATGGCCAATGTCTGTCCAATGTCAGGTCATGATTGTTGAAATTCAATTCAACAGACTTTTTTTTTAAGTTTTTAAAATGCTCTTAGAAACTCTTAGCATTTATCATTTTCTCCAAGTTTCAGTTCCTGTATCACCTCGCACAAGCTGCCTTTCCTTGTTCTCATCAGTATTTAGTGTTTTCACACTCCTCAAATGATCTCATTTTTACTTATCTTTGTATAATACTCCCTCTGGCCACTTTCCTCAAGATGTACTCACATTTTAGGATTGAGATCCCCAGAGGGAAGCAGTTGATTACTTCTCTTCATCAGGTCTCCAGGAGTAACTCTGAGGGACTCTTATTTCTAACACAGAAGTTTCTGAGTCCCCACCAGTGTTCTCCCCATCAACTATGAACTGACTGACATCAATTAGCATTTAAAAAGGGAATTTACTGAGAAATAATAACCAAAAAAAGTAGATATGGGGGCAGCTAGGTGGCTCAGTGGATGAAAGTGAGACCTGGAGAGGGAGACTCTGGGTTCATATCTGGCCTTAGATGCTTCCTAGTTGTGTGACCCTGGGTAAGTCACTTAACTCCACTTGTCTACTCCTTATCACTCTTCTGCCTTGGAAATGATGCTTGGTATCAATTCTAAGATAGAAGGAAAAGGAAGAAAGAAAGAAAAAAGAAAGATAGGAAGGAAGGAAGGAAGGAAGGAAGGAAGGAAGGAAGGAAGGAAGGAAGGAAGAAAGAAGGAAAGGAAGGAAGGAAGAAAGAAAGAAAGAAAGAAAGAAAGAAAGAAAGAAAGAAAGAAAGAAAGAAAGAAAGAAAGAAAGAAAGAAGGAAGAAAGGAAAACTAGATACATAACATTCAACCCTAACTAGGGGCAGATTCTCCTATTGCACACACAATGTCCCTGGGAAGAGTGGACTCCAATCTAAAGAGGATACCAAGGTCTATTTCCTGAGTCCTGGCCCTGTGAGTCCTTTTCTCTCTTTGTAGAAGCTTCATGCAGTTCCTTAGGTATAGTTTTCTACTGCACTCACAAGATCACATTCTACAGAGTCACTAGTGGATAGAAGTGGGTTCCCCAAAGTTACCTTCCTTCTGAGGTTAATTTATCATGTTTATATTTTGTTCGAACAAAATAATTTACATGTTATTTCTCTACAATTGATTCTGAGCTCCTTGGGGGGCAGAAAATGTTTTTGCCTTTCTTTCTATTCAAAGAACTTAGCCAATTCCTTGCACATTGTACGGACTTAATAAATGATTATTAGCTTCATTTACTTGACTTGAATTGGAAGCAAGAAGAGAATACCTGTGCATTTCTCAAGGACTGATCATCACTGGTCAGTTCCTGCTCTTACATCCATACATATATCCTCACACTAGAAAGTAAGTTCCTTGAGGCTAAGTAAGGGCTGTGTTAAATGTCTATCTTTGTATCTCCATGACCTAGTACATTGCCTTGCATATAGCTGTCATTTAGCTGAACAGAACCAAGAGAACATTATATACAGTAGAAATATTATTTGAAGAACATCTTAAAATAGTAACACACATGCCATATATATATATATAAATGAGAAAAAATTTAGAAACTAAATAGCTTATGTCCATATACTTAGCCCAAATTTTATAATAAGGTACTATAAACATCCCATAAAGGAAAAAGAGAAAATGCAGACTTCTCTGGTATGAGGGGAGAGCCAAAACATTTATGTGCATTTTCCTGATGGCAGGGCATCTATCTTGCCCCTAACCCCTGAGATGTGGAATATATATATATATATATGTATATATATATATATATATATATATATATATGTCTGTGTGTGTGTGTGTGTATAGTTTTTTTTTTTCTTTAAGTCAAATGATGCCTTTTCTGATGCAGGGAGAGGAAGGATGAGGGGGATACATGGGGACTTTAAGGTAACAAACAAATTTAAATGAGGGAAAAAAGCATTTTACAAATTTAAAAAAATGTTTGCTGAATTGAATTCCCATAATCACAACCTAGCTTTGGGCAGACATTGGCCACTGCTGTTTAGTATCAACACCAAATTCATTCATGCAATCTGGTCTAAAGTATAGTGTTTCCTAATCTTAGTTACACTGAATGGAGTCCTGCTTGTTCTCTTTTATCTAGAGCAGTGATTTTGAGAGGCAAGTGGGATAATGGATTGAGTACTGGATTTTAAGTCAGGAAGAATTGTCTTCAAATCTTCTCTGAGGCCCAATGACAATGAGTCGACAAGCAAATCAACTTATATTCTCTGAGCCCTGGTTTCCTTATGAATAGAATAGGGAAAATAATATCAAAGAATCTACTTCACAAAAGTGAGATTCAAATACATATATATATATAGCTCTTTTTTTTTTTTTTAATTTTAAACCCTTAACTTCTGTGTATTGACTTATAGGTGGAAGATTGGTAAGGGTAGGCAATGGGGGTCAAGTGACTTGCCCAGGGTCACACAGCTGGGAAGTGTCTGAGGCCGGATTTGAACCTGGGACCTCCTGTCTCTAGGCCTGGCTCTCAATCCACTGAGCTACCCAGCTGCCCCCTATATAGCTCTTTTTAAAATTTTAAAATCCTATATAAATTTTCATTTTTCTGAAATTTTAATTAATGTTCAAACTCCCATCACCAATATAGATCAGCAATTTATTTGCAGCCTTTAGTCTCAAAGAATTATTTAGGACACTGTATGAGATCCATATTGCAGAGAGGGGTTCAAGCTTCAGAGAGGGGTTCAGACTACAGCACAGAATTCCATAGTACCCCCCAGAACTCTAAGAGAGGGGGCAGTTAAAGGCAGTTGGAGCCTTGGGATAGGAAGGCAGGTCACCCTGCTTGCTGGTCTTGGGTCTTGAGTTTTGAATCTGAGCAGAGGGATAATCTCCGTGACTATGAGCTGTCAGTTCCTGACTGCCAAGCTGTTTTACTTTGTTTAGACATTCAACAATATCACAGTCTACCTTAGTTTAGCTATCTTGATATAGAAGAAGAATATTTATAGGGTTAGAGAGCAGATGAGCCATTCAAGATACCTTATCCCCTTTGGGGGAAGGGGCTGCTTTTGACATAACTGAGGGTTTCCCTGACCTTATCCACCCTTAACCATCTCCCATCCTTCCCATTCCCACCTATCATTAAACCTTTATCAACTGGGAGCAGTGCTTAGATATATATCTTGGGGATATACTCACAACCTCCTTAAGCCAAGTTCCTCCCATGTGTAGCCCTGAAGTTAATCCTAATTCTTTGAGCCTGTGAGCTTCTAAGACATCAAGCTTCACCATCAAGCTTCAGACATCAAGCTTTCCTCACTATCCTGTGAGGAAACAATTCAGAGAAAGTTATCGTCGATAGGAGTTTAGCCTTTCCTTACTTGCTGTCTTGACCCAGGAGTTAACAAGACAATTTGTCCACCATTACCAATCTGTAACTGACTTTCCAACTGCCTAGTGGGAGGGGGGAAGTGAAAGGAGCACTTTCACAAGATCCTACCCCTTCCTTCCAGTCAAGCCTAGCTTGTGGGTGTGTCCATCCATAGACCAAAGGATTAGGAAGACTACATTGCTACTGACCCCGTCATCTTACAGTGATTCCCTAATACAACAACTGAGATTAAATGCCGAGTCCATGGCCATATAAATTGTATGTGTCAAAGACAGGATTTGAATTCAGGTCTTTCCATTATACCATACTACCACTTATTCCTCAATAGTTTCTAGAATGCTTATTGTGTAGAGAACATCACATGGATTCCTCTACATTTGAGGGAATATATGAAGTTTAGAAAAGATGTAATCCCTGCCTTCATGGATTTTATAGCTCAAGAAGAGTCTATGACAAATATAGATCATTATAATCGATGGTATTCCATTGTAGGTATTTAAGAGAGAGTTGAAAATGTATCCTGTAAGGTTCCTATTCTGAACTCTATCTCATATCCTCTCCCTTTGTTCCATAAAGCTAAGCTCCCATAATTTCTGCATTTAGAACACACAGTCCCTGCTTTTTCCTTTTTGTCATCACAATCAGGCATTTTCTTTCCAAAAGCTCATTTTCTTCATCCTGACACAATATATGTTGTTGTTCAGTTGTGTCTGATTGTTTGATTCCATTTTGGAGTCTCCTTGGCAAAAGTCCTGGAGAGATTTGCCACTTCCTTCTCATTTTACAGATGAGGAGCTGAGTCAAAGAGGGTTAAGTTATTTGTTCAAGGTTTCCCAGCTAATAAATGTCTGAAGTCAGATTTGAACTCACAAAGATCAGTCTTCCTTCCTCCAGGCCTGGCCCTCTATCCCCTGTGCCTCCTAGCTACCCTGACACAATATATACTAGCTCCCAATAATTTTCACATTCCTTTCAAGCACAGAAGACCAGATGTCTCTGCAGGGACAGTTCTGCTCAATCAGTGGGGACCCAGGAATTTTCCCCTTCCTCCTCTGCCCTATCCCACCAAAAAGCCCTATCAGACAGGCAGGGGAAGCCTTTGCCTATTCTCCCCCTCTTCCACTCCATATCCCATTGTCCAGTTCCCATTAGCTGCACATTCATCTCAAGTAGCAAGGTGGTATAGTGGATAGAACCCTAGACCAGTGGTTCCCAAACATTTTTGGCCTACCGCCCCCTTTCCAGAAAAAATATTACTTAGCACCCCCTGGAAATTATGAAACTATTCATTGAACTCAAAATAGAATGTAATACAAAAAATGTGTGGCCATCACTGCCCCCCTAGATCGCTGCAGCACCTACCAGGGGGCGGTAACTCCCACTTTAGGAATCACTACAACTAAGCATCAGGAAAAGCAGAGTTTAAATCTAACCTCAGTTATTTATTACTTGTGTGCCCCTAGGGAAGTCATTTCTCTCAACCTCAGTTTCCTCAACTGTAAAATGAGGAAAATAATAGCACCTACTTTACAGGGCTATGAGGATCAAATGAGAAGATATTTGTAAAGTACTATATAAATGCTATTATTATCATTCCATAAATCCTGACTCTCTTCTCCCACCTTCACATCTGTTTGTGTCAACTCAGTGTCCTACTCCACTACAATCCTTGGTCCCCCTTCCTCCTTTGGAGCCCAGCCATGGTACAGCCACTGCCCCTAGGCTACCCCTACCCCAGGCCATGCCCCCTAAATCCCCATCACTACGGAGTCTCAGGGGTTGCCATGCCTGGGAGGATGAGGCTCACACCACTCCCTCTCCCAGGGTACTTTTACCCCTGGTGGGAATGTTCCTGTATGTTCCCTCATCCCACCGCTGCTCTCTCAGTCTGGACTTCTTACTTCTAGTCTTGTTTCTCTTCCAATGCTGAGGAGTCCCTGTATTTTTCCATTGAAGTTCTTTTCTGATGCCTCATCATAGTTTGGAGGTCCCACTTAATCTTGGCATTGGAAGGGGTCTCAAAGACCATCAAGAGGAACTCGTGCCTGAACATCAGATCCCCTCTGAGATGTAGGTAGGTGGCTCGACTTTACTTAAGAGCCTTCGGTGAGGAGAAAACAAATGGACTCCTTCTAGACTCAGGTCCTTTGTATTTGGAGTACTGAGTTCTGTGTTTAACTGAAGTCCCAACCTGGCTCTTTGTTCTTTCTACTTTCAGTAACTAGCTCTGTTTCTCTGTGGCCAAAACCTAGTCTAACCCCTCTTCCATTTGACTGACAGCTCTTCAAACATCTGAAGACAGGTATCTAGCTTTGCTGGAAGCTCACCTCTACTAGCTGTGTGGTCCAGGGTAAGTAACATTTCCTCTCTAAGTCTCAGTTTTCATATCTGTAAAATGAGCTTTTGGGATATAGTAGAAAAACTACTGGATTTAGATTTAGAGTTCAAATCAAACCTTTGCTACTAATGAGCTCTGATCTTGGCAGAGATGTGCTGGAGCTAACTCAAAACAACTCTCTAGAGTTGCTAGATGATCAGTATGAGCATTTACTCCAGTTCTACACGCATTCCTCCCCTCCCTCCCTCAAAAGCCAGTTGTTAAATATTTACCTTTCCATCTTAGGCAAATCATCCCTGTTCCTACCACTTGGTTTAACTGATTCTGCACCAGGGAAAATATTCCTAGTGCAGTTTTATCTTCAGTTTCTTTTAATTAAAGGGCAGCTAAATGGTGCAGTGGATAGAGTGCTGGGGCCCCTGAAGGTGAAGTAGGAAGACTCACCTTCATGAGTTCAAATCTGGCTTCAGATACTTCCTAGCTGTGTGACCCTAGGAAAGTCACTTCACCCTATTTGCCTCAGCTTCCTCATCTGTAAAATGAGCTAGAGAAGGAAATGGCAAACCACTTCAGTATCATTGCTAAGAAAATCTCAAATAAGGTCACAAAGAGTCTGAAATATTGAACAAAATCAATAATATTTTAATGAAAATGATTATGCAGTCTCTGAATTCTCCTCAAAAGCACTTCCCTTCCTTGAGCTCCCATTCAATTGATCAAAGAACCTCCTTAGACTGGTTGTTATTTTTCTTCTTGGGGATTGCTGGGTTGTTTGTCATATGCCTCTCATACTTTGTAGACTGGGGCATGATTATGATTTATGGGAGAAATAAGAATAATTTCCCCTCAACTAGATGAGCAAAGACTAGTAGTCGTACATTTCGTTTTGAAAGCACAGAATTTGACTGCAAGGGGAGCAGAATCCAAAAGAAAAGCCAAACCAGAAAACAAAGCTGTCATGACAAGTGCGCGAGGGCTAGCATGAACTATGTACAGTCATCTCAAAGCTCAGAGAGGCTTAATCGGAAAAACTCTACAACAAAAGCTGAAAAGGGCAATGTAATTATTTACTGTTGTGCCATTAAGAGTACCTGGTGGGGTGTCATCTCTCACTGTGACTGTCACTCTCAGATTCTTGTTAATCTTGGGAAAAGACTCATATTTGTTTTGTGAGCAGAGAAAAAGTCCAAAAGCAAGAGTGTGTGTGTGTGTGTGTGTGTGTGTGTGTGTATGTGTGTGTGTGTGACAGAGACAGACAGAGACAGAAAGAGGTGGGTGAGGAGGGAGGGAAAGGGGGAAAAAAAGAAGGAGAAGCAGAGGGGGAGCAGGAGAGGAAGAGGGAGAGAATGAAAACTCTTTAAAATCACAAGTGTAACTCATATGCCAATAGAAATCATAGACCCTTCTTCAGTCAATTCAATAGATACTTATTAAATATTTATTATGTGGTAGGGATGGTTCTTGGCACAACAACAAAAATGAAATAATTCTTACTTTCAGGTAGTTCACATTTTACTAACAAATCAGCTGGGCTCAGTCTTTAGGTTTTCTCTAAGAATAATCTCCATTTTTTATGACTCTTTGCTCCAACCACTAGTCTCTCCTAAAAATATCAGAATATGACTCACGCTTTCTCAGGACCCTTCATGTCCTTGAAAGCATCAGGCTATCAAAACAATACAAGAGGAAAGGACCTGCTTGTTCAAAAATATTTATAGCTGCTCTTTTTTTGTGGTGGCAAAGAATTAGAAACTTAAGGGATGTCCATCAGCTAGGGAATGGCTGAACAAATTGTGGCATATGATGAAATACAATTGTGCTGTAAAAAATGATGAACAGGATGATTTCAGAAACAACTGGAAAAACCTACATGAGCTGATGCAGAGTGAAATAAGTAAAACCAGGAGAACATTGTACACAATAACAATACAGTGGAATGATCAACTGTGACAGACTTAGTTGCTCTCAGCAATATTATGATCCAGGACAATTCTGAGGGACTTATTGCAAAGAATGCCATTCACCTCCAAAGAAAGAACTATTAGAGTCAGAATGTATATGAAAACATGTGATTTTTCTCTTGTTTATTTGATTTTTTGAGGGGGGCTTTGGTTTTACATGATTATTCACTTATAAAAATGAACAATATGGAAATATGTTTTGCATGACAGTACACATATAACCTAGATTGAATTGCTTGCCAGAGCTGGGAGGGGAGGGGAAGGAAGAGAGAGATAATTTGATCTTTGGAATAACTTTGGAAAACTTATATGGAAATTTTTTATGATGTAACTGGCAAAAAAATATTTTAAATCAGTGCAAAAAAAAAAAGATTTATTGATGCTGTAGAAGAATAAATTTGTGTCCAAGTCCCTTATCAAAATAGATTGTTAAAGTTGCCCATATTAAGAACTAAGAATTCAAATGACCTTTCCTTAGTCAAATTTCCTCCAAAATCACAGAATCAGTCTTAGAAAGATCTCAGTAACATGAGTAGAATGGCAGCTCTTCTTCCCCTTTACCTTCTTTCTAGGGCTTTGTTAGGTGATACGGTATCCTTCCTCTCTTGGTGCCCCTTATTCTCAATGTAGCACCAGTATTGTAGGTAGCCCCCTCCTTCCAATTCATGTCCAGGCTCTACTCCCAGCTTGACTCTGGAACTTCCCAGCATTCATTCAAGAGCAGTTTCCTTCAAAGTCACCACCTAAAAGATCCTCTGTTTTCCAATCCTGGAAACCCCCTAGTCAGGCTTTTAATACACATGTGCCCTCAGGCTGTCTTCTAGCCAGGACTCTGTGAAAGTAAGGATCTCAGCCAACAATTTTAGTTAAAGCTTGGTCCTTTCAGCCTGAGTCCTCCCTCTACACACCAGCAATGTAATTTAAAGGTGCTGTCTATTTGACAACATCATTTTTAACAGTTTCTCTTGAATAATAAGCACAAGCTACTTGTATTTGATTGACTGCTCTAACCACTGAGTTGTTTCATTGATATATATATATTTTTTTCTTTTTGAACTTATTTTTTAACCTTTGGTTAAAAAAGAATATATATATATATTTGTTGCTTCATTACAGCATATATATATACATATATATGTTCTTTTTAAACCTATTTTTAACCTTTGATTAAAAAAGAATATTTTTTAATCAAAGGAATACATCTCTATATATTCTTTTTAAATATATATTATATACATATATATATTCTCTTTTAACCAAAGGAGGAAACTTCCCCTAGCATCAAGGCAAAGACATCATCACTCAATTCAATTAAACAAATATTTCTTGAGTGCTTATTACATCCAAGGCATGTTCAAGGAACTTAGGACCCATAATCAAAAAAGAAACAATCTCTGCCCTTAAGGAGAGTAGATTGTGTGTGTGTGTGTGTGTGTGTGTGAGAGAGAGAGAGAGAGAGAGAGAGAGAGAGAGAGAGAGAGAGAGAGTGGGGCAGAATGAGGGGATAGAGATAGAAAGTGCACACAGACAAATGAATGCAAGGTAATTTGAAGAGGGAGAAGGCTGACAATTAAGCTTGAAAGGCAAACACAGCTGGGGAAAACTATAGCAAATGTCTCTGATAAAGATTTACTTCATTTCTCAAATATATAGAGAACTGAATAAAATCTATAAGAATGCAAAGCATCCCCCAACTGACAAGTGTTCAAAGGATATGAACAGACAATTCTCAGATAAAGAAATTAATTTAATTTAAATTTTTACCAATTACATGTAATAAATTTCTACATAAGTTTTCCAACATTATATGATCTAAACTGTCTCCCTCCCTCCCTTCTCTCCTCCCTCCTGGAGCTGGCAAGCAATTTGATCTGGGTTAATTATCTGATGAAGAGACTAAAACTATCTTTAGTCACATGAAAATAATGCTCCAAATCACTATTTTTTTTTATCACCTCACACCTTTGTTATTGCCATAACCTACTAATGGATCTATATGCTTCAAGTGTCTTCTTACTCCAATCTACTCACCATTCAGTCACTAAAATGATTTCCCTAAAGCTCACATCAGATCATGATACTCCTATAGTCAATAAACTCCAATGGCTTCCCAATGACCCCAGGAACAAATATAGGCTACTCTCATTCAAAGTACTTCGTCATCTAGCCAATTCTGAACTTTCCAGTCTTCTTACACCTCATCCCAACACATGCTCTTCAGTCTAGTGACACTGGCCTTCTAGATGCTCCATGAAGACTCCTCATTTTTCAGCTCAAGGCATTTTTTCTGAATGTCCTGAATACTTAGAATGTTCTCCCTCATCACACTGACTACCTACTCCTTTGACTCTATTATTGTCACTATTCCCTGTCTTCAGTGAAATTCCACCTTCTATAAGAACCACACCTCATTGCCTCTTTATAATACTGTTTTCCCTCTGTTAATTATTTCTTACTTATTCTATATATGGGGCAGTTAGGTGGCACAGTGGACAGAGTATTGGGCATGAAGTCAAGAAGACACATCTTTGTGAGTTAAAATCTGCCCTCACTTATTAACTGCATGACCTTGGGTAAGTCATCAACCCTGTTTGACTCAGCTCTCTATCTGTAAAATGATGATCTGGAGAAGGAAAGAGCAAACCACTTCAGTGTCTTTGCCAGGAAAACCTCAAATGGGGTCATAGAGAGTTAGATAGGACTGAAATTTCTCAACAACTACCCTGTTTATAATTGCTTTGTACCAAATTACCATTAATTAGAGAAATACAAATTAAAACATCTCTGAGCTACCACCTCACATCTGCCAGACTGGCTAATATGACAAAAAAAGGCAAATGATACTAAATCTGTTGGTAGAACTGTGATCCGATAGAGTCATTCTAGAGAGCAGTATGGAACTGTGCCCAAAGGGCTATTAAACTGTGCATACCCTTTGGCTCAGAATGCCACTGCTAGGTCTAAGAGATTAAAGATAGGGGGAAAGAATCTAACCATACAAAAATATTTATAGAAGCTCCTTTTGTGATGGCAAGGAACTGGAAACTGGAGGGATGTCCATCAGTTGGGGAATGGCTAAACAAGTTGTGGTATATGATTGTAATGGAATATTATTGTGTCATAAGAAATCACGAACAAGATGATCACAAAAATTCCTGGAAAGATTTATATGAAGTGATAAAAAGTGAAGTAAACAGAACCAGGAGAACTTTGTAGACATTAACAACAATAGTGTATGATAATTAACTATAAATGACAACTATTTTCAACAATGCAAGGACAACTTTAAAGAATTTACAAAAGAAAGGGCAATCAACCACCACTGAAGAAAAAGAGTCCAAATGCAGATTGAAGTATACCATTTTCCACTTTATTTCCTCCATGAATTTTTCTCTATAGTAAGGAATATATAAGTAAGGAATATAGTCTTTGTTACATAATGATGAAAAAGGAAATCATATATATATATATACATATATATATATATATATATATATATATATTTTAAACCCTTACCTTCTGTCTTGGAATCAATACTCTGTCTTGGTTCCAAGGCAGAAGAGCTGTAAGGGCTAGGCAATGGGGACTAAGTGACTTGCCCAGGGTCCAACAGCTGGGAAGTGTCTGAAGCCAGATTAGCACCTAGGATCTCTTTTCTCTCAATCCTGAGATCTCATCTCAAACCTGGCTCTCAATCCACTGAGCTACCCAGTTGCCCCCAATATTTTTTTAAGAGAGGTCTCAAATAGCTGGATGAGTTGGAGCGAGTACCTAAAGTGTGCCTTCATTTTAGGTTTCTAGATTCTAAGAGGCATTAAAAAAGTGAAAATATATCCTAGATAGAAAGGACAGGTTGGCCATTTCTGCTGGAATGCAGAACCATGGAGCTGGAAGGGATCTTAGGTAGCTTCTAATCTAATTGATACCTGAACCAGAATCTACTCTATAAGCTCCTCTCAAATGGCCATTCAGCCTTTTCTTTCTTTCTTTCTTTCTTTCTTTCTTTCTTTCTTTCTTTCTTTCTTTCTTTCTTTCTTTCTTTCTTTCTTTCTTTCTTTCTTTCTCTCTTTCTTTCTTTCTTTCTTTTTCTTTCTTTCTTTCTTTTAAATTTAATTACATTTTTTACAGATTAATATTGATACAATTTTTAATAATCATTTTTCTGACATTTTTGACCTACACTTTCTCCCTCCTTCTCAGCCCTCTTCCCTCTCCAAGATGACAGGTGTGATAGAAGTGGTACATGTGTTATCATAGAATACTTATTTTCATGTTTGTTATGTTGTGAAAGAAGACACATATTTCTTATGCTAGAGAAGAATTCATAGAGGAAATAAAGTGAAGAATTGAATCTGCATTCAAATTCCATCAGTTCCTTCATTCACCCTTTTCTTGAAGCCTGGTACTGAGGAGGAACCCGCTACTTTTAGAGGCAGCTTATTCCACTTTCCAATCATTCTAAGTGTTAGAAAGTTTTTCTTTCCATCAAGCTTAAATCTTTCTTTCTTTGTTCCTCATTCTGCGCAATGGAACCATTGAATTAAAAATGCCTAATCCCTCTTCTACAGCATCTTTCAAATACTAAAGATGGGATGCTTGGCATACAGCTGCTCTATAATAATGTTTGTTGATTAATTGGTTGATTGATCTTGTCCTGAAGTGATATTTAATATTTACCAGCATTCCCTCAACAACTTCTTTCTCTCCATCAACAACATTCTTCTAGCCCTCTCCATTTTCCATAATCCTTAAAGATTCATTTTCCCTAAAGGGAGACAAAGCTGTCCCCAGAATGGGTCCCACAGTTCAGCTTTCTGGTCACCTAAAGATATAAAAAAGAGTCTTAGGCATGGGCAGTGAGGACCTTCAGACTTGGCAAATTTCTGAAGACCACTATGTCCTTTGCCAATTTCCTGACTTGGTGACCGCATAAATTTCCATATGGAGAAGACAGAGGACATGTCCAGAGAAGCTAAGTGTCTCTGTATCCTAGTAGGTGCATATTTTCACTGTATCATGGTAAGGTTAATGTCTTTTTGGAAACATTTTTAAAATTCAATTTTAGTTTATTTTAAAATTCAATTTTAGTTCATTTCAAATTTAGTTTATTTAGTTTAGTTTATTATATTTAGTTTATTTATAGTCAATTTCTGTATTGCCTCCTTCCCATTCCCTGTCCCCCTCATTGAGAAAACAAGAAAAACAAAACCTGTTCCAGTTATTTATACTTAAGCAAAACAAATTGCCATATTAGTCCCCCCCAAAAAATTTTTTTTAATTGTACTGAGTCTATCACCTCTCTATCTGGGGGTGGCCCACATCAAACATCTTAGAATTACAGATGTAGCTAAATGACTCAGTGGATAGAGCCTTGGGCTTGTAGTTAGGAAGACCTGAGTTCAAATTTGGCTTCATATACTGACTAGCTATGTAATCTTGGACAAGTCACAACCACTGCCTTAAAACAAACAAAAAACCATCTTGGAATCCCTCACTTACTTTTAGGTACATCTCAGGTGCTACCTCCAGTAGAAAGTCTTCCCTGGCTCCTTTTTTAACTATTCAATGACTAGTTCCTCTCCCACAATCCATCCTGAGCTAAGAAGGCTGGTATTAGAGCTTCATCCCATACCTATTTAAATCGTTTTTTTTTCCTCCTGGCTAAACCCTTCAACAAGGTTACATTCAGCCTCATCTCAAAGGTTTTTTTCATCAATCTCATCATCTTGTTATCTTCTTTGTAGGTTCTTTAGTTAATTGCTAGACTTTCTACAATAGCCAGAATTCAATTCAGTACACCAGATCTGCTCTGACCAGGGCAGAGTAACAGAACTGTTAGTTATTCCTCTACTTTCTGCCTCTCAATGGAGCCTACATTTTCAATAGGAACTGGTGGTCCAATAGATAGAACACTGGCCCTTGAGTCAGGAAGACATGAATTCAAATATCACCTTAGACACTAGCTTTGTGACTTCAGGCAACTCACTTAACCTCTGTTTGCCTTAGTTTCACCAACTGCAAAATGAGGATCACAATGGCACTACCTCCCAGAGTTGTTGTGAGGATCAAATGAAATAATATTTCTAAAATGGCTTAATACAGTGCCTGGTACATAATAGATATTATATAAATGCTTATTCCCTTCTCTAGTAGTTTTTATGCCTGCTATATCCTGTGGCTGACTTTTACTGGACTTGGATCCCACTAAAACTCCCATCTTTTATTTTTCAGAGAATGATGATCAAGCTACAATTCCTGTGAAGTCGATCTTTTGAACTCTAATGTAAAACTTTGTATTTATTCTTTAAGTTCATCTTATTAGCTTTGACCCAACATTTTAGCTTCTCAAGATCTTTTCAATGACTAATTCTGTCATCCTGTGTGTTATCTATCCCACTGGGTTTTTGTGCTCTGTGAATTTGATGAGCGTACCATCTTTGCCTTTTTTGAAGCCATTGATAAAAGATGTTAAACATAATGTTAAGCATCACAAGAGCAAACACAGATTCCTGCAGCACTCCACTAGACACTCTATGGGATGGCCTTTGTGTAAAAAGCATGGGATCTTAATTGACTAATGAAGTCTAGCACTCAAAACTCTTGTTTTTCTTCTTTGCCTTGTCCTGACTGGTCCTTAGTCTCGAATGTCCTCCCTCTCCATCTCTGGTTCTTATAAACCCTGGCTTCCTTTAAAATTCACCTCAAACATTTTCTGAAGAGGAATGGCAATCCAATAAGGACAACCAGTGGCTGAGGGCCCTAGTGACCATAATAATTGCAGGGGCTTTTTCCAGGGGAAAACCCCATTCTCTGCATGGCTAAGAGACCAAATTAATTGCTTGCTTATAACTTTTAGCTCATTACAATGTCATTTGCATTGTGGCTTAACCCTTCCTCGAGGGGGATCCAGGAGGATTGTAGGGTAACATATGAGCTGCACCCTCGCCACCAGACTTTGACATGCACCCAAAGGGAGAACACCCATTGTGGAACCTGACCAATCACAACTAGCCAGTTTGTACATGGCTATACCCATATCACTTGACTCCAGCTTCCATATAGCATCCCTAATCGCTTAAGAAGAGGAGCCCACAGTGTGTGTTACCCCAGAATCCCTGCTTGAACAATAAGTTTGCTATATTCTCCGTGGAGAAAGTCTAAGACTGAATTCTTTCCTGATGACACTGACCAACGTTTCACCTGCTTTACCTTCATTTTTTTTGACTCCTCTAGATTTAGTGGCATCCCATTTAAGGTTATTTTTTATAACTCACTCTGCATTTATCTTGTCTATTCTGATTTATATTTTCTACCCCACTAGAATGGGAGCTCCAGGAGGGCAGGGACTGCTTTTGTTTTTGCTTTTTCTTTTATTCCCAGCACTTAACATAGAGCTTGACACACTAGCAAGCTCTTAAACACTTGTCGATTGAGTAATAAAGCATTTTATTGTTACACCTCATTTTCATATAAATTATTTCGTTTGATCTTTTTAAATAATCCTAGGAGGTAGCTAGTATGGAATCTTGTAAGCTCCTTGAAGGAAGGGATTGTCTTTTGCTTCTTTTTGTATTCCCAGCACTTAGAACAGGCCCTCGTACATAGTAGGTGCTTAATAAATGTTCATTAGTTGATTGAACTTATCCCATTTTAGAGATAAGGAAAGCAAGGCCCCAGGAGATAAATTGGGAGATTCCTAGAATTTTAGGGCCTGAAATGGCTTTAAAGATTATTTTGTCCAATCTTCTTATTGTACAAGTGAAGAAATTATGGTCAAGAAAGGAGAAGTAACTTAAAAGATACCTAATTGGTGTATCAAAGGCAGAATTTGAACTTAGATTTTCCTGACTACAATTCCATCCCTTTACCCCCTTAGGCCATACTAAGTCTTTCTCAAGTTATTACAGCTAATAAGTGATTGTGTCAAGATGCACATTCAGAGTTCTGACTCTTCCCACTTTTCTATTTGCCTCTCAGATGAGATGTGATGAGATAAATCTTCCTAGAACCATGAACCAACATCCAGAGTGTCTGCTTCTGACTAATTGTATAGATATTCTCTGCTGGTACCACAGACAATCTTTGTTTATATATATTTTGAGTTTATGCTCATCTATCTGGTCTCATCTCATGGCACCTTTTCCCTTATTTACATCTATTACTCCCACTTCATCCTCCAACTCCTTCCCAACTAATTATGCCATAGACAGATTTCAGTAGATTTCAACGCCAGATAGTCAAAATATATCGTCTTCTGAGTTAGAAAGGACACAGTTGCCTCCAAGATAATAAGATTTGCAGATTCTTGAAATGGTTATGGACAAGAGGCAAACTTTGCTCATCATCAGGCCATCCAATGGAACATTCATCTGAGTCGAGTATACTGATATATCCAAATATTAGATACAATATTTTTAAACCCTTACCTTCCATCTTAGAATCAATACTGTGTATTGGTTCCAAGGCAAGAGTGGTAAAGTCTAGGCAATGAGGATTAAATGACTTGCCCAGGGTCACACATCTAGGAAGTGTCTGAGGCCAGATTTAAATCTAGGATATTAAATACAATCTTAAACATTGCTCAGACAATCTGAACCCACATTGAAATGCTGTACAGCAGTGCTTCTTAAACATTTTGATTTCAAGACTCCTTTATACTCTTAAAAATTGTAGAGAACCTTCTCCAATTATTTTTATTATGTGGATTGTATCTATTGATATTTAATGTGTTTGAAATTAAAAGATCTTAGTATTATTATTATTATTTTTAAACCCTTGTACTTCGGTATATTGTCTCATAGGTGGAAGATTGGTAAGGGTGGGCAATGGGGGTCAAGTGACTTGCCCAGGGTCACACAGCTGGGAAGTGGCTGAGGCCGGGTTTGAACCTAGGACCTCCTGTCTCTAGGCCTGACTCTCACTCCACTGAGCTACCCAGCTGCCCCTTAGTATTATTATTAAAAATAATTTTGACCTCATAAATACTGTGAGGCAATCTCAGAGATCTATAGGGGTCCCAGATCCATTCTTTTGAATTGCTGTTATAGAGGAGCTTGTGAAGGCTGTCTCTGGGAGAATGGCTTTACAAACTAAGGTACAGCCACCCTAGAAGGGTAAAATATTTTGTGGGATCTTTCTTCTGATTGAAGATTTGTCCATTGTGGCCGTACGCTTCCAAATTATGGCCTTACTCTTCAATATGGGGTATTCAAGGAGGATTAGCTCCTCTTGTGGAGGGCTTGCCAAGTTCTTTTCAGGGCTATGTGTGTACCTTTGGTATCCATCCATCAGGTTGAGGGTCTTAAACTCATCAGTGAGTTAGGCAGGGGCACCTACCCCAAACATCAGGTAAAACTTCCCCCAGTGGAATGAGAGGAGGAGAACATTTTGTTCCAATGAGTGTAAGAAATTAAATTTATGTTTCATATTAAATATGAGAATTCTAAGGTAATATTGTGGTCGCTGATTTAAAATGTTATAGCTCAAGTCAAATGACTTTTAGTAGCATTTATTTACAGAGGTAAAAAGAGTGAAAATAGAGAAATGCAAGAAGAGGGTAGAGAAAATGTCTAACCTATCACACTAAATGTTGCTCCGGGGCCTGGCTCAGCCCTGGCAGGGCTCATTAACCCTCACTCAGAGGACCCGGGGGTGTCTTATGCAAGGGCTCCACCTACACAGCCTCCTCCAGGAAAGGAAAGCCTCTCGGAAACTTGTGGAAACAGGAAGGCCAGTTACTCACTCACCCAAGACAAAGTCCAAAGTCCAGAAGGAGTCCTCCAAAAAGCAGTACAGGAGCCAAAGTCAAGGTCCAAGCCAAAGGTCAAGTCTAAAGCCACCTCCAAAAGCCAAGTCAACAGGAGAAGCCCCAGGCCAAAGATTCAAGCCAAATGTCCCCTGGACAGGAAGTTTAGGATTTTTTATAGTCCTTTTTCCACATCACTTCCTGTCCCTGCCTCTCTTCACAGGGGCCAATCACAGCTTCCAAATTGCCTCACACTGCCCAGGGCGGGCGGTGTCTGTGGGATCCACCTATCATCCTCTGAGGGTATAAACTCTTATCAAAGGATTCACAAGTTTCTGACTGATTGAGTTAAAAGGGTGGAGCTCTCTAAGTAAGTGATTTGTGAATTCTCTTACTTGATGGCTACCAAAGCATTAAGTAGGGGTTCTTGATTGATTAACTCAAAATAGACAAAGAGAATAAAGAATTCCCTTTCATGGCCAAGAAGGTGGCTGAAGCAGGTGCTGAGGAGCAATTAGAGCTTGGTCAGGCATGGAAGATACCAAGAGTATCCACTGCCTCCTGGGTCATCACCAATGTCCTGACTTTTGTCTTACCACTGGACTTTGAAGACTTTGGAAGAGAGAGTGAGGCTGAGGCTATAGAGCTCTGCCTCAATTAAATCCAATTCGTTTGTAAGTCAAAACATCATCCATGATGTCTTGGTCCTCTTGGAAACAAAGGATGAACAACACCCTTCCAAACTGTGTATGCACCATCTCCTTGTAACTATATATAAGCCCTCCCATCACAAAATATCTTTTATTCCTCTTGAAATGAGAATTATTCCATGAAGAATGCTCAGTGTTAATCTTGTGGGTCCTAGATAAGCGTATAGAAGTTATGATGCTAGTTGAATCAATGCTGAAAGGCTTACATTTTGAGAACAATAGATATTTAAAAACAAAGGACCTCATCTTCAGTGTTCTCTTCTTTTTTCTTCTAACTTCAAATGATATAAGTAATATTTGGCACCTTTTCCATGAAGGTTAAAGAAGGATTGGTTTACTCTTTCCCTCACTCCAGCTCCCATGCAGCCAACCTACCTAAGCAAGGCTGAGATCAGGCAGCCTCTTCAATGATGATGATTTCCTAATCTAAAGTGAATGTGTAATTATCTCAAAATGTTTAGACTCGGCTGGTTCTTGAGCTCTTCTGAGCTCAAATCTCTGGATCTTGGATCTTGGTCTTGAATCCTTTTAATTGGAACTACCTGGCAACAAGGCAGGAGAGGCCCAATCAGCTACTCCATTATTCTTGGACAAGAAAAATAACAAGAAGGCTATTACAAACCTGGCCCATTTTATTAGATCTAGACAGTTTGGACAGTGCAGAGCTAAGGTGAAATAGAAAATGCTTGGTCAGCAGTCTTGAACTACTTTATGATCTGATGAGTTTTAATTATCAGCTTCTATAGGGAGTCATAGTAGTGATCATAGAAGTTGTTGCATCTTGTTTGAAATAATTTTGTTTTCTATTCTTTAGCATTTCTTTTTGTGTAGAAAGCAAGATGTGTGTCATACTTGACTTGTATTGTACATTAAGTGTCTTTTTGCTCTTGATTTGAAGATACCTAGACATGAGCCACAGCCAAAGCTTTAAGCAAATCTTTCCAGAGGAACCTGGATGGGGAAAATACTAAGCCAATGGGCATAAAAGGGATCCTGGCCTCTCATTCACTAGAAACTAGGTTCTTTCAGGACTGAACCTCAGTTAGACTATATGCCTAGATCCAGGAGAAGGAGTCCTTTAAATAGAAGGCAATGAAAAAAATATTAAGTGCCTATTCTGTGACAGACACTGTGTTGTGCATTTACAAATGTTATCTCACGTGATTTAAGGAAGTAAGTACAGTGCCTTAGCCCCCTGGGCCCAGCAATTGTCCTCTGCTTTTATACATAGCTATACAATAGGGGAAGGCAAGGGAATAAACATTTATAGAGACCTACTATGTGCCAGGCACTATGCTAAGAACTTCACGTTATTATTATCTCATTTGATTTGATCTAAGGAAGTAGGTACAGTGTCCCAGTCCCTTGGACCCATCCCTTAATGTTAGATACAGAAAGCTATATATATACATACATACATACATACATACATACATACATATGTAGTATGTATGTATGTATTTGGGGAGATGAAAGAAATAAACAATTATGTGACACCTACTAGCTGTCAGGCACTGTGCTAAGCACTTTCTAAATTTTATCTTATTTGAATTAAATTTGATGATGAAAATAACATCATCCTTTTCATCTCCTGAAACATCTAAAACACGGAACAAGAACACAGGAAATGCTTGCAGTGATCACTAGGAAATCAGGGAGAGAGTTTCTCTCTAATAGAGATGCTGTTAAAGGAAGGAAAACTGGTTGGAAACTGCTTTATCAGAGTTCCTGTGGAACAGACATGTGTACCATTTGGGGAAAAAAAATACCAACCCTCACTCCTGCCTGTTGAGAGATCTGCCTGTTATTGTAGGGGCTGCCAGCTAATTCTCTGTGCGTCTCCATAGCTAAATCAGTCACATGCTGTTTTTCCTAAAGAGCATGTTTTCACAATGCCCCCTCGTGCCCCCTATTTAATCAAATCCAAATCCAATGGCTGTTACCTCCAGGAGCAAACGTAAAATCCTGTTTTGTTTTGAAAGCCCTTCACAGCCTAAGTTCTTCCTACACTTTACTGCTGCCTTCCCTAGAATCCAGAGCTGGACACCATGCGCCGTCTCTCAGCTATTTGTCTGCCTTGGCACCAGCTGGTCCCGTGTCTGCAATACACTCCCTCCTCACTTCCACCTCCTAAGTTCCCGTGTGCTTGTTCAGTCCATCTGTCCCATCTGACTCTCTGTGGCTCTGTGGACCACAGCACACCAGTACCGTCCACGGAGCTCTCTTGGCTAAGACACTAGAGTGATAGTTACTGTCTCCTCCTCCAATGGATTAAGGCACAGCGAGTAAATGTCTAGAGCTGGACTTGAACTTGGGTCTCACAATGGATAGAGTGTTGGGTTTGGAGCCAAGGAGATTTATCTTCAGGAGTGTGCATGAGTCCAGCTGTGTGACCCTGGACAAGTCACTGAAACCTTTTTGCCTCAGTGTCCTCATCTGTAAAATTAGGTGGAGTAGGAAATGGCAAACTACTCAAGTATATTTATCAACACAGCGCCAAATGGGACCATGAAGTGTTTGACTTGACTGAAACAACTGAACCACAACAACAGCAATGGACTTGCTTCTGTGCCATCTAGCTTCCTCCAAAGTCCAACTTCTGAAAATAGCCTTTCCCTGGTCCCTTCTCCCCTCACTTCTAGATTACCTCTGAGATGGACTCCATTTATAGTCTTGTAGGAATATCGTTATTTGCTTATTGGCTCTCCCATTAGGATGCCATCCATGATGGCAGGGACCATGTTTCTGGTTTTCTTTGTATTCCCAGCACTTAGCACAATGCCCAGGACACAGGAGGCCTTTAATATATGCTCGTAGATTGGATAACGTGCAAAGGAAGGATCTCTCAAGAGTTCCCTGTGATGCGCTTTCTTGACCTTGACCAAATTTGGGGTTTTAGCTCTACTGTGTGAATTTTTATTGACTTCCTCACTCTTTACACAGAAGGCATCCTTACAGGTTCTTGGCCTTGGGAAGACCAACTGATTTTATTAGCACAGAGGGAAGGGAGGATGTCAGCTTGCACAGGAGGGAGGGAGGGAGAAGACTTTTCCAGTTCTAATGTTTACAAGTGGGGAGGAAGGGGAAGGTACAGGTACAGAACATGCCTGCAGCGTGAGCACATTTCAGATTGTTGTTGGTGATCTGTCGGTTTACTTCTGGCTTCTGCTTCCCCATCTGTAAAGCCTGGAGACTGGGTTGAATGACCTCCCAAAGTCCTTTCAAGTTTCAAATCCTATGATTCCTTGTAGGTGGGGGTTCTTTTTTGGTTGTTGTTCAACCGTTTTTCTTCACAGACCTGCTTGCGATTTTCTTGGCAAAGATACTGGAGTGGTTTTCTGTTTTCCTCTCCAGCACATTTTACACATGAGAAAACTGAGGCAAACAGGGTAAAATGACTTTCCCAGGGTCACACAATTATACATTTTGAGGGATTGAACCCATCCAGGTAAAGGTTAGGGGCTGGAGTTGGGTGCAAATGGAGTTTTGGGGAGGTTTGGGGAGAAGTCTCTAGGTAAATGGTGACTAGAACCTGGGCACCCCAATTCCCAGTCCATCAAATTTCTCCCAAAATAAGAAACATGGTGACTTTAACTATTTCCATGAGTGAATGATAATAACATTAAATATGACTTAATTGATTGAGATTTTACCCAGAAGCAGCCCCAAGGAAGATTTCTAGGTTGACTTCTTGTCACTATTTTTTCTGCTTAACCATCTGCCACTGCCATTGGTTAGTCTCCTCTTAACCTTGACAGCTGGTCTAACTATGGAACAAAGCACATCACAATCCAGGGGTGTAAAACTTCCCTGTGGCTCCTAGTAAATGCCATCTATCTAAGGGCAGATCACTGAATCCGTCCCTTAGGCAGGGCTTCTTTTGGCGAGAGCCTGTTCTTTTTAAAAAAAATTTAACCCTTATCTTCTTTCTTAGATTCAACACAAATATCAGTTCCAAGGCATAAAAGAGGTAAGGGCTAGGCAATGGGGGTTAAGTGACTTGCCCAGGGTCACCCAGATAGGAAGTATCTGAGGCCAGACTTGAACCCAGGACCTCCCAACTCTAGTCCTAGAACTCTATCTCCAGAGCCAAATAGCTTGCCTCTTGATAATCTGTTCTTAAAGTGTTTGATGGGTAATAAGATCTCACAATCGTAAGAAGGGGAGGAAGGGTACTTTTGTTGGTGACAGAACCAGGGAACCCTGAAACCTTATTTTAGCTTCTGTTGTTCAGTTGTTTCAGCTGTGTCTGACTCTTTGCGATCCCACTGGAGATTGTCTTAGCAAAGATACTGGAGTCATTTGCCTTTTCCTTCTCCAGTTCATTTTACACATGAAGGAAACTGAAGCAAACATAGTTAAGTGACTTGTGGAGTTTTAGGGCAGAAGATGAGTCTCTAGGTAAATGGTGACTAGAACCTGGGCATCCCAATTCCCAGTCCATCAGTTTTTTCCCCAAATAAGAAACATGGTGACTTTAGCTATTTCCATGAATGAACATTAATAACATTAAATAATATTATATTTTAATAATATTAACATTAAACAAATGTTTATTAATATTAACATGAATCAATAATATTAAACATTATACAATAGAATAACATTAAACAAATCTGAGGCTAGATTTGAACTCATGAAAATGAGTCTCCCCGATTCAAGCCTAGCACTCAAGCCACTGTGCCATCTAGGTGCCCCAAATCTAGCAAACTAAGAGCTTGTTATTGTTATTGTTTGGTCATTTTTCAGTCATATCTGACTCTATGATCCCTTTTTTATTTTTATTTATTTTAATTTAAAATTTTTTATGTTTATTTTATTTTAATAACAAATTTACACATAAGTTTTCTAAAGTTATACGATTCATGTTATCTCCCTTGCCTCCTCCCGGAGTTGACAAGCAATTCAATCTGAGCTGTCCATGTATTATCACACAAAACATATCTCCATATTTTTGTAAGTGAATAATCTTATAAAACCCAACTCCCAAATCATATGCCTAAATAATCAAGTGATAAATCATATGTTTTCATCTGCATTTCTATTCCAACAGTTCTTTCTCTAGAGGCAGAGAGCATATAATGTGACCTCTTTTAGAGGTTTGCTTGGCAAAGATACTGGAATGGTCTGCCATTTCCCTCTCTAGCTCATTTTACACATGAGGAAACTGAGGAAAGAGGGTTAAGTGACCTGCCCAGGGTCACATAGCTAATTAAATGTCTAAGGTTGGATCTGAACTTGGGTCTTCCTGACTCCAGGCCCCACACTCTGAGCATTATGGCTCCACATAGCTATCTTATTTTACCATCATTTGCCATAGAAAAGTACAGAATATGAGGCAGAGCCCCTTTCACCTTATCCAAGTGGGTTTGGTCCATATTCTAATGGCCCTTAAAGAGACTTCTGAATGAGGGCCCTGAGCTAAAGAAATTGTTATTAGGGAAAAACAACTAAGGTCAAACCTGGTCCATGTGTTAGAGAAGAGGGGCTTGGGGGCCACAGCTGACACACGTTCTAATCAATCCATCAATATGCATTTATTAAAAGGCTACTAAGGGACAGGTGGGTGGCTTGGTGAATAGTTCTGGGTCTGGAGTCAGAAGGTCCTGAGTTCAAATCCTGGCTATATGACCGTGGACAAGTTACTTAGTCCCAATTGCCTCGCCCTCTTCTCTCTTGGAACTAATGCTCAGTAGTGATTTGAAGACAGAAGTTAAGAGTTTTTTTCTGTTTGTTTTTCTTTGTTTTTTTGGTTTTAAGTCTAATATGTGCCAGGCATGGTGCTAGGTGCTAGGGATAGCACAAAAAAAAATAAACAAAACAAAACAAAAATATTTATATATACATATCACCAAGTGGGTTTGGTGCCATGGAAAGAGAACTGGTTTTGGAGTCAGGAAACATACATTCAAGCCCCAGCTCTGCCTGTGTGACCACTGTAATGTAGAAAATGGCAGGATGGAATTCCTGCAAAATACAGGGTCAAGCCTCACCCAGAATTCCAGGGGACCCCTCCTGGAGAACTTTGGGTGAGGGGGCAGTTGAGAGGTAGTTAAAGAGTTGTTTCCTGGGTGTTGAGGGGATCAGATCTTACTGCTTGCTGCTCTTGACTTGGGGGTTCACCTGGGAAGCCATAGGGGCAAAAGCCATTGTGGTTTCTACTCAGAAGTTTGCCTGTCTAGTAGGATTAGACCTTTCCAGCATCAATATAATAATTATTTAGTTATATAGACATTTGAAGTAATTAATAATAGCCTAGAGAGCAAGTTAGCTAAGGTTTGCCACTCCCTCCTGGGGGGGCAAGGGGCAGCTTCGACCTGACAGTCCAGGGCTTCTCATTTCTTATCCAAATCCTAATTACCCCCTCTTGCCTTCCCCTTTCTTTCTTTATCAATATAAGCTTTATCTTCAATATCTGTGCCTGGGAATTATTTGAGGATACTCACTGCTCACTGTTGCCATTAAGCTTGAATCCTGTCAGTTGCCAGCCTAAGAAGTCAAGTCTCATCTCAGTCCTCAACATTAGGATAACTAGTTACTACTCATTCCTCTATCAGACATGTGGGGAACATAAGTTAGAGAAAGGGAACATCATTAAAGATTAGCCTCTGGGGCAGCTGGGTAGCTCAGTGGAGTGAGAGTCAGGCCTAGAAATGGGAGGTCCTAGGTTCAAACCCGGCCTCAGCCACTTCCCGGCTGTGTGACCCTGGGCAAGTCACTTGACCCCCACTGCCCACCCTTACCACTCTTCCACCTATGAGACAATACACCGAAGTACAAGGGTTTAAAAAGAAAAAAAAAAAGAAAAAAAAAGATTAGCCTCTGCTGAATCTTGCTTGAATAGACTCAGCCCTGTCTCCATCATCAACTGAAATCAACTGCTTGGGGGAAGGGGTTTGAGAGCAAGGAGTACCTAACCCCTCCCTACTCACTCAAGCCTGTCAGTGTGGGAGGAGAGTGTCCTGCAGACATCTGGCCCAGGCCAAACTATCAGTTTCCCTAATATTTCTGTTATTACAAACATAACATCACTGGACAAGTAACAACCTCCCTGAGCATCAGCTTCTCCATTTTCATAAAATATGGCGGTTGTACTAACTGGCCTCCAAGATTCCTTCCAGAACAAAATTTTCTCATCATTTGAGATCTTCTATAACAGTGGCTTAGTATAATAGAAACGACTCAAAATTGCAGCTCACAAATCCTAACCCAGACATTTACTTTCTTATACGACTGTCACAAAATCATTCAACTTCTTTTAGTCTCAATTTCTTTATCTGTAAAATGAGGTGGTTTATAGGACCTATTTCATAGTTATTTTGAGGAACAGATGAAAGAATGTCTATAACAGTGCTTTGAAATTTATAAAGGAAAATGAATGCAAGATATTATTGAAGCAATTTGTTTATCTAAAGTGAGAACCATGTTATAGACTCCGGTGTTAGATACTCTTTTTTTTAAACCCTTACCTTCTGTCTTAGAATCAATACTGTGTATTAGTTCCAAGGTTGAAGAGCAGTAAAGACTAGGCAATGGGGGTTAAGCGACTTGCCCAGGGTCACATAGCAAGGAAGTGTCTGAAGCCAGATTTGAACCCAGGACCTCCAGGCCCTAAGGTGGTTCTCAATCCATTGATTTTTTTTTACAAACTGTTTTTGAAAAAGTTTTGTATTTGCATTTTGAGTTTTAGGATTTTATTGCATTCTTTTTTTATATTTTGCAGTTTGCATTTGTATTCAGATATTTTCTTGATTGTTTTGTTTTTCAACCGCACTTTTTTTCCCATCTTTGTTACAGTTTGTTGTAAATCTCTCCCCTTTCCTTTCCCTAGTTTAATCCCTTAGACTAATATAGTTAAGAATAGGATAAGACAGAAGAATATAGGTGTTTGTTATTTTGGGTAAGAATATTAGCTAGAAATAAGATAAGGGGAATTAAGTTTGTTGGTGCGCAGACACCAAAAAATTTTTGCAAAATGAATTTTGGTCTGCGCAAGAGGGTCTGCCTCCAATATTATACACTCTTTAGTCAATCAACTAACATTTATTAAGTGCCTACTATATGCCAGGTACTGTTGAGCACTGGGTAAACAAAGGCAAAAGGCAGCTCCTGCTCTCATGGAACTCCCAGTATAAGGGAAGTGTGGGAGATGGTGCAGAGAAGATAACATGCAAACAACTATGTGTTGTTTTTCATTTGTTTTAATCATGTCCAACTCTTTGTGAACCCATTTGGGTCACATTTCTTGGCAAAAGATTCTAGAGAGGTTTGCCATTTTTTTCTCCAGCTCACTTGACAGATGAGGAAACTGAGTCAAATAGGGGGAAGTGGCTTGCCCAGGGTCACATAACTAATAAGTGTTTGAATCCAGATTTGAACTGAAGATGATGAGCCCAAGTTCAGCACCATCCATTCTACCATCTAGCTGCCCCAAATTATGTACACATGCTATAAAGCGGGTAAAGTGGAGATATCATCAGACAGGAGGCTTTAAGTTTAAGGGAGATCAAGAAAAGTTTATTTTTAGAAAAATTTTATTATCATGCAAAACGCACTTCCTCATTGGTCATTGTTGTAAGAGGGCACTCATTCATAACCAAAACCCCCAAATAAAACCATAAATACACTGATGTGAAAGATGACTCCAATAGTTCTTCCTCTGGGGGTGGAGAGCATTCCACCTCCTAAGTCTGTCAGGATTGTCCCAGATCAGCACATCCCTGAGAGGAACTAAGTCTTTCACAGTCAATCAATCATCCTACAATATCGCTATTACTGTGTACGATGTTTTCTTGGTTCTGCTTATTTTGCTCTGCATCAGTTCATGTAGATGATCAAGAAAAGGTTGAAGAAGAAATAAAAACTTTACTTGGGACTTGAACAAAACCAGGGAAGCCAGGAGGCAGAAGAGGGGAGAAAAATTTCCAGGCATGAGGAGGAGACAGTCCAGGAAAATGACTGGAGTTGGAAGAAGGAATGTGCTGGGAGAACAAGAAGTCCAGCATCACTGGATTGAAGAGTGGGGAGTGGATATAGTGGGTGTCACGGAGAGTGTGAAGGTACGAAAGGGCCGGGCTTTAAAAGCCAAACAGAGCATTTGATATTTGATCCTGGAAGGAAAAGGGAGCCACTGGGAGCTGACTAAATGAGGAGGGGAGAGAAGGTGTCATGGTCAGATTTGCAATGTGGAAAGATGCATTTTATAGCTGAGTAGAGAAGACGTAGAATTTTTAATTAAGAAGGGGATAGAAACAAACTCAATGATGCCAAAGTCTCTTTTGCTGTAGAGCATGCCCTCCTAGGCTGACTCTTTGTCCCTGTAATAAGAGAGAGGGATCATCTTCACCAATGGAGAGTAGAGATGGTAGGTGGGCTGGAGAGCCCCCTTGTGGTATATGGAAAGGAGGTGATCAATAAATCATTTAATGCATTTATAAAGCATTTCTATGTGCCTCAAACTTTGCTAGGCATTGTAGGAGCATGGAAAAATGGAAACCATTTTTAGAGAGCAAGTACTAAATTACGAAATGGCAGAGTGGCAACCTCTACAGTGAACACAATGATTGTTCAGAGGAGGGGGATTGTGCTCAATTAAAGGCGCTATGAAAGAGGTGAAGCTTGAACTGGCATCCTTCAAAGATGAGCAGGATTTGGAAGGGAAAGATACTTGGAGTTCTTCTATACCTGAATTCACAGAGCTTTGAATGAGACCCCCCAAGACCACTCACTCCCTCAAACTATCATAAAATATTAATTTCAGAGTTGAAGAGACTTCAGCTGTGATCTGGACCAACCTATATGGGGAAAAGAATCCTCACCCCAACACACCCAACAAGGGATCATCCATCTTTTGTTCAAAGACTTCTAGTGAGGTGGAACCTTATACCTCTGGGGGTGGCCAAGCAGAATTTTTGAAAAGCTCTAATTATTAGGAATTTTATTTTCTTGGGTTTTGTTATTCAGTTGTTTTGGACATGTCAGACTTTTCATAACCCCTTTTGGGGTTTTCTTGGCAAAGATACTGGAATGATTTGTCATTTCCTTCCCCAGCTTGTTCTACAGATGAGGAAACTGAGGCAAATCAGCTTAAGTGACTTGCCGAGGGTCACAAAGCTTTCTGAGATCAGATTTGAATTCAAGTCTTTCTGAAGCGAGGCACAGTGATCTATCCAACTGCACTATGTAGCTGCCCTGTTTTCCTAATATCAAGCCTCTTTAAAACTTCTGTCCATTTCCCATAGTTCTTTCCTCTGGAGTAAAACAGAATTCTACTCCTGAAACCATTTGGCAACTCTTCAAATACCTGAAGGTGGCTATCATCTTCATTTTTCCCCATTCCCAACAAATTTCTTCATCTCCAGACAAAACATTCCCAGTTCTTGGGGGCAGCTGGGTGGCTCGGTGGATTGAGAGCCAAGCCTAGAGATGAGAGGTTCTGGGTTCAAATTTGTCCTCAGACACGTCCTAGCTGTGTGATCCTGGGCAAGTCACTTAACCCTCATTGCTTAGCCCTTACCACTCTTCTGTCTTAGAAGCAATACCGTGTAAGACAAAAGGTAAGGGTTTAAAAAAAAAACACAACCAAAACATTCTCACATCCCTCATATGATTTTCATATGACATGAACTCGAGGTCCTTTAACATCTCAAATGCCAACCTTTGGATCCTCCTTAGGCTCATCCATGTCCTAAAATCGTGGTGCCCAGAACTGAACATAACTACTATTCAGTAATCTGAACAGAACAGAGAACAGTGCAAATATCACCTCCTTAGCCTTGAACACAGTTTTTCTAAATGAAGTTTACTATGGCAGCCATTGTTTTTGGTTGCCCCATATAACACTGTTGACTCACAAGAGTAGGTAATCCATTAAAATCTCAAGATATTTTTCAAACAAACTCCTGACTGACCATACTTTCATCGTCTTGTGAAGTTAATTTTTGATCCCAATGACAACTCTACATTTATGCTTATGCCATTTCATATCATTAAATTTTCTCCAATGTTCTATTTTGGCAAGATTCTTTTGATTCTTCATTCAGTCACCCACTGTATTAGCTGACTTCAACACTTCTGAGGCATCAGTAAATTTGATATAGCATGCTATTTATACCTTTATTCAAGTCATCCTGAAAATATTAAATAAGAGTTTCATCTCCATCAATTCTACATCTCCAAATTTTTTTCACATTCATCTTCTTATCTCAGTTTCCATTGCCATCAGGCTAATATAGACTCCCGTTACCACCTTTTGCATTAGTTTTTTTCCTACATCTTCTCTTTAAAAAAGGGAAAGTCTAATACCCTTATCCCTATCATTAGGGGCATACACTCCCTGAATAAATCTGGGTTTATTTCTCTGGGAACAGAGAGCTAGAGTCCCTTGTGGAAGGGAACCCCTTGAGCTTTGGGTAACATATGTTATATTCATATCCTGGGAAATGTTGGTGTCACCTTGATTGACAAGGGAAGCAGTTGGAGAGATTGGAATGTTCCCAGATGCTGTGAGCTAGGGGCAAAAGTCTGTTGGCCTGGGAGGATAAATAACCCTAACAACCACCTGGAAGGGGCTTTTTGACTTTTTTGTCTTCCTTTGGACTTGGGTCCCTGGGTGGTGAAAGGAGGCTGGGAGGTCTATGAAGAAGAGGGTTGGTAGGATATGAATATTTCCTGAAGACTGTGAGAGCTGGTACATCACCAAACACTGATAGTGAGAAAGCTGAGAGAATAAAATCACCAACACAGCTGTATCAAGAGCAGTCACTATTCTCTGGCTTGGCAGTGGCCAGGTTGGGCCAGAGGTGTTGTGAAGAACAAAGCTCCAGCTTCTACTAAATCAATAGCCTCCAGTCCTAAGTGTTAACTAGTTATAGATATTAGATTGACAGAGTCTCCAATCCCCAATCCTTATCCTGTCTATCCTTTCCCTGATTACAGATTATAGATAAAGAGTGTTTAATAAGTACCTTCCAGAGTGGTCTTTAGGAAAACAGGGCAGCTACATAGTGCAGTTGGATAGATCACTGTGCCTTGCTTCAGAAAGACTTGAATTCAAATCTGATCTCAGAAAGCTCCCTCCCCAAATACCTAGCAGAGTGCTAGGTATATGGTACTTAATAAATGCTTGTTGTAAAGTGATGTTATTTATAGTAGAGAGGCGTTATGTTTAGAATTTATTTAGTTTTATTAAGAAAAAGTTTTAAGGTCAGAGAAATGGATTTGCCCACTTTACTACTTCCCCTTTAAGAAGGAGACAGAAAAAGGTGGGTGTGGGCTCTTTAAGAAATTAGGAGGAAGAGAGTGACAGTTGGGAATTCTGGGGACTCATGTTGGATCTTCCTCTCTTGAGGAGATTGCTAGAGGATTTGCTCTGGAAAGATCTGTTAGTTATTTGAGAGAGTTAACTTAGAGAAGTTGAATTAACATCTAAGAAACTGAAGAAGAGTTGGTTGGAGTGAGAGTTTTTCTCCCAAAGAAAGAAACAGCTCCCAGAGGGGCTCTGTTCCCTCTCACTTGTACAGTGTAGGTGTCTAACAGCCTAGAGATGCTAACGACCATATTTGGCAGTTAGCTTAAAGTAGTTTGTTAATTTTCATACATATTTTAAGGAGTTTAAATAATTAATATTAACTAATAAATTTAAGTTCATCTATTAGAATAAGTGTAATTAGATAGGAATTGGATTTTAGACAATTGAGAATAGTTTAAGGAGGTTCACGTTGGTGAACAAGAAGAAAATCCATGAGGATTTAGAGGTGGAGGTGTTTTGATTTAGAAATATTAGAATTAGGGTAAGAGATTTCCTGTTTTATTCCTAACTCCTTTATCCTGACCCTGCCTCTCCTCATAGATATAATTAAAGAGTTAGATTAAACTGTGTCCAGCATTTCATCCACCACCTTCAGATAGGTTACTCTGACAGCTTTAGTTTACCTATACTACCTGATCAGTATCAACCTGCTATCAATATTAAAACCCAATGCAAGATCAATATCACCCACAACAGCTTGGTGAGCAAAAAGGACTTGAACCTATTATAATCTTCTGTAGAGAGCAGTCAAGAATACTAAAGGAACCATGGTTGTAGAGACTATGGCTCAAATAATAAATGAAGGGATTCCAGTATATTTGCAAGAGCTTCTTCCCTAAAACATTCAGGGATATCCTATACCTTACTGTATTGGATATATTTAAATTGATGCCATTAGGTGGATTTGTGATACTATTGGGATTCGTACTAGGATACCAAATATACTTCATTCTAGCTCAAATATTGATCAGGAGGAAAAAGCAAATGAAAGAAAATCAAATAGAAACTAGACTAAAATATCTAGAAGACATCACTATGAAACAAATTCAAATAATAGATCAACTTCTCAAGGGCACTAATATGAATAAGAACACCACTATTGAACCAAATAGACAAAACCCAAAGAACAATGACAACAATACTACCTTTTTCCCAATGAGAGAAGTGCCAACATTTAATCCAGACCACAAACTCATAACTGTTAGGCACCACAAACCTTTCACACCTGCAGACACGGAAGGGTTGAAGCAAGGTAATTCTTCTTTCAAGGAAGAATCAATTGCTGTTATTAAAAAAATTGAAAAAAAGTGTAAACAATGTAATCCCATGTGGATAGACTTTGAATTTCTTATGGATAAACTACTGACTAAATGGGAAAAAGAGAAAGTAATTTAAATGACAGAAGAACAGTGGGGGACTACAGAATAGCCTCAAACGGATCCTGGATGGGACATAAATGATCCTTTACATATTGAAAGGTTATGCCAGGCCAGGAAGGCAGTTTTGCAGGCAATGCAGACATGTTCTGATAGACAAGGGATATGGAATAAGTTTGGGAAGGTCAGATAAGAAATAGGAGAGAACCCATCAACGTTTATGGATAGGTTGATTGAGTTGGAAGAATGGTATATTGACTTAGACATATTGAGAGAGAGAGAGATGTACGCCATCTTAGAAGGCAGTTTGTGAAAAACTGCTGTGCAGTAGTGAAAATCTATTTTAAACTGCATTGTCCAAATTGAGGCAGAATGGATTTAGATGTGTTAAGGCAAATTGCAATGTATGTGCCATAATGAGAGAAAAGATGAGGACAGGACAGAATTAGTAGAAGAATTAATGAAAGAAATAAAAACCCTAAAAAGCAAACTTGATAAAGTGGGAAAAGGAGAGACAACTGTTGGGTTAGTGGCTGTCAGGGAATATAGGCAACAAAGACAATTTAATAATTAGGGACCAACAAACTATCTTTGTGGCAAAAGAGGGCATCTAATGCTCACTATGTACATGTGGAGAGGGTCTATGGGGGTGTTCAAGAGAGACTAGCATCTCTGATGCTTATCCACCTTTGGTGTCCATCTTTCACTCAATTCTCACTCATGGCTTTAAGAAGCTGTAGAATAAGCAGCAGCCACACTTTGGTAAAACCATCTGGGCATACTGATGTAACCAGATTGATGGGCCACAAACCTCTCAGAAAGTTAGGAAGATATCTACCTCTAGCCTGAGAAGACTTCTCCTGGTGGAATGGATGGATGAGGACAATTTGTTTCAATGGCTATGAAGGCAGAAGAGGTAGGCACTGTGAAATGCTTAGAGCTGGGTCAGACATTGAAGGGATCAAGGTCATCCACTGCATCCACTGGACCAGAATGACTCTGGAAGAGAGAATTAAGCTGATACCTCATTTAAATCCAATTCATGCACAAGTCAAGACATCATCCCATGAAGTCATTGGTCCTCTTTGAAAACAAAGGACAAACAACAACGTCTATATGGATACAAGTATGCCTGTGTTGGTTCTAATTATATGTCTGGTCTGAAAGTGTGGAGCAGATCCAAGACCAGGTCTGATGGGATGTTCTATTTGCCATTATTCCAGTATGTAGCTTTGCACACTTCTTCTAAGTAGGCCAAGTCAGTATCTTTCCAGGTCACTACACTTTCTCTCTTATTGCATCTGCCATCTTCCTAATCACTCAGCCTTAAAGCCATAGTCATCATGGATTTTCTTTCTTTTGCCTCCATTATCTAATAAGTTGATTCCATACTTTCCTTTTCATTGTTACTGCAACTACCTTTGTAGTAGCTTTCACTTGGACTATTACTATGACTTTTTTTTTAAACTCTTACCTTCCATCTTAGAATCAATACTGTGTATTGGTTCTGAGGCAGAAAAGAGGTAAGGGTTAGGCAATGGGGGTTAAGTGACTTGCCCAGGGTCACACAGCTAGGCAGTGTCTGAGGTCATATTTGAACCTAGGACTATCTCTAGGCCTGGCTCTCAATCCATTGAGCCACCCAGCTGCCCCTACTATGACAGCTTAATTGGTCTCCTGCTTCTAATCTTTCCTGACTCCTCTTTTACATTCGTCTTATTAAAATACCACTTTCATCATGTGATTTCTCCTACTACAGAGCCTATGGGATAAAATTTTAAACTCTTTACTCTGGATTTCAAGGTACTCCTTGACCTGACCTCAGTTCCAACCACAACCTCACTTATCTCATATAAACCCTCAAATTAGTTTACTCACTGCTCCCCATATTACCTTATGTTTCCTTTACCTCAAAACCTGTACTCATACCATTTCTTCTGTTTCCTTTACCTATCCAAATCCTTCAAGTCCTCATTCAAATGTTACATTTCCCTTGAAATCTTTCTGAACACTCTAGCCTAAAGCAATCTTGCTTTTTTAAAAAAGTCTGATAGTACTTATTACTTGTTGGAGGGTTTATATAATAGACCATCTTTTTAGCTATCTGTCTCTGCAATAATCATCATCACATCAACATTCATTTGAGTGTTTGAGTAATTTGACTTTGAGTCATTTGAGTCCCACCTAGTCACATGCCCAAGCCATTTTGTCATCTGCCCAACCTTTGTTGTCCTAGATCTTCCCACCTAGGCCTGTAGCTTCTGAACCAGAACTTCTAGAACCCTTATCTCCAATCCCTGGGAAAGCCAATCTGCTCAGTTTTGGAGCTCCCTCCTGTGACTGAGCCATCTTGACTGATGATTGAATGAATACAAAGTTTTCAAGTCAGTTCCAAATAAAGCCACTTTTTGTACCCCATCCAACCCTCTTCCCAGGATATCTTGCTCTTCTTAACACTCCCCTCTATATATAGTTGCTCCCATTAGAATAGAATTTCTTTGAGGATAGGTACTATCTCACTTTTTATATTTATGTAATCTCATTCTACCTAGATATGCTGAAATAATTCCTTGAAGGACAACCCATGACACTATATACATGTAGGGAGATGTAACTCCTGACTGAGAGACTTCTAGGAAAAAAGAAAAAATTGAAAGAAACAGAGAAGAAAGAGAGGGAGAAATGTGAAGCAGAATTTGAAGGGCAGATGGGAATCCTCCCTGGAGCCATGGGCATATGGAAAAAGTTGATACTACAACAAGTCCCTTGATTCCCAGCACTCATACCCTGAGACTGCTAACAATCTTGTTCTAAGGGGAGATTGTTTTTTCTTTGATTGAACCAACATTCAATATTACTCCCAAATCCCTTTTTTCTTGTGTATTCATTTGTGCATTGTTGTCTAATCTGTATAACTCCTCAAATAACCATTCTACTGCTTGCTTGGACAAATGATTGTTCACTATTCATAGTGGTCTTTTGTTTAAGAAAGTGTTTGGTGGAAGGAGAGCTAAATTGGATGAGATTAAGCCGTTGCCTAGTTCTGGAGTGGGATTAATATCAAGAGTGGCCAGGGAAAGTGGCTTTTATTCTTAAATCCATAAAGCCCTATATCCCTTGGTTGCTAATATCTAGTCTAATTCTCTTCTTGAAGATAAAAGAGTAAAGAGACGGCTATTGTTCTACTATCCACAAAAGTGAAAATCAAAGTCTCTCTGGAGATGAAGATCATATCTACTTATAAATCCCTGATGTGCCTTGGGTCCCTGTGGCCCATTTCAACTGGTCACACTTAGATAGATCCCTAATACTTACCACAGTACCTGGCATATGGTAAACATTAATTTTTTCATTCATTCATTCAGAGAGTGTTTTATGACTTAAGTGGTGCTCAGGGAAGACCAGTGCCTTTTGCCAAGCCCTTCTCAGGGCTGCTTTCTTCTTTTAGTGTCCATTTGTCACTCACCTTTTATTTATCTGTGGCTCCAAGAAGGTATAGCATAAGCAACAGCCATACTCCAATTAAATCATCTAAGCAGATAGGCTAAACCAGGTTGAAAGTAACCATCAGTGAGTTAGGAAGGTGTCTACCCCAAGCATGTTAAGATTCCTCCAGGCAAAATGGATGGTTGAGAACAATTTGTTCCAATAGCCATGAAGGCTGCTAAAGCAGGCACTGCAGAGTGCTTAGAGCTTGGTTGGACATCAAAGACACCAAGGTCACCCAATGCGGTAGACCCTTCTGAGCTTATGTTAGTCTGATTGGACACAGTTGGACGCAGTATACATTGACCCCAACAATGTGGTGCCATTTTGGTCCTCTTTAGGTATGAAGGCAGGCTGGCCAGTCAACCAACCAACCAACCACTTTTTTTTCACAAGAATAAACAGCACCAGCATGATTGTCCTCGCAATAAGGAAACAGACTCGGGGAGGGGGTTTAGTGATTTGCTTGTGGTCCCACAACTAGTAAACAGCAGGGTTGGATCTTGACCCCAGGTCTGAAGCTCTGACTTCAGGCTCTGCATTTTTTTATGCTGCTTCTCTTTTAGACTAATTGCTTAATAAGTATTTGTGTGATGTAGAAATTTTTTTTTCAAGCAACTTTGAACACTTTAAGAATTGATCAATGTGATGAACGACCATGATTCCAGAGTACCCAATAACAAAACAAACATACCTCCTGCCAGAGAGGTGATGGACACAGGGTGCAAAATGAAATATTTTTTGGACACAGCCAGTGTGGGAATTTGTTTTCTTTGACTGTGTATTTGCTATGAGTTGCTTTTTTTTTTCCAATGGCAAAGGAGATGGAATGGGAATTGATTTTTGTTCATTGAAAAAAAATTAGTTTAGAAAAGAGAATGACTGTTTTAAAATTCATTACTTTGAAGCAGATAGCTCTCCCTGTTTGAGAGAGATTACCATTTCAAAGTGACTGTAGCCTTTTTCCACATCCTCCCCTGCCATCTCACCTTCCCCCCAAGCCCTGCATCTCTCCACCTCCTGTTTGCTTCATCTTCTATTTAGATTGGAGGTGTGTGGGACTAGCGGTCTGTTTTGCCTCCTAATTTGACTGAAACTTATTCAAGACTATTTCCAGAGAAGGAGAACCACAGCAGGGTCATCGGTGGGGTTGCATAGCAGCCAAACCACATCATCAGTGCAAGCCTTCCTAAATCAACCCTCTGGCCATTCAAGTGTTGGGTATCTGGCATAAGGACACAGTGTTCTTGAGTACAGCCCAACATGGTGACAAGCCCAAGTGCTTTCCCGGAATATGTGAGGAAGCCTTCATGGCTTGGTCCAAAGAGCAGTTGGGAAAAGGAGTTGAAGGAGTGAATACATGAACATTCCCTTTCCAACAGAATTATAAAAGCTTCTTCTAAAGCCCTCCTCCAATTCCCCAAGTAACCCAGGTTTTCAAAGTCTATGCCAGCAGAGAACAAGATCTGGCAGGTCCCATGAAGCTGGGGAGACATTAAGGATAAGGATAGCACAGCTTTGTGATCTTGGGCAAGTCACTTAACCCCAATTGCCTAGTCCTTACTGCTCTTCTGCCTTGGAACTGTTACTTGGTTTGGTAGCATGGATTCTAAGGCAGAAGGGAAGGGATTTTAAAAAATAATAAATGATTGATCCTTAACTTTTTTTTTAAAGGATAAGGCTAGTAGGAAATTGTGTCTATTACCTGAGGAAACAGTCTAACTAAGCTTGGACTCTCTTCCAGAGTCCCACACTCTTATAAACACTGAGTCAGTCAGCACCCAGTATACAAAAGAAAGCACTGTGGTTGGTCACCTTTGAGCCAATAGTGTGCTGGCTCTTGTGCAAGCAGTAGTGGTGTACTGCATTTCCATTGTGTATGGTATGGTATTCATCCACAAAATCCCATGATATAGTGAAAACTCCACAATACAGAATTAGATTTAAAAAACAACTCATGATACAGTAAAGTCATGATAAGTGAATCGTGGTATGATATAGTGAGGGATAAACTGTAAGGGCTAAGCAATAGGGGTTAAGTGACTTGTCCAGGATCACATAGCTAGGAAGTATGTAAGGCCAGATTTGAACCCAGGACCTCTGTTCTTTAGGTCTGACTTTAAATCCGTTCATTAAGCCACTTAGCTGCCCCAGGAAGCTATATTTTTAAAATTGTAGATATTATTTTTATTGTTCATCATAGGTTGCCACACACCCCTGAGAGGAGATTCCTTGGAGCAATTTTTGTCCTTGTGTGAAGAAAAAAGAAAGTTCTTCATTACTGTACTAGAGAATGTGAAGATACAAAATTTCTTGGCTTATTTATAATTATATGTGTTTAGGGTCATATAAGAAATTAAAATATTTTAGTCAAAAATTAAGGAACATATCTAACTGCTATTGTCAGAGATTTATTAGGAAAAAATACACAATATTTCCAACAATTAAAATAAAATGCTCCTTTAAAAATTTATAGCCCAATAAAGCTACTTTTCTTCACCTTAAGAAGCAAATGCAATATCTAAGCCATTAAATGGAATGCAAACCACCTAAATTTCACAATACTGTTGTTTGCAAGCACTTTGATCAATTTTCCTTTCCCATAATCCAGTGCCGCACACTAATTGAGGAGAACTTGAATGTTTCTTTCAAAATACTGTCAATCTCTACTGGTAGCAGAACAGACTTTTCCACTGCTAAAGAAGTCAGAGTTTATTATACCCTTATTTGCTGCAAGAAATTCAACCAACATTTTAAAATACCTATTAAGTATTAGAGACAGTAGTAGGCATGAGCAAAATAAAAACAGCTTTTACAAAGGAACGAAGTTTTTATATGGAGAAAAAATATTTTATTTGTTCTATTTCCTTATGATATAATTAAAATGAGAGAGAGCAACTAAGGAATAAGTCCTTTGTTCATATCTTGCCTTTGATATGTACTGGATATATGAGGCTGGGCAGTGCACCTCGCAGCTCTTTAAGTCAAACTCTTTAAGACTACATATTTCAGGGAAGTTGCCAATTTGCTTGGTAGAATTTTTATTTAACATTGGGAGTTACTCAGACTGATAAAATTACAGGTCTGGACAAAGAAATATAACATGAACTTAAAGAAATAATTTTAATAAAATAGAATAATCCTCTTAGAGTAAGAAGGATTAAAAGTATACTTGCCCTTAACATGGTGTGTGCTTCAAAAATATGGGGAGAGAGAGCCAGGGCTAGAGAACAGAGGTCCAAATCTGATCTCAGATACTTCCTAGCTGTGTGACTGTGGGCAAGTCACTTAACCCCCATTTCCTAGCCTTTACTGTTCTTCTTCCTTTGAATGAATACACAGTATTGATCCTAAGATACAGTAAAAGTTTAAAAAATATATATGGAGGAAGAGGGGAGAAACAGTCCTATTAGCCATTATTATTTGAATTATGTGTATAGAAATATTTATAGCTAATAAATAACTCAGATGGCTATAGAAATGGAAATGCTTTAGAAAGCCAGGTGGAAAGTAACAGAAGAAAAGCTACTTAGGAGAAAAGGAAGTACGTAGCTTGATCAAATATAGTGATACAAAGTAGAGTGATGAAGGGAGAAGAATACTGTTTTTGGAGCCAGAGGACCTGAATTCAAATCCTAGATCTGCTATTTATTACCTGTATGACTTTGGGAAAGTCACTGATTTTCTCTGGACCTCAAAGTCTTCTTTTATAAAGTGAGGGGACTGGACAAAATGATCTATAAGGCCAGCTCAGATTCTATGATCTTGTGGAAGGAGCTAGAAGCCATGACCCAATGGAATTCAGTATGGTGCCCAGTGGGTCATCTACAATGAACCTAACAGTTAAAACTACAACCTGTAATCAGAATCCCTAAATCGGAAAGGACAGTGCTGCAAATATGCAACTGAAATGAATTATCCATTCAAATGATGCCATGTTAACAACTTATTGTAGCTGACAAAAGTCAACCCCAAGATTGAGGGACCAACTTTTAATGTTATTTTAAAAATAAAATTAAAGTGATCCAACCAAATGTTATACAGTCGCCCATCTAGGATGGTTATCATATAGAAATACTTTAATACATATTTGCTGTGTGGTAATAACCTAAAAGTAAAATTTTATGAGTGGGCTTGGAAAGTACATTTAATTTTATAGAACTATAAATACAAATGTTAATCTAAGTGAATGCTGTCTTTTATTCATTGTTCAAGTACTGACTAACACATCCAAAACATGGTACAAGTGTAAGGATGGGATTTGTGCAAGTGGATGGGACAAAAGGAACCAGAGAAAGCAATTGCTGACAATTGCTGACAGTTGAGACCAGAGAGAATTCTGGGAAAGCTCCAGAGAAGGAGAGGAGAGAAGAGAGGTCTTTGGGCAGAGGACTTAGAGGAGAGAGGAGGAGGACATCCCAGCTTGGATCTAGTCCTGAGGGCTTCCTGAGGATCTTTCTTTGGAACCCTGATTCCTTGATCAAAACAATTCCATCACATCTCACCCATCAAGACTTCAACCATCGAGTCAGCTAAGTTTGGACTCCATTTTGGGAGTGATCTCTTAGTCTTCTTCACCCGTTCCCAAGCTTCCGGAGAGACTCTTTTTCAGTCAAACCTTACAATTATAGGAAAGGACAGAAATAGAGAAACAGAAGGAGAAGGGGCATGGGAAGAAGCTTAGGAGTGGGAACCCCAAAGGTTCCCTCCTAAGAGATGGACCCCATAGCAATAGCGAAGAGGGCACCCCAAAATCCCTCTGCCCTTCAACCCTTTCCCCATTCCCTGATTTGCAAATAATAAAAGCCATTCATCAGTCAGATAGCGTTCCAGAGTGCCTGAGAGACAACAAGGGAGAGGGGAACCACAGCTTGGTCTGGCTGCCTCCATCTTGAAGCCAGACCACCCACTGTGAAATTAACAGATGGGGGGAGGTTTGTGTGAACCCCATCCTTATTCAGAATTGGATTGGGTTACCACATACCTCGGCTTATAGGGAAGCCTTGCCCCCAAATCCTGTGGGGCAGCACAACCATCTAGGTCACCCAGTTTCAGGGTGACACCTCTTTAAAGTCTCCCAGTGTATATTCGGCCTCAGGGGAGAGCTGGTAGAGAGACTCACCATATGGACTTTCTCTATCTCCCTTCTATCAAACATTGGTTACTAGCTCCCTTTACAATTACACAAGCCCATGCAGAATTGGATTAAAAGACACAGAACATTTGTGGGGAAAATTTTTTAATTCATAGTTGTTTTCAGAAAAGACACAACTTGCTAACTTTTTCATATTTATTTAAATTTTAGTAAAATATAAACCAAATATAAAACAAAAATAATGTCACATCTATAGATATTTATAACATAAAAATAACCACAATGTCTTAGATAGACTTGGTTTTCATACAAAGTTTTAAAAGTGATGTCTGATGAGATTACCATTAATAATTCTTCAACTTCTTAATTGTTTTATTAATCTTTCCCACCCTCCTCCATCAAATAAACTTAAAAGAAAAAGAAAACCCCTCAATACATATAAGCATTGAGGGTAGTTAGTGTCTCAGTGGGTTGAGAGCCAGGCCTAGAGACAATAGGTACTGGGTTCAAATCTGACCTCAGACATTTCCTAGCTATGTGACCATGGGCAAGTCATTTAATCCCTGTTGCCTAGCCCTTACCTCTCTTCTGCATTGGAACCAATATACAATATTTAGAATATTGATTCTAAAATGGAAGGTAAAGTTATCTAAAAATACATATAAGCACAATCTAGCCAAACAAATTCTCTCATTGGCCATGTCTGAAAATTTATGCTCTTTCTATGCATTTTAAGTTCATTACTTCTCTGAGAGAAGATAGTTAGCATGTTTCATCTTTCTTTCAGACTTGATGGTTTATTATTATACTGATCATAATTCTAAAGACTTTCAAAGTGGTTATTATCTATAGTGTTATTGCAAAAATTATTCTCTATTTTACTTTACTTACTCTGCATCAGTTCATAGAGGTCATCTCAGTTCTTCCAATATTGTCTGTTTCATTATTTATTATGGCTGAATAATATTCCATTTTATTCACATTCTGTAATTTGTTCAACTATTTCTCAATAAGAGGATACCATTTTAGTTTCCAATTTTGGATTGTTATAAAAAGATCTGCTATAAATATTTTGTAAATGATATATCCTTTTCTTCTTTCTTTAATCCCTTTGGGGCATAAAGTACATAATTCCAGGTCAAAATGTGTACACATTTTGATAACTTTCTGGGCATAGTACCAATGGATTTTGAGAACTGCCAGAACAATTCATGACTCCTTCAATAATTGAACTAAGTATACCTATTTTCCCACACACCTTCCAACATTTACCATTTTCCTCTTCTGTCATTTTTGCTAGTCTAATGAGTATGAAGTAGAAATTTAAAGTTCTTTTAAATTGGTATTTCTCTAATAATTAGCAATGTAGAGCATTTTTTCATATGTTTGTGGATAGCTTGGATTTCCTCCTTTGAAAACTGCCTATTCATATACTTTGACTATTTATTTATTGAGGAATGAATCTTAGACTTGCAAATTTGAATTTGTTCTTTATATATCTTGGAAATGAGATCTCTATCCAAGAAACTTGCTGCAAAGATCTCTCTCCTCGCCCCATTTACCTATTTCCCTTTTTATTTTAATTACATCATATTTTTGCAAAAATTTGAAATTTAAATCATCAAAATTATCTATTATTTTATATGATTTGATTACCTGCTTAGTCATGAAAAATTCCACTATCTGTAGATCCAAAAGATAATTTCTTTTTTGCTCCACTAGTTTGCTTATAAGGTGCTCTTTTATACCTAAATCATGCATCCATTTAGAGCTTATCTTATTACATGGTATGAAATATTGGAAGTCTAATTTCTGTTGGCCTGTTATCTAATCTTCACAGTAATTTTTGTCAAATAATGAACCCTTCTCCCTCTGCCTGATGTTTCAGGTTTTCTCAAACATCACGCTCCCTTGTATATGCTTGCTTCTCTAAGTTGTTTACCCAATCTATTCCACTAATCACCTTTTTTTAATGGCATCAAATAATTAAAAAAATAAAACCTTATTCTCTGTCTTAGAATCAATATTGTGTATTGGTTCCAAAAGAGAAGAGCAGTAAGAGTGAGGCAATGGGAAGTAAGTGACTTGCCCAAGGTCTTACAGATAGGAAGTGTCTGAAACCAGATTTGAATCCAGAACTTCTCATCTCTAGACTTGTCTCTCTACCCACTGAGTCACCTAGCTGTGTACCTGCCCTCCCGAACTAATTTTTTTTAAACCCTTACCTTCCATCTTAGAGTCAATACTGTGTATTGGCTCCAAGGCAGAAGAGTGGTAAGGGTAGGCAATGGGGGCCAAGTGACTTGCCCAGAGTCACACAGCTGGGAAGTGTCTGAAGCCAGATTTGAACCTAGGACCTCCCGCGTCTAGGCCTGGCTCTCAATCCACTGAGCTACCCAGCTTTTAATGATTACCACTGGTTCTAATAGAATACAAATCTCCCCACTTTTTTTATTATTATTCTTGAGATTTTCATTTTTTTGTTCCTCTATATGAATTTTATTATTTTTTCTAGTTCTATAAAATATTTTCTGTTAACAGCATACTAGCTTAAGATTTTTTTCTTGTTATGTCATTGGTATAGACAATGTCTGTTATAAAAATTCCTTCTCCCAACCAATACAGACCAGTAAATTTTCTGTAACAAAGAAATAGTTCATGTTTTCAAGTTTGGAAAGTACTTTACATATATAGTTTTATTTGATCCTTGCAACCAGAATAGGGTTTTATGTTTATTTTGCATTGTTAACATTTTCTCCAGCATTTTTTTAAGGCCACACAATGAACCAAACAAGAAATCAAGCTTTTATTGGTAACATGGTAGATTTCTGAGGTGTATCTGCTCACACTGAAAATTTAACAATTAGCTCTTGTGTAACTGACTCTAGCCGACTCCTGGAAATACTCCGCCATAGGTAAATGTGTCATCAGTGGGAGGAGTGGACATATATTTTAATCTCTGAAGTCAAGACTATACCTGGTCATTATCCATATAAGACCTATTTGCCTAGTAATTAGCTCCGAGATTTGTGATCCCTTATCTATTAACTCTAGGTTTATTCTATATTAGTCACACTGCTGCAAGAACTGGAGAAAATCAAGTAACCATTCTGACTGGGTCACTACAAATTTATGCTACACAATGATCAGCTGGACTCTCATCAATACCAGGCAATCTTTCTATACGTCCCTTAACACCTCCTATTCTGCTCTCCACAATGGCTCTTTCAAATCTTTTTAATTCTCCCTTAAACTTGTCAAGCTCCTCTTCTGCTCCTTCTTAGCTGAGAACCTTACCTCATTTTATGGAAAAAAAATTGAGGCTATTCAATGAGATGTTCCCGTTCTCCCCTCCTTCTTATATCATATCACTCAGATACCTTCTGCCACTATCTTCACATTCACCTATCACAAATGAAAAGATGACCCTATGACTTGCCAAGTTAATACCTTTACCTGCACAAGCAATCCCAATCCATTCCATCTCCTCCAATAGATCACTCCTTCTGGCATCCTCAATTATTTATAATCTCTTGTGTTTCCTTCTCTACTGCCTATAAATATGCCCATGTCTCCCCATTCTCAAAAAACCCTTGCTAATCCTTCTATTCCTGATAACTATTGTCATATACCTCTTCTATCCTTTGTAACCAAACTCTTATGGAAGACCATCCACAACAGGTGATTCTATTTCCTCTCCTCTCATTCTCTTAACACCCTACAATCTGGATTCTAGTCTTATCACTCTACTGAAATTGCTTTCTTCAAAGTTTCCAGTGATCTTGCCAAATCCAAAGATCTTTAACAAATTTTCTTTCTTCTTGATCTCTCTGTATCCTTTGACAGTGACAATCAGCCTCTTCTTGATACTTTTTTCTCTCTAGGTTTTTGGGACACAGCTCTCTTGTGGTTATCCTACTTCTCTGGTCACTCCTCAGTTTTCGTTGCTAAATCCTCATCTAAATTGTACCCATTAACTGTAGCTGTCTAATTGGGTCCTTTTCTCTTCTCATACTATTTCATTTGATGATAATTATCATCTCTATGCAATGATTCTCAAATCTGCCTATCCAATCCTTAGTCTCCCTGGCCATATCTTCAACTGTCTTTCAGACATCTCAAACTGGATGACCAGTAGACATTTTGAGCTCAACATCTCTAAAACTGAACTCATTATTTTTCTGTCTAAGCTCTCTCAGCTTCCAATTTTTCCTATTACTATAGAGGATATCACCCCCCCCCCCAAGTCCAATAGGATTACAACCTACAGGTCATCCTCAATGTCTCTCACCTTCCCTATATCCAATCTGTTGCAATTGCCTCTCATTTTTAATTTTTCTCTTGAATACTTCCCCTTCTCTCCTCTGACACTGCCACCACCCAGGTATTCGCTATCATCACCTCATACTTGGACTATTACACTAGCCTGTCAGTGGGTTTTCTTGCCACACATCTTTCCCCACTCCATTCCATCTTCCATTCAGCCACCAAAGTGATTTTCCTAAAGCACCAGTCCAAACATGTCACCTCCCACTCATTAAACTCCAGTGGCTCCCTATCACCTACAGGATCAAATCATTCAAAGCTCCTAACCATCCCCTTCTTTACCATCTCAGGCTTTTAATAACTTATACTCCCCCTGCCCACTACATCTTCTTTGATACAGTAATACCGACCACTTTGCTCTTCCATGAACAAGACACCCCATCTCTCAGCTCTTGATATTTTCTTTGGTTGTCCATGGCTGGAATGCTCTTCCTCCTCAATTTTACTTTCTAGCTTCTTTCAAATCCCAGCTAAAATCCCACTTTGTACAGAATGCCTTTCCCAATCCCTCTTAATCCAAATGCCTTCCCTCTATTCATTATTTCCAATTTATCCTGTATGTGGTGCCATTTGTCTCCCCTTTTAGTTTGTAAATTCATTTGGGGCAGGAACTGTCTTTTGCCTTTCTTTGCATTCCCAGAACTTAACAGAATATGAAGCCTGACATAGAGATGCTTAATTAATGACTTTTGACTGATTTATTCTCTTCTACCACATAGATCAATGGGCAGGAAAAAGACAAGCAGACAAAGTTATGTCCTGAGACAAGGCTATCACACTTCTATCACCCGAGCTCATCCCTGGATTTTCTTGTCTCCATATGGCCAGCAAAGATTGAAAAGACTTTTAACTCACTCATGTCCATTTTGACTAAGAAAACACTGCCAAAGTCTTTTTTAAGTTTCCATTTTAATGATTTTACAGTACATTTCTACTTAATTTAAAAAATAAATATTTCTTCCCATCTGCTATTTATGATATTTATAAATTACAAGAATTTTTTTTTCTATTTTGGAAAGAACTTTTTTTATTGCTGGAAAATTTATACTGGTATTTTAAAAGAACATAAACAAGTTGGTTTTTTGGCTGCTATATACTGTTGTGAGGAAGATTAGATTAGTTATTGATTAGGTATTAAGATGTATTTAGCAGGAAGGAGCTGGAGCTAGGAATTCCAGGATGGAATGAGGGAGCAGGAAGAAGTGACTTGGGTTCTGGGAAGGACTCCATTGGGGGTTAACACAAACTGTGGTTAGCCCTGGGAGCACTCAGAGTAAAAAGACATCCTGTATCCTGATTTTCCCCTGGGATCTTGTGTGGTGGTGGCATCTAGCAAAGAGTCAAGATCTGCAGTCCTGTGCCAAGGAAGAGGAGGAGTTTGGGATCTATCTGGTGGACAGAGTCTTGAGCACACCTTCTCAACTTGGTTCCTGAGACAACCTTGGCTCTTGGCATCCAGAGATCATCAGTGGATTGCAGTGAGAATCCCAAAGCCACAAAGCCCCTAGCTGAGCTGCTCAAGCCTGGCAGGTTCCAGGTCTGAGGCAGTCACCCAGAGACTCCATTTACAGCTCCTTGGGCCTTGTTAGTTTAGATAACTAAGTTAGTGTAGTAATAAGTTCTTCCCTTTCCCTGTGGGTTTTTGTCATCAAGGTTTAAGGTTTTAGAGTAGACATTCCTATCCCTCCTTTTAATTGTTCATTATTAAACCAGTTATATCCTGTTACCTTGCCTGTGGGACTCAAAGCCTCTGGCTCAGGAAGGCAGTTGGTCAATGGTCCCTTTTGACAGTAAGGAGCTGCTTGGCTGTTCAAGTCTTAAATGTCCAGGTCCAGTCTCTCATAAATCCCAGTGTGTGTGTTCCCACAAACCATTTAGTTAATTTATAATATCCCTGGTGACCCCATTATCTTACTTATATTCCCCACAGTACAAATGTGAATTCTTCAAACCCATAAGACAAGCTTCCTCACCATCACCATTTGCCAAGACCAGATTTTGCAAAAAGCTTTTCTCTTATGCTCTGGGACACAGGTGACCCTATGTAAAAATGAAGGTGAGGCAAATAAAGGACCTGCAGATAAATGAGGTGAGGGCCAATATGTAAAGATATGACCGGAAAATTTTTTTTCAAACATTTATTAATATTCATTTTTAACATGGTTACATGATTCATGCTCCTCCTTTCCCCTTCGCCCCCCACACTCCCTCCACCCATGGCCGATGCATATTTCCACTAGTTTTGTCATGTGTCCTTGATCAAGATCAATTTCCAAATTATTGGTAGTTGCATTGGTGTGGTAGTTTCGAGTCCACACCCTCAATCATGTCCACCCCGACCCATGCGTTCAAGCAGTTGTTTTTCTTACATGTTTCCTCTCCTGCAGTTCTTCCTCTGAATGTGGATGGCCCTCTTTACCATAAATCCCTCAGAATTGTCCTGGGTCATTGCATTGCTGCTAGTACAGAAGTCCATTACATTCAATTTTGCCACAGTATATCAGTCTCTGTGTACAGTGTTCTTCTGGCTCTGCTCCTTTCGCTCTGCATCAGTTCCCGGAGGTCTCTCCAGTTCGCCTGGAACTTCTCCAGTTTATTATTCCTTTTAGCACAATAGTATTCCATCACCCGCATATACCACAGTTTGTTCAGCCATTCCCCAATTGAAGGACATACCCTCCTTTTCCAATTTCTTGCCACCACAAAAAGCGCAGCTATAAATATTTTCGTACAAGTCTGTTTATCTATGATCTCTTTGGGATACAAACCCAGCAATGGTATGGCTGGATCAAAGGGCAGGCATTCTTTTATAGCCCTTTGAGCATGATTCCAAATTGCCAGCCAGAATGGCTGGATCAGTTCACA
>NC_058132.1:137992448-138009687 GCF_016433145.1 Gracilinanus agilis | reverse complement strand
AGAGTAAGGTTTGATTATTACCTCTTAATGCTCTCTTCCTCTCCTTCTTATAATAGTATTTGTCCCCTCTCCCTCCCATGCCCTCTTTGTGTGTAATAGAATATCCTATTTTCTTATTCACTCAAATTTCTCTTAGTGTCCCCTGCTATTCACCCCCTCTTTCCCATCCCCCATGCCATCTTAGATTATTTAGTATTCCACCCTCACCCTGTGAATTATTCTTCTGATTACTATAATAGTGAATATTATAATAGTGAATAGAGTTCACTACAGAGAATTATACATAACATTTCTCTACATAGGAATACAGATAATTAGATCTCACTGAGGCCCTTAAAAAGGCAAATTTAAAAATTATAAGTTTTCTTTCTTTCCCCTCTGTATCTTATTTACCTTTTCATGTTTCTCTTGATTTTTTGTGGTTGGATATCAAACTTTCCATTTAGCCCTGGTCTTTTCTGTGCAAATACATGGAATTCTTCAATTTTGTTGAATGCCCATACTTTCCCCTGGAAATATATAGTCAATTTTGATGGGTAGTTGATCCGTGGTTGCAGGCCCAGTTCTCTTGCCTTTCTGAATATCGTATTCCAAGCCTTGAGATCTTTTAGCGTGGAGGCTGCCAAATCCTGTGTGATCCTGATTGGTGCTCCTTGATATTTGAATTGTTTCTTTCTGGCTTCTTGTAAGATTTTTTTCTTTTGCTTTGAAACTCTTGAATTTGGCAATTATATTTCTGGGTGTTTTCTTTTCTTGATCGAATGTCGCAGGTGTTCTATGAATCCTTTCAATGTCTATATTGCCCTCTTGTTGTAGGACTTCAGGGCAATTTTGCTGAATAATTTCTGTTAGTATGGAGTCCAGGTTTCTATTAATTTCTGGTTTTTCTGGAAGACCAATTATTCTCAAATTGTCTCTTCTAGACCGGTTTTCTTGGTCTGTCACTCTCTCATTGAGATATTTCATGTTTCCTTCTATTTTTTCAGTCTTTTGACTTTGTTTTATTTGTTCTTGTTGTCTTGAGAGATCATTAGCTTCTACTTGCTCAATTCTAGCCTTTAGGGATTGATTTTTGGCTATAATCTTTCAGTTTTCGGCTATGATCTTTTGATTTTCGGCTGTAATCTTCTGGTTTTTGGCTGTAATCTTCTGGTTTTCGGCTATAATCTTCTGGTTTTCAGCCATAATCTTCTGGTTTTCGGCCATAATCTTCTGGTATTCCTTTTCAATCTGGTCATTTCTGGTGTTCAATTTGCTTATCAGTTCATTTGGTTTCTGAGCCTCACTTTCCTATTGCAAGATTCTACCTTTTAAACAGTTATTTTCTTGCCAGATCTCTTCCATTTTCCTCAAAATCTCAGTTTTGAACTCTTCCATAGCTTGTGAGGAGTTTTCCTTATTTGAGGAGGGTCTGGATGCCTGTTTGTTCTCCTCCTCTGTTTGCTCGGTTGTCTGGATTTTCTCTGTGTAAAAGTTGTCGAGTGTTAAAGACTTCTTTTTCTTGTTGTTAATCTTTCTCTTCTGAACTTCCTGAGACTGGGTAGCCATCGTTAGCCCAGCAGCTTCTCAGGTTTATCCTTGTGCTCAGGGTCTGTCCGCGGTCAAGCCCCCTGGTAGACCCCCTTGTTTGATCGTCTGCCAGAGGTTTCTTTACAAGTCTCAGGGCACTGCTTCCACAGTCGTATACCCGTCTGCACTGGTTCCCCACTCAGGGTTTCAGAGCTTTAGCTTGTGGCTGTGTCTGGCTCCACGCACGCCTCCGCTCGTGCCTGCGCTCTGAGCCCGCGCTCTGTGTCCTGCGTCCGCTCTCGGCGTCCTGCTCCTGCACTGAGATTTTGTGTGCATTCGTTAGCTTTTTGGGGTCCTAAATCTTGCTGCTCTCAGGAACAGGCCCCGGAGCTGCCAATGACTCGATGAGTACCCCAAACTTGCTCTATTTCTTTTTAGCTGGCTTCGGTGCTATAGGTGTTGTGTGTGGAGGGGGTGGGGGTGGGGTGGTTGCTCAGCCCACGATTTAGTGAGAGCTGTCTCACCCCTTTATAGCGTGGAAATGCCCCAATTCCACGTACCTTCCACGCTGTGCCCTGTTGTGGGGTTCCTCCGTTCGTCTGGACTTGTTTTTATGTCCCCTTGAGGAGTTTTGTGTGTTTTGGTCAGGAGAGGTTAAGAGCTGCTTCTTACTCTGCCGCCATCTTAACTTGGAACCGGAGCCCTAAACTCTCTCTTGAATTTAATTTCCACTTTCCCGGGAAATTTTTGTAAGTGGGAACATCCTAGAAAAGTTTTACTCTACATTAGTAAATGTTAACTAATGAGAATGTGCACACTTGAATGGCTGATCTGAAGTAGCTGGGAGTGGGGAAATGATGAGAGTTAATGGTACAAGAGGGATAAAGAAGGAAATTGTTGTTCAATCATTTCGACATGTCTGACCCTTTATGATCTCTTTTTGGGGTTTTCTTGACAAAGATGCTGGAGTGCTCTGCCATTTCCTTCTCCAGCTCATTTGACAGATGAAGAAGCAGAGGCAAACAGAGTTAAAGTGACTTGCCCAGGGTCACACAGCTAGTAACTGCCTGAGGTCAGATTTGAACTCAGATCTTCCTGACTCCATACCCAGAACTCAAATCCAATTCTCTATTTTCTTGAAATTTTCTCTTTTCTTTTTCCAGTTTTTTATCTTGATGATAGGCACAGGGGAAAGATAGCAGGTAAGGTTTCTATTAAGCAGATAATAGCATTACTCAGATCACTAGCATTTCTTTCTTTCTTTCTTTCTTTCTTTCTTTCTTTCTTTCTTTCTTTCTTTCTTTCTTTCTTTTCCTAAGACACGCTTCCCTGAAAGTCTGGGAACAAATAGTTCAAGAAGCACCCTCAAATAAATTAAGAAAAAATTAGTTGAGGGGCTGGAGAGAAAGAGCCTTCCCTCCCTCCCTCCCAGAACACAGGGAAACTGCTGGGCCAGGGGGAGAGGATGGAGTTTCAGAGAGAATGCCCATATCATCTGATAACTTCTGTCATATTTTTTCTAGCTAATGATGCAAAGCTCAGTTGTTCCTCTCCGAATGAGTGAACATCAGTGCTGTCAGTATCCTCTCTAATTTGGCATCCTGAAGCAAAGCCCTATTTGTCCTACCCCATTTGTGGAACTGACATTACTATAGCTAGAACACTCCTTGCCCCAAGTTCTTTTGATGTCAGCCAAGGACATCATTCCATCTTTGTGCTTTGACCCTGCTACAAATAAGGACACGCTGGCTGGTCTGGAGAGGAAAATGTCAAGGAAATTGGCTGGTGAAATGAGAACTAGCTTACGTCTCCTGCATCTGATTTCATCTCTTTCTAACTTCTTTCCAAATATCAAATTTCCACTCTTCTTTGGTTATGCAAGAGTTGGAATCTTTCAAAAAGCCCTGTCAGAGAAGCAGTTCTGGTGATAATTCCCTTTTCCTTCCCTTCTCCAGATGTCTTTTCTCTAGGCAGTTTCTAAGGCAAGTACAAAATAAAACAATTCTGGAAGATGCAGAAAAGTGCTGCAAACTTTGTAAAGTATAGCTATATTTTATAAAGTCAATATTCCAACACAGGCTATTTCCTATAATGTGATACTTTAAGAAAATTAAATTCTGCAAAATCCAAATACTCAAAACAAGCTCATCCTCACAGTTTTGCCTTAGTTTCAATTATATAGTGGGATTCTCTTGAACTAAGGTTCTTTTTCAATTTTCATGTGACTACACTCCCCCTTCCCCCCGCCCAAAAAAAAACCGTGATGAAAAAGTCTAGAGCAGCTGGCTTTGAACTGCACTGAAAGGCAAGAATCAAGGCTAAATATTCTTCTTTTACCATCCCTCAGCTTCTAATCTCTGACAGCCTGATAAAACCTTCTCTCATTTGGGAAGGAGATCTGCTCTCAGAGATCCAGGGGAAGGTAAAAATTGCAATAATAGGGGGCAGCTGGATGGCTCAGTGTATTGAGACCCAGGCCTAGGGACTGGAGGTCTTGGGTTCAAATCTAGCCTCATGACACTTCCTGGCTATGTGACCCTAGGCAAATCACTTAGCCCCCATTGTCTAGCCCTTACTACTCTTCTGCCTTGGAGCCAATACACAGTATTGACTCTAAGATGGAAGGAAAAAGGGCTATAAAATGGCAACAATTACAGCTAGGTAGAAAAATGGATAAAGTTCTAGACTTGGAGTCAAAAAGATTTGAGTTCAAATCCTTCCCTAGATATTTACTTAGTTGTTTGACCCTAGGCAAGTCACTCTGAACTCCAGTTTATCTCAACTAAAAAATGAATATATTAATAGCAGCTGCCTCTCAGGGTTTATGTGAAAAATCAAATTTTCATATACACACATATGTGTATATAGATATATGTAAATCCACATATGTATAACTTTATAGACCTTAAAATGCTATGTATACTATTATTATTGTTAATAATAATAATATTCACAGCCCATTATAACCTTTTCTTAAACATTATCTCATATTTTCCTTACAACAACCCTATGAGGTGGGCAAGTATTTTCTATAATTCTTCTTTTCCGATGACTTTCTCTACAACCTCTTCAGCATCTACCTCCTTGCCCATACCAGAAACTATGCCCTGAAAGAAGTCCAGATCTGGATCTTTTCTGCTGTTGGTAAAATGCCCTCCTCTTCCCAGACCACTATTTCTCTTCAAACCTTTACTTTCTATCTTAGTATAAATTCCAAAAAGAAGAGCAGCACAGACGAGGCATTTGGAGTTAAGTGATTTGCCCAGGGAGACACAGCTAGGAAGTGTCTGAGGCCAGACTTGAACCCAGGTCTTCTCAGCTCCAGGCCTGGCACTTTATCCATTGTGCTACCAAGCTGTTCACTAGAGCACTCAAGAAAATCCTTCCTATTCATTTCCTCCTTTGGGTTATCTCCTTGGAAACTTCTCTAATTGCCTTGCCACTGATCACTTGCTTTTTCTTCTTCTTCTAATTCTAGAACCAAGAACTACAAGAGAATCTTGGTCAAATCAACCTTGCCATCATTCCTGGATGAAGGATATCAAACTACTACCCGCAAAGATGCTCTACTTACCATCTCTGTCATTTTTCCACCAAAGTGTCTTTCCCTGGACATCGCTCTTCTGTAGGTGTTGTTTTTCCTAATACAATGTAAGGTCCTTTAAGGACAAGGACTGTGTTTGTTTTTATATTTATATTTATAGCAATTGTACAGCACTCAACACATAGTAATAATGTAAATGCTTTTTTCATTCATGCATTCTACAGATGGGAAAAAGAAAGTTCAGTGACTTCCTCCTGGTTAGCACAGCTTGTGAATGGTAAAGTTGGGACTTCAACCCGAGCCCCTTCATTCTTGTCCAATGTATCCTACATCTAGCCATAGAGAGTATTTCCAAGGCCATCTAGTCTAGTTCCCTCACTTTATAGGTGAGGAGCCCAAGGCCCAGGAAAGTTAAGTGACTTTCTCTAAAGTCACACAGGTAACTTACTATCTGGTAGCCTCCAAGGTGAGAGTTAAGTTCTTTTTGGACTTCAGAATCAATAACTTTCCACTGTACCTTGGGCCCTCCAAAAACCTTATATGTGGCCACAGAGCCACCAAGCATCAAAGGCAGGATATGAACCTGTCTGTCCTAAAAATAAATTCACTCTTTTAACTTATCAATAGAAATAAATAAGACATCATTTTATATAGACACATATCCTTTTTGTTAAAAAATGCCTTCTCTAATGTGGGATGGGAAGGAGGGAAGGAATTAACTGGGTATTTTCATATAATAAGTAGATTAATTTTTAAAATCATCAGTCACAATAATAGCATTTATATAATGCTTTAAGGTTCTAAAGCACTTAATATATATTCTCATTTTATCATCATAACAATCCTCAGAAGTAGATGCTATTGAACCAGGAGAACCTTATATACAGAGACAGATACACTGTGGCACAATAATAGGCTTCTCTACTAGTAACAATGCAATGACCGCTATCCACATCCAGAGAAAGAACCGTGGGAGCAGAAACACAGAAGAAAAACAACTGCTTGACCACATGGGTTGATGGGGATATGATTGGGGATGTAAACTCTAAGTGATCTCCCCAATGCAAATATCAATAATATGGAAATAGGTCCTGATCAATGACACATGTAAAACCCAGTGAAATTGCATGTTGGCTACAGGAGGGGAGTGGGAGGAGGGGAGAGAAAGAACATGAATGATGGAACATTTTTCTTAATTAATCAATTAAATACAATTTAAAAAATAAAATAAAAAAGAAGTAGATGCTATTATTATTCTTCCTTTCTGCCATATTATAGTTGGGAAAGTTGAGGCAGGCATGTTAAAAGATTTGCCTAGCATCATAAACCAGTAACAATATTAGTCATGTCCAACACTCTTATCCACCATGACAGTAAGTTGTTTACTCCCTCCTTTCTCCCAAGAGTGAAAGGATTTGCTATGAAACTGCCGATTTGGCGGTCACATTTCTGAGGACTTCTGAAAGCTCTACTTCAAGGCGTATCATACTGAAATTGACTCTTTATGATTTAAGAGCACTTTCCTCTTGTTACTTTGAGACATAGGTGGGTCTATTATATCTTCAATATGACCAATGACTCTGCCAATTGCAGACCAGCCGCCATCTTTGCCTTCTTGTTTCCTGTAAGTCTTGTCCACTGGATCTTCTTCTAAATCCTTCATACAGAATCCATTCAACATGCTAGAGGCTTTCCTCTGCTCTTTGAATGTCTTAGGGGCTCCAGAACCATAGACTGTCTCTATTATTCCTCGTTCTCAGTTGCAAATTCCATTTTCTCTATTCTTCATTTTCCCCATACAGGTCATCTGCAGCAATATGTTGCAGCTTAATTCAGTCAGTTCCCTATATTAATCAGACTAGTAGAAGGGGCTGGTAGCATGGGCAATACAAAATCCTTATTTCTGACCTTGAAATAGATCCAGAGGGGTTTTTTAAATCCTTTTTTATTTTGTTTTTATCATATTTACTTCTTTCATTGTGTTTTGCTTGGACTACTGCTGAAATCATTTGGATTTCTTATGCAATAATCCATGGACACAGAGGGGAGGCCACCCAGAAGGGTACTGGATTACAGGGAAGCATTTGGGGATTAAATTTTACTGCAGATAATTAAACAAAGTGTATCATCAACATGTGATAGAGCTGACTATTTTTCAAATGCTTCCTTTAAAGAGAAAATAATAATCTTTTCCATCTTACAAGCTAACCAAACACTTTTGTAAGCTCTGAAGTTGACTGTCTTTCTGGACTAAAGATGTAGTGAACTGAACCTCCCATTGGAATTGCTACTCACTATTCTGTAAATAGCTGTCATCATCTGGACTCTATCATCTAGCATGCTATGGAATAGATCCATGTCATGGGCTGCAGATTAAACTATACTCCATTTGTTCCCACATCTCTGCTATCCCCCCACCCCCATATCTAAAGGTATGTCTGAAACTATGAAAGATACTATGAAAAGAATTCAATGGCAGCTGGAGTGGAAATGAGGTCAAGATGGCAAATACAAGATCAAGGATGTATCAGGTCAGAAAATTACGTAAATTAGCTGATTGAACAAACATTTATTCAATGCCAATTATGTTTCAGGAGCTGGGGTATGTAAAGATAAAATTGAAACAATCCCTACTCGGTTTGTATTTTATGAAAGAAAACAAAGTATACCTCTATAAATGTTGACAAAACATTAAAATTAAGGAAAAGCAAGAAGGTTGATTTCACTGTAAAGGGAGACACTATATAATAAAATCTTTGTAAAGTTAGGTTCAGGTCAAGATGTGAAGATTTTTCAATGCTAAACAGAGAATTTGTCCTGGATTTTAAAGGCAAGAGGGAGCTATGGAGGTTTATTGAGTAATATAATCCAATTTGTGCTTTAAGAAAATCATTTTGACCACTGTGGGGAGGATAGACTGGAGAGGACAGAAATTTGAGGAAGAAAGAAAAATTAAGAGACTATTAACTATATTCCAAGCAAGAAGTAATGAGGGTCCAAACTAGGATGGTTGTGGTGTGAGGAGAGAGATGCTGTGAAAGTAGAAATGGAAAGATTAGGCAACTGATTGGGTGAGGAAGAGTGAGGGCTGAGTTTTGGGAGGAAGAGAATGAGTTGAGGTTCACACACCAACAAGATACTGATTTGCAATGTTCAATAGCTATTGCATGAGAGAATAGACTTTGGAGCCATGTGCATAGAGATGATACTTATAACCATGGGATCAGATGACTTCCCAAAAGACCTCATTGACCTGCTTTAGATAGATGAGATGGTCATAGATGCTCAGATAGATGTCAAACCTGAGGCATAGAAGGTGCTCCACTCTCCAGAGCTGGGCACTTCAGTAGTATGCCCTTTCCCTGGAGTGGAATATTTAAAAATCAGGTTGAACTTAAGACTTTCTCCAGGTCCTTTTCCTTCTTGTCAGCTATTACCAAGGTAACAGTAACAATGACAAACATTTATATGGCACCATGTTAAGCGCTTTACAATTCTTATCTCATTTGATCCTCACAGGTAAGTTCTGTTATTATTCCCATTTTATAGATGGGGAAACTGAGGCATAGACAAATTAAGTGACTTGCCCAGGATCACACAGCTATTAAGCATTTGAGGTCAGATGTCAATTCAGATTTTCCTAATTCCAGGCCCTATGTTCTATCTACCACTGTCCCACCTAGCTTTCTCTATTAGAATTTTTATTGTTCAGTTGTTTCAGTCATGTCCAACTCTTTGTGACCCCATTTGGAGTTTTCTTGGCAAAGATGCTGGAGTGATTTTTCATTTCCTTCTCCAGTTCATTTTACAAATGAGGAAACTGAGGCAAAGAGGGTTAAGTGACATGCCCAGGGTCACAAGGCCAGTGTCTGAAGTAGATTTGAATTCAGGAAGATGAGTCTTCCTGACTCCAGACCCAGCTCTATCCACTGCATCACCTAGCTGCCCACCTCTAATAGGATAGTGGCTAGCACTTCCCCAGTGGTTAAAAGAATGACTCCACCTAGCTTTGTATCACTTCAAATTTGCTTAACAAGCCGTCTTTGCCTTTGTTCTCATCATTGATAGAAAAAAAATTTTTTTTTTCCAGGACAAAGCTGAGCATATATTCTTGGAGCACTCTTCTGGAGTTCTGCCAAGCTGACCTTGATCCATGAATGACTTGCTTTTTGTAGCTAACCATTAAACTAGTTCTGAATCCCTTAACTATATCTTTGCTGGTCACTGTATCTAGTCGTGAACAGGATATGAACAATTTTGTCAAATTATTTCATAAAATCTAGATAAACTCTATCTAGAACATTTCACAATCCTTCTAACAACCCAGTCAAAAAAGGGAAAAGATCAAACATACATAATATATGTATACACAGAAGAAAAGGGGTATGTATATATGTGTGTGTATATTCTATATAAATGTACACAAACACATATACATTCTCTTCTCTTTGTGTGTGTATACTGGGGGCATTAAGTCTCAAGAAGTTATTTTTGTTGGTTTATTTCCCCCTTAATTCTAAGCATTTTAAAATATGGAGTCCACAGACCCTTGGGATCTATGGTTAGAATTCAGAGGGGTGAGAGGTCCTATGAATCTGAATGACAAAATTATATCTGATATCTATAATTTCACTAACCTCCAGCTGAAATTTAGCATTTTCTTCACTATTAATATAAGAACAAACATTATTCTAAAAGTGATTCCGCAGCCTTTAGGAATCTGCCAAAAGGATCAAGGGTGTGTGCACACAAGCACACACAAACACAAAAGCGAAAAAAAACCCGACTTAGAGAAAAATCTAAACAAGCAGAATTTCTGATATCTCCCACATTGGACTGTGAGCTCCTTGAGGGCAGGGACTTCATCCTCCCTCCCAACTCTGCTTCTCACTTCTCAGACTGATTGCTGAGATTGAGGCTGGAGCTTCCTTCTTGGCTCATAGACCTTTCTCACTCTGGAAAAATCTACCCTCTCCTTAAGACATTCTCCCCATGGAATATTTCCCCACCGTGTTGGCTCTCTTCTCCCATTAAGGAGTTCCTCCCAGAGTTCTATTTTAGGGAGGGTTCCTGGCTTCTGACTTCCTTACTTCAAAGATAGTTGCAGTCTCACCCTAGGACCTCCCTTGGTGCCTAGGACTTCCTTACTCTTTCTCATTCCTGGTTGTGCTTCTGACTTTCTGGCATTCAACATCCTGCCACTCCATTCTTATGCTGCTTTTCAACTCCTTCTTATGTGTATCTTTAGGGACAGTGAGGTGGATCAAGGTCCATGCCTGGAATCAGGAAGACCCAACTTCAAGTCTAGCCTCAGATACTTACTAGCAATGTGACTCTGGGTAAGTCACTTAATCTTGTTTGCCTCAATTTTCTCATCTGTAAAATAAGATACAAAAGGAAATGGCAAGCCACTCCAGTGTCTCTAACAAGACAACTCCAGGACTGAACAACAATATCTACTGGAAATCTGTCTTTGACTAAACCTTGGAAATATGTTCTCTGACTTCAGCCATTTTGAAATTACAATTTATGATATTTCCAACAAAACAACAAAAAAATCACACCAAAAGAAAAAAACCCAATAAAACAAAACAGTAGCTAAATTCAGGTTATTCTGATTTACCAGACAACAGTCACTTAAAATGTTTATCCTGGGAATCATTTTCCTAAAACTATTTAATGCTTCCTTCCTTTCTCCCTCCAAGGATTCTTCTTTAAACTTGGTCAAAGGTAAACCCAAGGGTTAATTCTACCAACTCAATTAATCGAAGACTTCTTTCTTGTCTTAGACTGCAATGGCAGCACCTACAATGGATGGGGTTGTGTGGAATTTCCCTACTCCTCTTATAGTAACTAGCAAGGCAGATACATTAATCAGGTAAGAACAGCTCTATTACATCAAAGTAAGGAAAATCCTTAACATTCAGAAAGATTGAAAGCCATTAGATGAAAAAATGAAATTACCTTTTGGTACTGGCTGAAGAAGCTCAATCAGTTCTAAAGGTCCTGGTATATTTTCCTCATCAATTGTTAATTAATATCAATGAGCCAACAAGATTTAATGAGCTTTTAAAAATATTTTTCATTTCTTAATTTAATAATATGTAATATAACAAATAATGGAATATAATATAATAAAGATATTTCTTAAGTTGATATAAGAGAAAGTAGTATAGTTGATATCAAACATTCCTCCTCCCACCTATACCCTCCAAAACCAGGGCATACTCTCCCATATGTACATATATAGTCCTAGAGGGAAAAGGGCTCCTGTTTGTAGCATATGATGAGAAAAGGGAGATTGCTCACAACTCCTGGAGGTTTTTTCTCCCCTTCACGAGGCCTTCTTGAAATTCCCCTGAGGAATGGGATAGCACTTTCAAACACTTCCTCTTTACTTAAACTCTTGTTCTTTAGTTGTTTTCAGTACATCTGATGGGATTTCCTTGGCAAGGATACTGGAGTGGTTTGCCATTTCCTTCTCCAATTCATTTTGCAGATGAGGAAACTGAGGCAAACAAGGTTAAGTGACTTGCCCAGGATGACATAGCTAGTAAGTATCTGAGGCCAAAGTTGAACTGGGGAAGATGAACAACATCAAACCCTTCTTTGAGTAAGTGGAGTGTCTAGCCAGGGATGTGAAGCCTTCCCCTGGCAGAATGGGCAGATGAGAACAATTTGTTCCAATAGCCATGAAGGCAGCGGAAGTGGGTAGTGTAGAGCACTTAGAGCAGGGGTTGGCAACCTTTTTGGCCGTGAGAGCCATAAACACTACATTTTTTAAATGTAATTTCGTGAGAGCCGTACCGTGCTCACAGTGTGCGCTCCTGTAACAGTGCCTGAAAAAAAATTGACTTTATGGCTCCTGCAGAGCCATATCTGGCCCTCAAAAGAGCCAGATATGGTTCGAGAGCCATACGTTGCCAACCCTGACTTAGAGTTTGGTTAGATAAGAAAGAAGCCAACATCATCCACTGCACCCCAAACCATCACCAGCCATCTTGACTTTTGTCTTTCCACTGGATTTACATGACCCTAGAAGAGAGAATGAAGTCTGTGACTCTGTGCCACTCTGCCTCACTTAAATCTAATTTAGGCTGGAGTCAAAATACATCTTCGATCATGCCCGTATTTTGATCCTCTTCCAATATGAAGGCCAACAACCAACCATTTACTTAAACAGGCAAATCGTCCATGTTTAGCACATAGTAGGTGCTTAATAAATGTTTATCAATTCATTCATTCAGTAGGAAATGGAACACTACTTCAATGACCACTACTAGTAGGAAGAGTTAAATGTTCAAATGCTTTATGCCAGCTTTCTCAACAACTTGCTGTATCCTGTCGGATTCTTAACCTCCAGATAGTGCTTTTCTCATCACCCACAGACATCAGGAAGGCCGGAGGTTCAGGGATTCAAGGCGAATTCTTCATGCTTTAGTGTTGATGAAGTGTTAAATAAATAAAGGATGAATATCGCATTTTAATTGATAGAACAGATGTTGCCAAGAGCTATTTTAAATTTGTCAAGGATTAGGTAACTTTCCTTGTTTGCTTTTACAACTATTTAAGTTACTTAATATTAAATTGCACCACAACCTTTAATAGGCTGTTTGTCTTCAATTGATTTTTTGATAACATATGAAGACTTCTTAATAAGCTCCTGTTTTACCTGATGATTGCAGATTTGTTCCTGTTTTAGACCAACAAAACAATTGACAATTGGCTTAAAGAGGCAAAATATTCAATTGAGTTAAGCTTTAGAATTACTATTAAATGAAATGATTAGATAATAGAATGAAACCATTTTATACCCCAAGATTATTTTTTTGTTTTGTTTTGTTTTGTTTTGTTTTGTTAAACTGTTACCTTCTGTCTTAGAATCAATCTGCTCCAAGGCAGAAAAGTGGTAAGGGCTAGGCAATTAGGGTTAAGTGTTTGCCCAGGATCACACAGCTAGGAAGTATCTGGGGCCAAATTTAAACTCGGGACACACCTGTCTCCAGGTCTGGCTCTCTAGCCACCGAGCCACCTAGCTGCCCCCCAAGATTGTTTTTTTTTTTTTATTTTTATTTTTTAAACCCTTGTACTTCGGTGTATTGTCTCATAGGTGGAAGATTGGTAAGGGTGGGCAATGAGGGTTAAGGGATTTTACCCAGGGTCACACAGCTGGGAAGTGGCTGAAGCCGGGTTTGAACCTAGGACCTCCTGTCTCTAGGCCTGACTCTCACTCCACTGAGCTACCCAGCTACCCCCATCCAAGATTGTTTTAAAATACAAACAAAAAAGGAATCCAAGTAGACTTTTTCAAAAGCAATGACAAACCCGGTAGTCTATCACCACCTTAACATAAATTGTGTGCAGAACATAATTAACTTAGAAATTATGTGTGAGTTTTAATTTTCATTGAAAAAAATCAATCCAATCCAAGCTTCCCATTTTAAAAATAAGATGGAACGGCTCCCGCGGCTCCTCTCCTGTAAACTGTGCTGGTCTGTAAGGGCCTTCTGAGTCAGAGCTCACAACAAGCCTTAGCTAGTGGGATACAATCAACTTCCTGGGGAGTCAAATATTAATAACTCAGAAGTCCATTTAAATTAGGCCATAGAGTGCACATCCTAGGAGAAAGCAGCCTGTGTTAGTTTAGGTATTCCTCTTTCATTAAAACAAATCCGGTCACAAGTTTAGGTCTTGCTTGCATTCTTCAGTGGCATGTACTTTGTACATTCATGCGGTTCTCAAATAGATGGTTCCTATTCAGGCAATTGAGGCAAGATGAGGCAAACAGCACTGTTTCCACATGTCTGGGGTTTTTGTTTTTTTAAAACATGTTAGCTTGACATGGAAAAAGTGTGTGGGAAAGATGATCGTCCAAAATTAATATCACTGCTGCCACCTATAATCTTCACTAACATTTTCACACTAAATTAGAAATCTGAGTCTGCCACACTGCATTGTATCCCATTTTGTTTTAAAATCTAAGACTAAAGCCCTTATTTTGAATTGGGTCTATCTGACTTTTTGGATGAACAGAAAAATTCTACTTAGATTTGAAAAACTTTATCCAATTTTCATTTTTCTACATTTATTCATTTTATTTATTTCCTTTATTGTTCAACATTTATTTATTTATTCTACATTTACTATATTGCCCTGGAATTCTGGGTCAGGCTTGCCCCTGTATCTTATAGGAATTCCACCCTGCCATTTTCCATGTTACACCAATTATCTTGCATTTATTATATATCTCTACCTGCATATGTCACCTACCCCAACAGAATATAAGCTCCTTGAGGATAGGGCTTGTTTCATTTTTGTCCCAAGGGATGGCAAATAGTAGGTACTTAATAAATGCTTGTTGATTGATTGATTGAGTTAGAGGTATTTTTGTTGCTGAGTCATTTCAATTTTATCTGATTCCTTTTCTAAAAGATATTTTATTTTATTTTCCTATTTACATGTAATAATAATTTTAAACTTAGGTTTTCTGAAATTATAAGATCCAAATTATCTCACTCCTTCCCTTTTTGGAGATGGTTAGAAATTTAATCTGGTATTATCATGCAAAATATACTTCCATATTGGTCACTATTATAAAAGAATACTCATATAAAACCCAAACCCCAAAATAAAAACATAAATAAATTAATGTGAAAAATATTATGTTTTGATCTGCATTCTGACTCCAACGGTTCTTTTTCTGGAGTTGGACATCATTCTTTGTCATAAGTCCTTCAGAACTGTTCTGGATCATTGTATTGCTGAGAGTATCTAAGTCTTTCACAGTTGATCATCATACAGTATTGCTGCTACTATGTACAATGTTCCCCTGGTTCTACTTATTTCACTCTGCATCAGTTCACGTAGATCTTTCCAGCTTTTTCTGAAATCATCCTGCTCATTGTTTCTTATAGCACAACAGTATTTCATCACCGTTATATACCACAATTTGTTTAACCATTCCCCAATTAATGGATATCCCCTCAATTTCCTTTTTTTTTTTTTTTTTTTTTTTTTTTTTTTTTTTGCCACCACAAAAAAAGCTGGTATAAATATTTTTGTACCGGTAGGTACTCCCCCCCCCCCCCTTTTTTTTTTTTTTTTTTTTTTTTTTTTTTTTTTATAACTCTTTGGAATACAGACCTAGTAGAGGCATTATAGAATTATAGCCCTTTGGGCACAGTTCCAAATTGCCCTCCAGAATGGTTGGGTTAGTTCACAACTCCACCTACAATGTATTAGTGTCCCAGTTTTGCCACATTCCCTCTCACATTTATCACTTTCCTTTACTATGATACTGGCTAATCTGATAGGTGTGAAGTGGCACCTCAGCTGCTTTAATTTGCATTCTTTAATCAAGAGGGATTTAGAACTTTTTTCATAAGATTATTGATAGCTTTGATTTCTTCATCTGCAAAATGCTTATTCATATCCTTTGACCATTTGTCAATTAGGGAATGACTTGTATTCTTATAAATTTGAGAAATTATATCTTTATCAGAAAGAGTAGAGAGGTGATAAATCATAGGTAAAGAATTACACATTCCCGGGCATGGTGGTACATGTCTGTAATCCTTACAACAGATGGAGGCTAAGGCTGGTGGATTGTTTAAATTCAGGATTCTGTACTACAAAAGGGCAAAAAGCATATTGGGAATCTATACTGAATTTGGCACTGATACAATAAGCCCCTGGCAGTACAGGGTCATCAGATTACCTAAGGAGGGGGCAAACCAACCCAGATAAAAAAACAGAAGAGATTAAATAAAGTTTACCAACCATCATTAGAATCAGACCCATGAGCAGTCATTATATTTTAACACCATTGGGATTATTTATTTAAATCTCTAAAATTTAATTAATTGATTAATTAAAATTTAAAATATTTTTAATATAAGTTTTAAAACTTATTTTAAATTTTATTTATTTTATTTAAAAATATACTAAAGACGCTTCCGGGTTAAGATGGCGGCAGAGTAAGAAGCAGCTCTTAACCTCTCCTGACCGAAACATACAAAACTCCTCAAGGGGACATAAAAACAAGTCCAGACGAACGGAGGAACCCCACAACAGGGCACAGCGTGGAAGGTACGTGGAATCGAGACATTTCCAAGCTAAAAAGGGCTCTCACTCACTCAATCGCGAGCTGAGCAACCGCCCCACCCCCACCCCCTCCACACTCACCTATAGCTCCGAACCCAGCTAAAAAGAAATAGAGCAAGTTTGGGGCACCCATCGAGTCATCAGCAGCTCCGGGACCTGTTCCTGACAGCAGCAAGACTTAGGACCCCATTAAGTCAAAAAAAGAGCAGGACACTGGGCGCGCAGAGTGCCGGCTGAGTAGAGGCGTGGGTGGAGGCAGAACTAAGCCTAAGTGGGGAACCAGTGCAGACGGGTATACGACTGTAGAAGCAGCGCCCTGAGACTTGTAAAGAAACCTCCAGCAGAGGAACAAGCAAGAGGGCCCACCAGGGGGCTTGACCTTGGGAAAAACCAGAATTCAGACCTCAGGAGCCAATAGATTGGGAACAGACACTGAGCCCGAGGATAAAGCTGAGAAGCTGCTGGGCTAATGATGGCTACTCAGCATCAGCATCAGGAGGTTCAGAAGAGAAAGAATAATAACAAAAAGAAGAAGTCTTTAACACTCGACAGCTTTTACACAGAGAAAATCCAGACAACCGAGCAAACAGAGGAGGAGCACAAACAAGCATCCGGACCCTCCTCAAATAAGGAAAACTCCTCACAAGCTATGGAAGAGTTCAAAACTGAGATTCTGAGGAAAATGGAAGAGATCTGCCAAGAAAATAACAGTTTAAAAGGTAGAATCTTGCAATTGGAAAGTGAGGCTCAGATATCAAATGAACTGATAAGCAAATTGAACACCAGAAATGACAAGATTGAAAAGGAATACCAAAAGATTATAGCCGAAAACCAAAAAATTATAGCCGATAACCAGTCCCTAAAGGCTAGAGTCGAGCAATTAGAAACCAATGATCTCTCAAGACAACAAGAACAAATAAAACAAAGTCAAAAGACTGAAAAAATAGAAGGAAATATGAAATATCTCAATGAGAGAGTGACAGACCAAGAAAACCGGTCTAGAAGAGACAATTTGAGAATAATTGGTCTTCCAGAAAACCCAGAAATTAATAGAAACCTGGACTCCGTACTAAAAGAAATTAT
>NC_058132.1:137992068-137992357 GCF_016433145.1 Gracilinanus agilis | reverse complement strand
GAAGAAATCGGTTAGAAATATTATTGCCAAATTCAAAAGCTTTCAAGCAAAAGAAAAAATCTTACAAGAAGCCAGAAAGAGACAATTCAAATATCAAGGAGCACCAATCAGGATCACACAGGATCTGGCAGCCTCCACACTAAAAGACCGTAAGGCTTGGAATACAATATTCAGAAAGGCAAGAGAGCTGGGCCTGCAACCACGGATCAACTACCCATCAAAATTGACTATATATTTCCAGGGGAAAGTATGGGCATTCAACAAAATTGAAGAATTCCAGGTATTTGCA